>NW_027468576.1:41239692-41262192 GCF_046254945.1 Alosa pseudoharengus | reverse complement strand
TCTTCTGTGTCGTTCCTGATGCCCAACCACTCGTTGATTTTCTTCTGCTTGGTGCCTTTTTGTGTGAGCCAACTGAAATCACATACACACACACACACACACACACACGTAGCCTACTGTCAGGTGGATAAATCAACTTGATGCAATATAGATATAACAGGGTTTTTGTCAAAGACTAGCAAACAAGCTAATTGCTAACAGCCTTGCCTGAGAACACAGACAACAGCTGTTTGCGATATGAAATAATGCTGAGCTGCCTCTGATAAAAGACAGGTGTGTGTATGTGTGTGCGCGTGCGTGTGTGTGTGTGTGTGTGTGTGTGTGTCTTACAGCAGGTACTGGTCTCGCATCTTGCGGAGCTGCAAGAGGTCAGGCTTGAGGCTGTTCACCCTGCGGTCAGTCTCACGGTTCTCTGCTGCCTGCTGCTGTAGGTCCTGCTCCAGCCTCTGCTTGCTGTCGTGGATCTCCATAACACGCAAATGAAGCTTCTCAGAGTTACTCTGGATCCTGACACACACATGCACACACACGCACGTACGCACGCACGCACACACGCAAATATGTCTGTCTCCGTAATGCACCAATGAAGCTTCTCAGAGTTACTCTGGATCCTGACACACACACACACGCGCGCGTGTGCGCGCGTGCATGTGTGAGTGTGTGTGCGTGTGCGTGCGTGTATGTGTGAGTGTGTGAATGTGTGAGTGTGTGTGCGTGCGTGCGTGTATGTGTGAGTGTGTGTGCGTGTGCGTGCGTGTATGTGTGAGTGTGTGTATGTGTGAGTGTGTGTGCGTGCGTGGGTGTATGTGTGAGTGTGTGTGCGTGCGTGCATGTATGTGTGAGTGTGTGGCATAGGTGTGCGTGCGTGCGTGCGTATGTGTGTGTGTGCGTGCGTGCGTGTATGTGTGAGTGTGTGTGCGTGCGTGTGTGTGCGTGCGTGTGTGTGCATGTGTGTGTGTGTATGTGTGTGTGTACAGTGGACGTTGCTTTCAAACGGCCACTTCAGTCGCGCATTACGAGGCGTGAAGCTGCGTGAAGCTTTAGTACCACTTTCAGCCACTGTGCGTCGCTCTGCCACTGTACATCGCTCTGTCAGTAGCCTGCCTGCCGCCCCTTCTGAAAAATAAGGAGGCTACCATTAAACATTATTGTTTTCGAGAGGAATCCCAGCCTACGAATTCAATAACAAAATAAATCATGCATAATTAAACATTACCTCGATTTAGGCTACTTGGGTATGGGTAATAACTACGTTAGCAACTAACATGGTTGAAACTATGTAAGTACGACAAAACTGTTTCCCAAACGATAGTTTGAACTATGGTGGTGGAACTTACATAGTCCAATGCATCGTTACACTACGTTAGTGTTTCCCAAAACCATAGTATCAACGAACGTTCGCAACCACTATCGTAAAGTTGTGTAGTTACAACTACACCTCTCGACCTGTGGTAGAATGCTAGTAGAAGCATAGTTCCAGGGATCTTCATGTCAAAGACGTCACTGACGCCAGTTATTTGTTTGCAAATTAATAATTATATATTTAGGTTTCTAATTGATATTTACACTTCTAACCACCATACATCCGTATTTTAAAATGCCCAAGGCAGAAAATACATCAATTAAAAGTCAATTTGCAGCCAAAGTCAAAGTAAAAAAAAAGTCAAAGTCACACACCTGCAGATAATAATAAGGTGGTGCACACTTTTTGACGAGTCAGTTGAGAATATGTAGTCTTTGATTTTCATGGGGGGGGGGATTCCTTGTTAGTTTACGCAAACCAGGCCAAGAGGGTTGATTCTGATTTTGATAATATGATCTGCACAAAAGATAAACTTAGGTAAACAACGATGTGAATATTGTTGATTCGAACTCTTGGACAGGGGACTGATAACTGCTGCGCAACGGCGGCTGTCATCTGCCGGCCTTAACGCAATGCGCCACAGAAGTATGTGCAGGTGCCTGTTCACGTGCTACTAAACGTCATTAACCACCTTAGTCCAGACTACTGAAGTTTGGAAACTATCATGGTCCAACCTTACAAAGTACTATGTAAGTACGACAGTTTTGGGAAACAGTCGTAACTTACATGTTGGTTAGTTGAACAATGCATCGTGTTAGTAAAAAGCTAACCTCCGTAGTTGTAGGCTACGGGAAACGCACCCCAGATCAGCTTGTAGGCCATTAGCAATCTGTTTATTTTATTTTATGAAGACTATACAGTAGATCAGTGTTTCCCAAAGTCTGGGTCGCGACCCACAGGTGGGTCGCAGGAGATTTTATTTGGGTCGCCAGCACAATTTATGTTGTGTTATAGGCCTAACTGATACCATTTGTCATTTGATACCAGAAAGCTAACAGTTTTCTATTAGGATGTAGTTTGTTAACTACCAGAGTCACGGTTTTGTCATAAAAGCTCTGAAACTGGGGGATGAACGCATCGCAGAGGGGAGCCTGAGCATGGATATCTACCTCTCAAAATGAAACCGTTCTGTGGGGCGCCTGCCATGTACTTGATGTACCTCGCAGTTGCAAACTGCATGGGACATGAATCCGCCTATTTGCACGAACATTAACAGATACCAGCTCCTCAACTTTACCGATTAAAATCTAGTGACCGTGCTGACCGGACATAAGGACATTCAATTTGAATGTAGATAGTTTTGATTGTAGATGCATCTTTAAAGTTAAGCAATCTCCTCACATTCTTATTTCTGATTTAAAATGCATGACAGTGCATTTTATTAGGCTACAATTTAAATGGACATTTTAAACAATATTTCTCTCGTTTTCTACCTCGCTAACTCCAAAGTAAAGGCACATTCTTCCGGCTATTGCGCAAAAGCCTCTTGTTCTGATATAACAACTATACAATATAATATAATACAACAATACAATATAACGACTTGACTTATTTGCTATTTACATCGGAATTGACGTCCACCGTGTCATGGACCCATTTGTCTGCAACGCAACGTAGCCTACAACATTTTTTTAGAAATACAGGAACAGCTTACTATGCTGACGAATGCGCAACATGCGAGAATTTCTCCAAACTTTCGGATGTGCATTAAAACGTATCTTTTCAGTAGTCATTTCCAACTTTTCACGGTGATGGTGCTTAAAATACAACACAACTGTGTTATAGCAATGTATGGTTGGGGGAGGCATAGAAAAGTTGAAGAACCTGTGGCCTAAAACAATATTGGTGGTTGCAGGGTAGATTTGAAGTGAAATGGGTCGTGATGGTCTGTCATTTTTTAAAAGTGGGTCCCCAGAAAAAAAGTTTGGGAAACACTGCAGTAGATCACTTGCCACATTCTCACTTTCAATAGACAGATGCAATAGCCATTGGTCAAGTATTGAGTATAAAGCAATTAAGATAGTAGCCTATACATACTATCATAAAAATTCGTTAAAACGAATAGCATTTTGCAACTTGACAAAACACTGGATTAATTATCGTAGGCACAGGAGAAAACTTGTACATCCATTGGCCCGTGGGGAGATCACATGCCAGTTGCCTCTCCCTTCAGTGCTATGACTCGTTCGGCTGTGAGTTTGTTTCGCCAAAAAAAACTCTATTGCAGATATCAATGCGTCTTTGTTCATGGGTTTGGCCTCACAGCAGAGGCTTAGACAACTATGACCCACGTTTTGGTTTCGTGTATTAATTTGCCCTACTTATTGACTGCAATGTAGTCAATTGACTGCTTGACAGGTTATTTTTATTTTTCTGTACAATAAACAAATACATCTGCTTTATGCCGCAGAATTACACACTTGGCCAGCCTATAGAACGGGCACATTTTGGAGAGAATAGAGAATGTACGCACGCAAGAATCTGTAGGCTATTTGTGGCTGGTTACCAGCAAACAATGTTTAATGCATTAACTCAAGACGTCGTAAAGACGTTTTCTAAACAATACAAACAGAAAGGATGCAGCAGACAGCAAATGCAGAAGAGTAATTTCCAGTGGAAGAACAAAATGCTGAATGAAGCCCAAAGATATGAAGGCATATCTGGCAAGTTGTTATTTTTTGAAGACGTAAATGGTTGGGCTATAGGCCTAGTTTGCAAGAAGGAGACATAACGCGTGAGCATGCCACACTATCCACAGCTGTGGTAGCGGGGGGTAGGAGGATTACTGTTAGCGCAGGATTTATATAAAATTCTTCAACAGAAGGCCTTGACTCGAATGCAGGCTTGCCCAAAAAAAAAAGGCCTGTGGTTTGCGCAGCCTACAGTAAGAAGGTCTTAGTGAGTTAGGAGTCCTCTCGACTTCTTTTAAGCTGTCTCAGAGGTGGAACGTTGCGTTCGTTGGGGGCAGGGCCGGATTAACAATTCATAGACTCTTGGGAACAAATGTCTGATTGTCCCCCCTGCCCCCCAGCCAACGTGAAGATTTTTCTTGCCATTTAAGGCACTAGCGCATCTGTGAGGCCAAGCCTCACCAAGTAGCCCGTTTGTTTACAACTAACATTACATTTAATTAAACTGCTTATAGGCTATGCCGAAATACCGAAATAGTTTTAACATTTTGAATATCAGTGTTGGGTGAATAAGGAAATGTTCTCAAAGTAGCCTTATGGCTGAAAGCTGCTTGGGATACCCCCTGTCAAGCAATATAACCATACAAACGCACGGCCTGCTCACTCATTGTTTCAAAAAGAGTAATTTCGGCTTTGTCGGAACTGGCCATTGTAGGCTACGTAAAAATAAACTTCCAAAACTAACAAAAAATATTTATCTTCTTTCAGTTCATTCAAAAGTTTTCAAAAAGTTAAAAACAGATGACATGATGCGCGTCACTGACATAATGCGCAAATAATATAGCCTAGATATTCCAATATATTCAAATACATGTGTTTATTTTAGAGGGGATATTCGAACGTCATTTTTGAGCAATTTTGACAGCCCTAGTCCACTGTAGGCTACGCCAATCGTCTATTAACACCTTCCACCTAACCCCGGTGAGTGGGGGTCACTGTAATGCGTGTGAAATAGCACCATTGAGTAGCCTATGCGAAATAGCCTTAAAATCGTTCCGGTGATGTGTGCCTTCTGGTTTCTCCACCTCCACCACAAAAAAGTTGTTTTAGGCGATCCCGCAAAAGCAACACACGCGTGACTCTCTCCAGCCTGATTCCCTACTCCTTGAGCCAACTAATACCTGGCTGTTATGTGATACAATTAACTATTGTAGGCTACCATCAATTAATAACGTAGGCAACACCCAGGTAACATGTTGTCCAGGCTATCTGAAACAAGTGGTTGCCCTTCATTTACAACAACTGGTTACCTTGGGCTGCTACGGTCGTCAGTGCACTGTGCACAGTAGGCCTATGCTACTCTTTGTGGTTGATCAACTAAAAATAAAAGTGAAATTTGGTGATGACGTTATTGTAGGCCTAGTAGACTTAAATTCTGAGAAATTAAATGGTACGAGAAACGATCTACATAGCGCACCAGACCGCGATGTCTTCAAGGGTTGAATGAAGGGAGTTTTCAAAAATTAGCGTATTTTTCAAGTCAATAAACATTCTTAATTTTCGAATGTCTTTGTCAGGGAACATTTGACTTTTAAAAACCATAGGCCTGGTAGTCGCTCAGACAAGGAGTTATAAGATAAAGGCAATACCATTTGTGTCACCTAATGCAGTTCAGTGAATTAGCAAGATACCATCAGAAGCCAACAATCATAAAACACCTGTGCGCGCGCTCTCTCTTCCCTGTGCATGAAGCTGTCTGCGTGTTGTAGGCTAGATTTGCGTGAGTTCTTTCTATCTGCTTTACTTTTGTGAGTTGCGACCACCTAGGCTATGTTATAGACGTTCTATGAGGTACCAGTGTTTAGCTGTGTCACAAAACAATAAGCTTTGTCAGACTACTTTTAAAATGATATTCAGGGCTATATACATTTTAAACATTCGGGGCTGAAGACCCGACAAAGCCTTGCGTTAATTCTTCAGGTGAGAAGTGTCAGGAATTTTCATACGAGAGACGCTCTCATTGGTGGTTAGTATATGGAGTAGGGGATTGACAGCAACATAGCCAATCACATTATGAGATATGCTGAATTTAACATCAACTGCGATGTTTGATTTTAAATTAATGTAAATTTAGCCGGGACTGTAAGCTGGCACACGTGGGTGCTCAATGTTTTCCGTGGGTGCTCGAGTGACGAAACACCCACGGTATCCGATGACAAGCGTATCTCGCGGTTGCATCCATTACAAACAAACATGCAATGTGAACGTCTGGGATTGGGGAGAGCACTAAATGCTCTACTGAATAAGCACGGAGTCAAACCTTTAAATGAAAAACACTCTTTAATAATCAAAAAAATAAACGCTAATGAAGTAAACTTGTGACCGTCAAAAATCGTTTATCTCCTGTAACTCCGTGATAACAGGACGTAATAGGAAGGCATTTGGCTGAGCAACGGAGGTTAATATGCTCTATAGTTTGTCCAAATGATGTCTGTCTATCATCGTTGCACTCGGAGAAAACCGGAATGTTTAATTTGTCCTGCTTTTCTTCTACGGCTGCAAACGGGATTCACTCGCAGTTAACCAAATATTTCTTTATTAGGTTAGGGCAGGCATATTTCTGGCTATTAAATTATTTCTAAACCAGTCTGCTAAAGTCTGTAGTGAAGTCTGTGTAGGGTTTTCCAGGCTCCATTTCTTTTTACGAGACACCCTGCTCACAAGAGACATCTGCCGGTTGTTTGGGTTATTGCAGCGTCGTTGCAGCGTCACTGGAAAAATACAAATTAAAGTCGCGTGATACCGTGTGATCCCGCGCGCGGACCGCGAGGGAAGCTGGCCAAATCGAAGCAATGCCCACTGTATACTATACTTATACTGAATAGCAATGCCCACTGTATACTATACTTATACTGAATAGCACTGCCCACTGTATGTGTGCGTGTGTGTGTGTGTGTGTGTGTGTGTGTGTGTGTGTGTGTGTGTGTGTGTGTGTGTGTATGTGTGCGTGTGTGTGTGTACCGCACCTCTGCACCTCCTGGTCGTTGCCCTCTCTGCTGAACTTCTCCATGTATTCTCTCCCGTAGCGTTCCTGCGTCTCAAACTGCTCCTCGAAGATCCTGATAGTCTCGTTGAACGCCTCGATGGCTGTTCGCTTCATCTGCAGCTCCTGAGACATGGGACACACACACTCATTTAAAACAGCAGTGTGTGTGTGTGTGTGTGTGTGTTTTTGCTATGTTCATGTTTTACATTATCTCAGTGAAGCTTATAGGCTCCATAAACTATTATAAATCAGTGTTTACGCACGCTTTACTTGTGTGAGTGTGAGTGAGTGAGCGTGTGTTTTTACCTGAGAGGTGCGTGTGAGCGTGTGTGAGTGTGTGTGAGCGTGTGTTTTTACCTGAGAGGTGTGTGTGAGTGTGTGATTGTGTGTGAATGTGTGAGCGTGTGAGTGTGTGTGAGCGTGTGTGAGCGCGTGTGTGAGTGTGTGTGAATGTGTGAGCGTGTGAGTGTGTGTGATTGTGTGTGAGCGTGTGTTTTTACCTGAGAGGTGAGTGTGTGTGAGTGTGTGTGAATGTGTGAGCGTATGAGTGTGTTTTTTTACCTGAGAGGCATGTGTGAGTGTGTGTGAGCGTGTGTTTTTACCTGAGAGGTGCATGTGAGTGTGTGTGAGCGTGTGTTTTTACCTGAGAGGTGAGTGTGTGTGAATGTGTGAGCGTTAGGGCTGGGATAAACGATTATTTTTTAAACGATCAATCTAGCGATTATTTTTTCGATGCATCGATTAATCTAACGATTCATTTTTTCAGTCCGATTCGATTTCGATTCGATTCGATTATCGATTATCTCCCCATTAATTCACTAATAGCAACTTATACATGTTTATTTACATATCTGAATGAAAAAACATGAATTATTTAACATTGCAATATATGTTTATTGCTCTTAAGATTCCAAAATAAAAGACTGAAGTGCAAGTAACTACAAGTGCAAAGTAATGTATTCTTAGTTAGAGGTAGCATTCAATAAAGTTTCAGTTAGTCATTTTAAGACGTTCGTGTGGGAATCATGTGTGGATGCAATTCATAACGTAGTTCAAATAACAGTTTGTACTTCTCCTTTGGACAAGCACTTTTGAGTCTTGGAAAACACTTTTCCATTTCCATCTGGATTTTGCAAACAGAGTCAATAAAATGAGCTCTGCATGAGTAATACAAGCAGCTGCAAGTAAGCATGCTAAACTTGACATCCAAACAGTATTCTAACGTTAGCTTTGAGATAAGGCTACTGCTTGATTGCATACTGTAACTTAACTTCGTTTAGTATCCTCAATGTACTATGTTGTGATAAGACCTTAGCAGAGTTTACTTTAACTTTAATGCAGCGGTTTTGAACAAATTTGCGCAGCATGGTCACGATGCTAAGCGGATTTAATAGCAATGTAGCCCACTATGTTCTATGCAGTGCTTCTATGTGGCAACAACAATCCTTCAACAATCGTGAATATTTTGTTAAATGCACATGCAGAGGAGGAGCAGCGGGCTCGTTACGAGAGAGAGCGGGCGGGGCGAGGAAAGACTGTGTGAGTAAGTGGCAAGTGCAGCTCAATTAAATAATTTTATCTTATCTTTAATTTAAATAGCAGGCCTACAACATAGAACATCAATGTGTGGTGGCCGGTTTTGATTTCGTGGTGCCCAGCCACAGATTAGTCAACGTATGGAAAACACTGAAGGTGTAAAATGAAAAATATTTAGCAGCACACGTTATGCTCGACGAATCGACGCTCATATTTTGCGTCGACGTATTTTTTGCGTCGACGTCATCGATTACGTCGACGCGTTGTCCCAGCCCTAGTGAGCGTATGAGTGTGTGTGAGTGTGTGTTTTTACCTGAGAGGTGTGTGTGAGCGCGCGTGAGCGTGTGTTTTTACCTGAGAGGTGTGTGTGAGCGTGTGTGGGTGTGTGTGAGCGTGTGTTTTTACCTGAGAGGTGTGTGTGAGTGTGTGTTTTTACCTGAGAGGTGAGTGTGAGTGTGTGTGAGCGTGTGTTTTTACCTGAGAGGTCAGTGTGTGTGTGAATGTGTGAGCTTATGAGTGTGTGTGAGTGTGTGTTTTTACCTGAGAGGTGTGTGTGAGCGTGTGTTTTTACCTGAGAGGTAGGGCTGTAACGATACACCAACCTCACGATTCGGTTTGTATCACGATTTTTGACCCACACGGTTCCATACCAATCTCGATTTTTCTTTTTTTTTTTCTTTTTTTTTTTGGGGGGGGGGGGGGCTAGACATTTTATTAAATAACATTTTAATAGCCTCCCTTAGAACACCAGAGGATTACAATATAATATATCTATTATTTTATATCCTGATATAAAAATATTTTTCTGAATGACTGATATTTATGACAGCACACTTTATGCAGATTAGCCTATAGCCTAGGCCTACTATTTTTTATTACAACTCTACCTCTTTAATTCAGCTGTCTGGTTGAAGCCTGGAAATATTGTAAACAAAGTAGCATATAGCTTAGCCTATCATAGTCTACTGATTGGACTGTTCAGTTTCCCCATGTGTGTTTAAGTTTCAAGGTAATACTTGTTCTCCTTGGGACAGGCCCTTTTGGGAAACGTTGGTATTGAGATGATCAGTCAACTTCAGTGCAAGAGTTTTAAACAAATATGTGCAGCATGGTAATGATGCTAAGCGGATTTAATAGTAATTTAGCTAGTCGTCTATACTGTACGTCCTTGCTTTCACGATTGTGAATGTTTTATTTAAGTCGCGCGTGTTCATTGAGCAGGAGAGGGAGGGAGAGTGAGAGGGAGGGAGCGCGAGAGAGAGCGGGGCAAGGAGAGGGCAGGGCATATGCGATTTCAGCTCAGTGAAGCACTTTAAGCACCAACACTTCATTAAGTTACTTTTCTTGTAGAATTGTAAATCATAAGTCATAGGACAACCTATATAGGACAGTAATTAAGGGAAAAAAGTGAACCTGCTGCGGTGTTAAATGCGATGTGGTTGAACATTTGGGTGCACCTAACTTTTGTGTTGGTGCACCTAAGAAAAAAAGTTAGGCGCACCAGTGCAACCAGTGCAAAGTTAGTCTGGAGCCCTGGAGGGGGTTCTATACTGTTTGGTAAAGTTGCACACATAGTCTACAATGAAAGCAAGGAGAGGTATGAAATTATTATTTATTTGTTTATTTGTTTTTGGACAACGTAGGCTACCGATAAGTAAAGCGGGAGTTGTGGGTTGCTTTTGCACTGCGTGAAACACTAGAAAGGGTGTGTCGCGATTCTGCCTTTTCACACCGCGACACAGTATCGTGGATATGAATGTCGCGATTTCGGTTTCGAATCGTAAATCGTTACAGCCCTACTGAGAGGTGTGTGTGAGTGTGTGTG
The DNA here is from genome assembly GCF_046254945.1 of Alosa pseudoharengus. Lineage (NCBI taxonomy): Eukaryota > Metazoa > Chordata > Actinopteri > Clupeiformes > Clupeidae > Alosa > Alosa pseudoharengus. The sequence continues at coordinate 41,251,792 of NW_027468576.1, read as the reverse complement.
AGTGTGTGTTTTTACCTGAGAGGTGTGTGTAAGCGTGTGTGAGAGTGCGAGTGTGTGTGAGCGTGTGTTTTTACCTGAGAGGTGTGTGTGAGTGTGTTTTTACCTGAGAGGCGTGAGTGAGCGTGTGTTTTTACCTGAGAGGTGTGTGAGTGTGTGCTTTTACCTAAGAGGTGTGTGTGAGCGTGTGATTTTACCTGAGAGGTGCGTGTGTGAGTGTGTGTGAGTGTGTGTGAGCGTGTGTTTTTACCTGAGAGGTGCGTGTGTGAGTGTGTGTGAATGTGTGTTTTTACCTGAGAGGTGCGTGTGTGAGTGTGTGTGAGTGTGTGTGAGCGTGTGTTTTTACCTGAGAGGTGCGTGTGTGAGTGTGTGTGAGCGTGTGTTTTTACCTGAGAGGTGCGTGTGTGAGTGTGTGTGAGTGTGTGTGAGCGTGTGTTTTTACCTGAGAGGTGTGTGTGTGAGTGTGTGTGAGCGTGTGTTTTTACCTGAGAGGTGCGTGTGTGAGCGTGTGTGAGTGTGTGTGAGCGTGTGTTTTTACCTGAGAGGTGCGTGTGTGAGTGTGTGTGAGTGTGTGTGAGTGTGTGTTTTTACCTGAGAGGTGCGTGTGTATTCCTCATATAGAGAGTCGTAATCTCGGCTCTTCTCCTGGTACTGCTCATGATAAACTCTGAGCTGCTCTCCCACCGCCTCTATGGTGTCCTCCTTCACCAGAGAATCCTGTCAGAGAATCAGAGGAGGCGCATGAGAGGAGAGATGTGAGAGGAGGAGGGATGTGAGAGGAGGAGGGATGAGGAGGAGGAGGGATGTGAGAGGAGGAGGGATGTGAGAGGAGAGATGTGAGAGGAGAGATGTAAGAGGAGGAGGGATGAGGAGGAGGAGGGATGTGAGAGGAGGAGGGATGTGAGAGGAGAGATGTGAGAGGAGGAGGGATGAGAGAGGAGGAGGGATGAGGAGGAGGGATGAGGAGGAGGAGGGATGTGAGAGAAGGAGGGATGTGAGAGGAGGGATGTGAGAGGAGGAGGAATGTGAGAGGAGGAGGGGTGTGAGAGGAGGAGGGATGTGAGAGGAGGAGGGATGAGGAGGAGGAGGGATGAGGAGGAGGGATGTGAGAGGAGAGATGTGAGAGGAGGAGGGATGTGAGAGGAGGAGGGATGAGGAGGAGGAGGGATGTGAGAGGAGGAGGGATGAGGAGGAGGGATGAGGAGGAGGAGGGATGTGAGAGGAGGAGGGATGTGAGAGGAGGAGGGATGAGGAGGAGGGATGTGAGAGGAGGAGGGATGAGGAGGAGGGATGTGAGAGGAGAGATGTGAGAGGAGGAGGGATGTGAGAGGAGAGATGTGAGAGGAGGAGGGATGTGAGAGGAGGAGGGATGAGGAGGAGGAGGGATGAGGAGGAGGGATGAGGAGGAGGAGGGATGAGGAGGAGGAGGGATGTGAGAGGAGGAGGGATGAGGAGGAGGGATGTGAGAGGAGGAGGGATGTAAGAGGAGGAGGAGGGATGAGGAGGAGGGATGTGAGAGGAGGAGGGATGAGGAGGAGGAGGGATGAGGAGGAGGAGGGATGTGAGAGGAGGAGGGATGAGGAGGAGGAGGGATGTGAGAGGAGGAGGGATGAGGAGGAGGAGGGATGAGGAGGAGGAGGGATGTGAGAGGAGGAGGGATGTGGGAGGAGGAGGGATGAGGAGGAGGAGGGATGTGAGAGGAGGAGGGATGTGAGAGGAGGAGGGATGAGGAGGAGGAGGGATGTGAGAGGAGGAGGGATGATGAGGAGGAGGGATGTGAGAGGAGAGATGTGAGAGGAGGAGGGATGAGGAGGAGGAGGGATGAGGAGGAGGAGGGATGAGGAGGAGGAGGGATGCTTAAAGGAAGGTTGATTTATACAGGCAGAAACAAAAGATTCCAGGTTAATATTCCATCCAGCTTACATACAAAGTGTAAGGACTTGTGTGATATGTGTGTATGTGTGTGTGTGTGTGTGTGTGTGTGTGTGTGTGTATGTGTGTGTTGTGTGTTGTGTGTGTATATGTGTGTGTGTGTGTGTGTGTGGGTGTGTACGTATGTATGTGTGTGTGTGTGTGTGTGTGCTGTGTGTGTATATGTGTATGTTTGTGTGTGTACCTGCTGGTGTTTGGAGACTGGGTAGAGTAGTCGAGTGTCCAGTTTGCTGTTGTACTGGGCGAGGGACTCGTGGTGGTAGTGCTGGATCAGCTCCACCACTGAGGAGAAGGTCAGGGGTTCGGAGAAACCGTAGCGACCCCCCCTCTGGAAGATCTTTATCAGGCGGTTGTTGCCTCCCTTCCTGGAAGAGGGCAGGACACAGTGGAATAGATCAATCAAAACTGGTATGTGCATGGCTCTGAGAATAAATGTGTGTGTGTGTGTGTGAGTGTGTACCTGAGTGTGTGTGTGTGTACCTGAGTGTGAGTGTGTGTGTACCTGAGTGTGAGTGTGTACTCCCCCTGTACTTTACTGGAGGCATCTCGCACTAGGAAGGTTCCATCTGGCATATCCCGCATCTTTTCATTCACCTCCTCCCTGAAACACACACACACACACAAACACACTCTATAAACACACATATTAATACACACAAACACACTCTATAAACACACATATTAATACACACACACACACACACACACACACTCTATAAACACACATATTAATACACACACACACACAAACACTCTATAAACACACATATTACAAACACACTCTATAAACACACATATTAATACACACACACACACACACACACACACACACTCTATAAACACACATATTAATACACACACACACACACACACACAAACACTCTATAAACACACATATTACAAACACACTCTATAAACACACATATTAATACACACACACACACTGCAATACACACACTCAAATAGCTGGAACATACCAAAATACACATGAACACATTAACGCGTTGAGTGCCAAAAACGTAATATTACGTTTTTAGCTTTTTTTTTAAATGACAAAACTAGACACTCTAACACACCTTATATGTGATTTGGGGAACTCTGTGATGAATGGAAATGAATTATATGACGATCGAAAACTCATGAAAACGCACAATCTGGACATTTTATCATAACTTAGTTTCCGCTTTGGGTCAAATCAGTGACGCATGCACGTCAGGTCAAAACCAGGCCATTTTCGTGGGTCTATCACTAAGTGGCAGTCTCGCCAGGTCTCGCTGATCACTTCCCGGAAAGTTTACAGGCAACACTTCATATTTCATGAAAGACGTTATATCTCCATTTCTAGAAAAAAACAGCGATTTTGATGAAAACTAGCCACTGTTTAGCTTGGGATTTCTCAGGAACAGAGGCGTGTAGAAATACACGGTTTGCACCCACTGAGAGCTTAAAGTCTCACCTTTTAAACGAGCCATTGTATATGTTCATAGCTATAACACAGAATATGCTGTGGCTGTACAAAAATCATCAACAATGGTCTAAATTGCTGGCACTCTAGGACAAAGCTTCCGAAAACAGCTTGGCATTCAATGAGTTAAGACACACACACACACACACACACACACACACACACACACACACCTGGAAATGTCTCCCCAGTACCACTCGGCGTCGGCTGGCTTGCTGTCGCTATCGGTTACGGAGGGCATCCGGGCAGCTTTGGAGGGTTTGGGTGGCAAAGCTGGCACATGGAGACAAGTCGGCAGACCAATCACATGAGAGAAGATAAGTGGGCAGACCAATCACATGAGAGAAGATAAGTGGGCAGACCAATCACATGAGAGACAAGTGGGCAGACCAATCACATGAGAGACAAGTGGGCAGACCAATCACATGAGAGAAGAGAAGTGGGCAGACTAATCAGATACATTCAGGGCAATAAAAACATGCATCAATAGAATCTACTGTACATAGGAAACCAATGTGAACGCACCATCACAATCTACATAGGAAACCAATGTGAACGCACCATCACAGTGAACGCATCATCACAATCTACATAGGAAACCAATGTGAATGGATGCAGAGACTTTTAGTTATCTGCATTAGCTTGGTCTCTGGGTATAAAGGTATAAAGCTGCATTCACGTTGCTGACAGTTCACAGGCAGAGTTCAAAACCTTTCTTTTAGAAAACTCTGTGTGCACAAACAATGTTCTCAATGCTGGAGTTCATGTGTAGAGACCCTGGTGATACTTTGAGCAAAGTTTCATGTTGTGTCGAGCCTTCTTAGTGTTTTAAAAATCGTGATAAAGAGCGATCATAGTAGTGACCCCAGCACTCTCATTCAAAAGGCCATTTGACCCCAAAACCGACAATACAGTCGACGACCCTACAGTGATCTTAAAAGTGGCACTGGAGCGCCAATGTAGCAGGCAGCTCACTGCTCCGGGTTAGTGTGTGTGTGCTTCACCTTACTGTGTGTTCACTGTGTGCTGTGTGTGTTTCACTAATTCACAGATTGAGATAAATGCAGAGACCAAATTTATATATATATAGTTTGTGAGTTTGTGTGTGTGTTTGTCTGTGTTTATTGTGTGTGTGTGTGTTTGTTAGGGCTTTCAGACATACGTCTAAGACCGGAGGTTGGGCCGTATATCTGAACAACATAAACGGTCATATGGAAGTCCGAATTTAGCCGGCTGTTCTACTGCTCCCCTCCTAGTATTTCCTCTGGACATTATGTAAATGAGCAGGGTCTGAACGAAGCGAAAACCATGCGGTTAAGATTCACACCACGTGAGGGCGTGTCGATGACGTTTCTTTCGTGCGTCCATGTGGCGGGAGCCCTTAAATGCCTGGGTCATGATGGAGTGGCATAGTGCTGTCCAGAAAATCTTCAAGAATGCCGACCTGGAAAGACGAAGACATCACAGAGCTACTGTCCATGAGGGCAGACATCACGGAGCTACTGTCCATGAGGGCAGACATCACGGAGCTACTGTCCATGAGGGCAGACAGCGTCGTGATGGAACACATGAAGGGAACGGCAAGAGACACGTTGATGACACGTTGATGTACGTTGATGACACGTTGATGTACGTTGAAGGAATTCAAAAGACCAAATCATCATAAGCAGAAACCGCTGAAAAGGCAGTAGGCTACAACGACTTTGTTGTCCACAATAACAGGAGTATTTCATAAATTATGTTAGCCAACACGGTCGGTTTTCTGTTCATTGATAGCCTTCTCATGACCTCACTGCTGAGCCCGATATCTGTTGAGAATAAATCATGTCTAGCCAGAGAAAATGAAATCGAAGAAAACCCAAACTCCACATTTGTCCACAACTCTTTACGTAAATGCAATAGGCACATACAGTATTGGTTGCTCCAAGCTCCTTACGTAAACGCACATACAGTATTGGTTGCTCCAAGCTCCTTATGTAAACGCAATAGGCACATACAGTATTGGTTGCTCCAAGCTCCTTACATAAACGCAATAGGCACATACAGTATTGGTTGCTCCAAGCTCCTTACGTAAATGCAATAGGCACATACAGTATTGGTTGCTCCAAGCTCCTTACGTAAACGCACATACAGTATTGGTTGCTCCAAGCTCCTTACGTAAATGCAATAGGCACATACAGTATTGGTTGCTCCAAGCTCCTTACGTAAATGCAGTAGGCACATACAGTATTGGTTGCTCCAAGCTCCTTACGTAAATGCAATAGGCACATACAGTATTGGTTGCTCCAAGCTCCTTACGTAAATGCAATAGGCACATACAGTATTGGTTGCTCCAAGCTCCTTACGTAAATGCAGTAGGCACATACAGTATTGGTTGCTCCAAGCTCCTTACGTAAATGCAATAGGCACATACAGTATTGGTTGCTCCAAGCTCCTTACGTAAATGCAATAGGCACATACAGTATTGGTTGCTCCAAGCTCCTTACGTAAATGCAATAGGCACATACAGTATTGGTTGCTCCAAGCTCCTTACGTAAACGCACATACAGTATTGGACTAGTTTGCAGGAGCACACAAAAGAGGAGCACAGCCACTGAGTCTCGTAAGTAAGCGGCCAGTTGAGTTGTCAAATTGATAGAGAAGAAATGTTGTGATGAACACATCACATTATAACTGTTATTGAGTGTTGATACATAATAGAGAATAAATGTTGTGATGAACACATCACATTATAACTGTTATTGAGTGTTGATACATAATAGAGAAGAAATGTTGTGATGAACACATCACATTATAACTGTTATTGAGTGTTGATACATAATAGAGAAGAAATGTTGTGATGAACACATCACATTATAACTGTTATTGAGTGTTGATACATAATAGAGAAGAAATGTTGTGATGAACACATCACATTATAACTGTTATTGAGTGTTGATACATAATAGGCAAATTGTGTTCTAATAACCTGAGAGCCGATTTGGAGTTTGGAGGTACATACATATACATATATATATATACATAGGCTGCAGGCCACAGGTGGATACATAACTGGAATGCGTAGCCTATAGGCTGCAGGCCACAGGTGGATACATAACTGGAATGCGTAGCCTATCTCTTTCGGAATGCGTAGCCTATCTCTTTTGGTAAAAGCAACGACTGAAATGCAGTGTTGCAAGGAGTGTATTAAACATTTTAAATATGCAAACACTGATTCTGGGCAAACACATGTAATTTAGGCTGCCACTCAACGAAATGCAGGCACACGTTTGATGGACTGTAGTGTGCCTATCCACAAAAGGCACCTGCCATTGGAACAGGGGAGGGGATGGGATGGGGGGAGAGGATGCTTTTGGAAAAATAAACCATGAAAAAACGAACCACTTCACCGTTATGTTAGTATTTTGTTTGTTGTTTAAAAACGTTGTATATGATGGACTTGAAGTCTTGAGTTACTGAATTGGCTGGTACCATAAAGGCTGCAAGTTCGTGCATGCTCTCTCCAACGCAAACAAGATTTGGGTTCCGTAGCCAAGTAATTTATACTGTATGTTACTGTATGTTACTGTATGCGCACTTACGTGACTAGGCTACTTCAAGTATTAGCCTACGCACAATAGATTTTCTTTTAGCCCAGGGATTAAAGTGAAAGAAAATCGTTTGACTGAACTTTTTTCAGGCCATAAGTCATACGTTGTTCATATCTACCTATAGAGATAGCACCCCTTTTGCGGTCGCGACCTATTGGTTTTTAATGTACAAAAAGATACAAACAGCAAAGTAAAGGGAGTATTCGCCTTATTCACACGGCGGCCAGTGTTTAAACCAAAACGAGGCTACAGGCTACACTTACTATATAATTAATGCCACCTACAGGTGAATGCATAGAACATAACAATCCTATGGTTTGTGTACCCTGTAGCCTCGTTTTAGCCGCCAATGGCCGCCATGTGAATAAGGCGAATTGAATGTTCTTGATTGAGATTGAGTTTTCCTGATGAACAAAAATATATTTTAGTACCATCCCTGACCATTGCTGATTAGCCATTGCTGTTCTTTTCTACTGCAGCAATATTGTAGAAAGGCTTTAACACACTCTTATTGAATTACTTCAGGCCAAAAGTGTTTAAAGGGGAGATTTTTTTCTTGTTAATATGCAATTCAACACCAAGTAAAATCTATAAAATCAAGTTTGCAAGACTTCCCATTTCCTCATCAAAGTAACGAATCAGAACATTCTAGATATTGTTTATATTTCCATTTGTTGCCTCATCCGCATTTAATGAAAACATGGTAATTTTGAGTTGCAGACAACTCAGTTTTCCAATGAGCAGTCTCTCAGTCTGTGTGTGCTCATGCAGGAGGTCTGCGCATTTGATAACGACAATGATTTTGTCTTCAGCAACAGATTGTATAAGGTTGACAAGAGGTTGCGATATGGTGAGGGACAGGTCGTGTTGCGCTATGAAAGAACATGCGTAGCCTACTTTCTAAACGTAAAAACGGTCAGCCATAGATAAACGTAGCCTACCTCTGTCGTGGTGGCTAGTTGCACCAGGTAGGGAAGATGTCCTGAAGTGCACGAACGTTAACCTTATGGCGGTCTTCTGATTGGTGGCGTGCTAAAACGTTTTCCTATTGCATCCATAAACAATTTTCTTGCAGCGAACCGCGCAAAAGCAAACCCCTGGCACTTTAATTTCTTTACACCATGGCTTGTTAGTTCTCCCCCCTGCCCATCTCCATTTATTTTTTAACTTTTGACACCTGCCTTGCCTTCCTTTAGCAACAACGCATCCATGACAGCTAGTGGCCTTGCCAAATAGACGCACACAAATCATGACGCTAATATGCGAGGTTCTGGTAGGCCTACTGGTTATGGTTTTGTGCTATAAATTAATAATATTTTATAGCAAAGTTTTAAGTTGACTATTTTAATTGTATGGTTATTTTTTGTCAACATACACTCACAACCTACTGTCGTTAAAAGTGAGGCCTAAGCAAAATAGGCTACAAGGCTGTCTGTGCGTCACAAACAGACTGACCCCATGTTAGCCTCCATGCTGTCTGTTGTAAACAAAACAAGTATTAGCCTACGCACAATAGATTTTCTTTTAGCCTCCATGCTGTCTGTTGTAAACAAAAACAGTATTAGCCTACGCACAATAGATTTTCTTTTAGCCTCCATGCTGTCTGTTGAAAACAAAACAAGTATTAGCCTACGCACAATAGATTTTCTTTTAGCCTCCATGCTGTCTGTTGTAAACAAAACAAGTATTAGCCTACGCACAATAGATTTTCTTTTAGCCTCCATGCTGTCTGTTGTAAACAAAAACAGTATTAGCCTACGCACAATAGATTTTCTTTTAGCCTCCATGCTGTCTGTTGTAAACAAAAACAGTATTAGCCTACGCACAATAGATTTTCTTTTAGCCTCCATGCTGTCTGTTGTAAACAAAAACAGTAGGCTAGCAGCTGTGACAGCGGCCGCATATATTCTGCATCATATCTCGCCTCTTGCGAACTCTGCAAGCCCCCCCACCCCTCACTCGACAACCACACAGAGATTCTGTAATGTGCGTGTATGTCGTTCACACATAGGTCAGTATAAGGTCAGTATAAGGTCCGCAGGTTAGCATTAGTGTTGCACGGTGTATCGATACTAAAAAGGTATCGCGATGCCTTCACGCAAAAAACGATACGATTTCAGACGTTTTTAGAATCGATACTTTATTAAAATAATAACGTTCTGTGTCTGTGTCAACTGCTGCTCCCACTGCTCCTTGCACGCATCTAGGCAAGTGGGCGTGTCAAGCAGGCAGCTCTGAGTGAGTGAGTGCGCAGCCAACGTCAACATAGTTCTTTGCCGACAGTTCTAGGCCTTGTGGATAAAACAAAAGGTGCAGTGAAATCTGCAACTATTTCGGATACATCGCGTGAAGGCAAGCCATCAGGTACACAAAGTCATTTAAAAGCAGTAGGCTACGCATGGAACTTGGCTAAACACCTCGCAGATATATCCCAACATTTTTAAAGAGTTCAAAGAACGACAGGTTAACGAATATGCTATAGAAAACACGACTACATGGTTAGTGCCAAGTTCTTCTCTTATGTTTTAGTCTAGCCTAAGTGAAACGAGTATGGTTCTCTGGGATAAAGCGAACCTTCCTTCATCAATGAATTTTGACGAGACAGAGCTGTAATCATTTTGACGAGACATAACGAGCTGTAATCATAGGGTGCTAACGTGATGAAAGCGCAATGTTCACGCCAGAATAACATTACCATAACTTGTAAACGATCTATTTCATGTTCGGTCAGTAGCAGCCTACTACTGGTAATATTTGTCATGGCATGTAGACTGCAATTTGTTCAATAATTATTGCCCAGATGTAGGATAGGCTACCCGAAATGCGCTAATTAAAGCCCACAGCATAACACCACCAAAGCGTGTTGAGTCCTAATAATAATAGCGGCTTATTGTTACAGTACGTGGTAGCAAATCATGTTATCAAAGAAATAGACGTAATGTAGGAATGCACACAGATATATTGCAACAGGTAATGGTGTAGGCCTATCTGACGAAGACCTGAGTGGTTGGAACGTCGTACTTGTACACTGGGCACAAAGAAGACTATCCTCACATTTTCCCCTTTGCAACTGTCAAAGAAATCCCATGAACACGGGAAGGCTATACTGGTAGCCTATACTGTACATCAGATGGCCTAAAGATTAGGCCCCTCTGCATAGCATTCAGTGATTTGCATGCAGTAATTTTAACACTGACCTTGATCTAGCCTAGTTTGGCTATTTAAAGCTACTTTATTGCCACAACACAATGTAAATGAACTATAACAAACAATAAAGGACTTAATCACACAAAGTAGGCCTACTATTTTACTGACTATAAAAAAATAATAATTATGTAGGAAGTTTAGAACCCAGAATTGACCTACACACTACAAAAGTGCACCAAATTCAACACAAATGACTCAATACACTTGGAGGAGGTATGAGTCCTTTCTTCTCCAGATATCTTAGGATTTCGCCGTAGTATCGTTTTAGTATCGAGCATCGTGATATTTATGGCAGGTATCGTATCGAAGTCATAATTTTGGTATCGTGACAACAGTAGTTAGCATCATATCTGAATCACCCGAAGGGTCGGACCTCCGTTTGACGAACCTCCGCATAGACAACAACTGCAGTGAGTTGGGAGAGAGAAAGGAAGAACACATAGGCTACTACTGGCAAATCCTCTCCAATTGTTTACAATTGGACTCTGGGCGTTTGGAAACAGCTGAGGGAGGAGGCTACTTGAAACTGCGAGTTTCGGTCGGTGTGAGCGAGCGGACTTTCAGTTGACAGTAATTAACACCCTTTTGAACAATCTAAGCTGTGCGAACGTCAGAGGGCGGGATCAGACGTGACTAGCTCCTTATAATATCGGAGCACCTCTCAGGTAATCAGACAACAACTGCAGTGAGTTGGGAGAGAGAAAGGAAGAACACATAGGCTACTACTGGCAAATCCTCTCCAATTGTTTACAATTGGACTCTGGGCGTTTGGAAACAGCTGAGGGAGGAGGCTACTTGAAACTGCGAGTTTCGGTCGGTGTGAGCGAGCGGACTTTCAGTTGACAGTAATTAACACCCTTTTGAACAATCTAAGCTGTGCGAACGTCAGAGGGCGGTCTACGCTGATTCATCATTAGTGAGACACGAGGACAGCTGCAGGCAATTCCTGTCAGCATAACAATAGAGGCTGTTGCTGAAGCGTCAGCGTAAGCGTCAGCCCTCGTTTCAGGCGTCCTCGTTTAAGACGGACGCGGTCAAGACAAGCAAGTTTACCTGTGCAAGTTCACCGAGCACAGGCGCCGACAAAGGCAAAAATGTGCCATTCCACCATATCTGTTATCACCGGCCATCGCAGAAAACGGCATCATGCCAAAAGGGGCAGAAATCGCCTTAACCTACAGCAACTTAAACGGTCCTCACCTACAGAAACCTCTTTCTCCATGGGCTTGTGGAACTGTCAATCCGCAGTCAACAAAACGGATTTCATAGCTGGCTATGCCAACCATCTTTCGTTGGAACTCCTTGCTCTCACTGAGACTTGGATCAAACCAGAGAACACAGCCACCCCGGCTGCACTCTCCACTAACCTTACACTATCCCACACCCCTCGTCCATCTGGACGAGGAGGTGGGACGGGCCTGCTGATCTCCAACAAATGGAAATTCACCCCGCTACTGCCTTCAAACAAATATGTCTCATTCGAATTCCATGCCATCACAGTGATCGCCCCAGCAAAACTCTACGTGCTGGTCATCTACCGCCCTCCAGGCCAACTAGGCGACTTTTTGGATGAACTTGACACTCTGCTGTCCTCCATCCCTGAGCATGACTGTCCGCTTCTTCTTCTCGGCGATATCAACATCCACTTAGAGGCCCCAGGCTCAGCGGACTTTCTGGCCCTGATCCACTCCTTTGACCTCAAACTGGTTCAAAGCCCACCGACACACAAAGCTGGCAAAGAGCTTGACTTAATCTTCACTCGGAACTGCAGCACAGACACCCTCACGGTGACGCCTCTCCATCTTTCTGACCACTTCTTCATCCGGTTCAACGTCAGCCTGACAGAACAGCCTCCGGCTCCTCAGCCGATGGTCACGTTCCGCCGCAACATCCGGAACCTGTCTCCAAC
>NW_027468576.1:41167192-41234692 GCF_046254945.1 Alosa pseudoharengus | reverse complement strand
TCCTTCTCACTACTTTTGTAGCGCACGCATTCTCCGACCTGTCACCTGTCACTCATCATCGGAAGAGAGGTGTTTGGAATTCCCGCGTTACAATCGTCAGCCAATCAAGGTGGTCACTTCAGTCAAGCTCGTGCATGAGTAATGACTTCATCTATAGCAACAAAGACTCACTCCTAGTTTAGGAGTTGTCTGAAAGGCTTTGTGAATAACTTTTAAGAGAAAACTCCAAGCTAAAATCTTTAAGTGCGATTTAGGAGTAGCCTACTCCTAGTAGTAAGATAAAAGCCTTTGTGAATAGCCTACGGCCCCAGTTATTCATCATCTTCCGTCCTTGTGTAGCGCACGCATTCTGAGACCTGTCACCTGTCACTCATCATCGTAAGGGAGGTGTTTGGAATCATGCCCGCGTTACAATCATCAGCCAATCAAGGTGGTCACGCTTGCCCATTTGCACAAATTAATGGTCGAATATTACTGATGATCATTGTTATTTAAGAACATGCAGTGTGCGTAGGGCACCAAAAACATCTTGCTCGTAAAAAAGCATCATACCGCACATTCTGGCGGGTCTGTTATTTACTGTAGGCTGTGCAAACCACAGGGCAAGCCTGCTTTCGAGGCCTTCTGTTGAAGAATGTTATATAAAGCCTGCGCTAACAGTAATCCTCCTGCCCCTGATAGGCCTACCACAGCTGTGGATATGTGTGGAATGTTCAAGTAATAACACAATCCAATGTGTGTCTCAATTGTCCCCCGCTGACCACCTCACACATTTCTCTAGATTTTGCAACGAATTTACATGACACAATGCCATAAAATATGCCAGTTTTAGGACAAAGAATAATGTTTGTAATGATACCAGTTAGGCCTACGTTTAACAGTAACAAGTGTAATGAGCTATTCATTGTCGAAGGTGCATGGTCAAGTGAAATTCTTACTTTGGAAAACAAACATTTGCCGATATCATCGCCGATCATCAGAATATTGCTCTGGACTGCAGGTAACTTGTTAAGCCAGTGGTTCTCAAACTTTTATTTAATTCCCCACTTTGATCAAGGGGCATGACTGATGATAGTGGAGATAACGTGTTATCCCGAGGCCTTTGCCAGTCAGCATCTGCGACTGTAGTCTACCCTATTAAAAATATAAGTTTTCGATGTCCCAAACGGAGAGACATAGGCTACTTTATTGTTTTTAACAACCTCTATGCTACTCACAAAAATGTAGGCATGGGGACATGATGAAGTAGGCTATCCAACTGTCGTGTGTTAAATTATTGTGATTACGAGCCAGTGGTTTTCAAACATGCACGTGACTCAAACATCTAACTAAATGCAACAGACTCATATCATCCTCGCATTCGCAAAATGAGGACCAGTGTTTTGTCAAATTGCAAATAGCTATTCGTTTTAACAAATCTTTATGATAGTATGCTTTTTGTATAGGCTACTATCTTAATCTTGGAATATCGGGAGGGAAGTGGCGCGTCTGCAGTCAGCCAAATATGAATGTAATTCTGCGGCATAAAGCAGATGTATTTGTTTATTGTACAGAAAAATAAAAATGACATGTCAAGCAGTCAATTGACTACATTGCAGTCAAGATGTAGGGCAAATTAAAGGCAAATTGATTTGCGTAGTTGCATTGCCCCCAACACTGACAATAACAAAGCAGATTTCGATTTTCGCTACCACCGTGTAGTCAAGCCTTAAGCCATAAACCCAAGTAGCCTTAATCGAGGTAATGTTTAATTATGCATGATTTATTTTGTTATTGAATTCGTAGGCTGGGATTCCTCTCGGTAACAATTATGTTTGGTAGCCTCCTTATTTTTCAGAAGGGACGGCAGGCATGCTACTGACAGAGCGATGTACAGTGGCAGAGCGACGCACAGTGGCTGAAAGTGGTACTAAAGCTTCACGCAGCTTCACGCCTCGTAATGCGCGAATGAAGTGGCCATTTGAAAGCGATGCCCACTGTACACACACATACACACACGCACATACACACACACACACACACACACACACACACGTACCCTGATGGAGGGACAGGCAGCAGCAGAGGCCCAAAGATGCGACCGAGTGTGTGTGTGTCCAGGCCGTTGTGTTGGGAGTGTTGACACACACGCTCCAGGTGCTGCAGCAGGTACTGCAGGGTCTGAAGGTTCTGTAACGGAACACCACACGACTCCAGAACATTCATCAGACCCGACGTCACCCCCGCCGAAGCTCCTAGTCAAGAGGAAGAGTAACACAGTCATCATCATCATCATCATCACAATCATAACCCTACTATCTCTCCTCCCACCATCCCTCTGTCTGTTTCTTTCTCCCCTTCTTTCTTTCTCTCTCTTTCTCTCGCCTTTTCTATCTTTCTCGCTGTCTTTCTGTATCTGACCCTCTCTCTTTGCCTCCACTCCTCTCTCCCTCCATCTCTCTCTTTCTCTCCCTCCTACCATCCGTCATTCCCTCCATCTCTCTTTCTCTCCCTCCCTCCCAAATTCTTTATTCTTGCTTTATTAGCACGACTTTATTAGCACTGCTATGTTTCCAAGCACACTATGGCTGGTCTCAAAGTCGAAGACCCTCGAGGGTTAGAGCTAGAGTCGAGAGTCGAATCCTTTTGAGACGAGACGAGACGAGATGAGACGAGACGAGAATCGAAAAACACACAATGGAACAGACTAGCGAGTGTGAAGGAAGCTAATCTGAGTACCCAGAAGTTCGCATCATGCTGAAGGAAGCTGTAGGTGTGCGTTATTGAAAATCATGCCTCCTGCCTGCCTTGCTTGAATTTCCCCTTGGGGATCAATAAAGTATCTATCTATCTATCTATATCTATCTATCTATCTATCTATCTATCTATCTATCTATATCTATCTATCTATCTATCTATCTCTTTTTGAAAAACAAAGAATGCACCACCATCATTCTCCCACGTCAATAAATTGAATTATAAATGTTTGATTCATTTGATAAAATAAACCACCTTCATATCTATTTCTCTCTCCCTCTCTCTATATTTCTCTCTCTCCCTCCATCTCTCTCTCCTTCCATCATCATCTCTCTCCCTCCATCTCTATTTGTCTCTCTCCCTCCATCTCTTTTTCTCTCTCCCTCCATCTCTATTTCTCTCTCTCCCTCCATCTCTGTTTCTCTCTCCCTCCCTCTCTTGCTCACCTGTTCCCTCTGCCAGTGTGGCCTTCAGCTGTGGGAAGACGGAGAAAGGCATGATGGGAGATGGGAGGTCCTGCAGGTAGCCAATCAGGTGGAGCGAGAGGGTTTGGATGTTGCTGTGGTTCAGATCTGTTTCTGTGATTTAATTAAAAAACATTAAATTAATCCTAACACACACACACACACACACACACACACACACAGACACAGACACACAGACACAAGTACAAACAAGCCCATCACACAAAGATAGAGGAGTCGAGCAAAACCCACTTGGTCTTCTGCTGTGTCCCGACTTCCATCCGTTGAGCAAGTGTGTTAGAGTGTGTGTGTGTGTGTGTTAGAGTGTGTGTGTGTGTGTGTGTTAGAGTGTGTGTTTGTATGTGTGTTAGAGTGTGTGTGGCCACACAGGGGGATACTGAGCTGTGAGTGTGTGTGTGTGTGTGTGTTGGAGTGTGTGTTTGTGTGTGTGTTAGAGTGTGTGTGGCCACACAGGGGGATACTGAGCTGTGAGTGTGAGTGTGTGTGTGTGTATTGGAGTGTGTGTGTGTGTTAGAGTGTGTGTGTGTGTATTGAGTGTGTGTGTGTGTGTTAGAGTGTGTGTGTGTGTGTTGGAGTGTGTGTGGCCACACAGGGGGATACTGAGCTGTGAGTGTGTGTTAGAGTGTGTGTGAGTGTGTGTGTGTGTATTGTGAGGACTGACCGGCACTCAGGCTCTCACTCTGGTCAGCTGCATTTCTGAGGGTGTGTGTCCGGTAGAGCATCTCAGAGTCCAACCCTGGGACAGGAGGTCAAAGGTCAAAATGACAAAATGTCATAATCACAGGTGCTTTTCTAAGTATACTGTCTGAGTTGTGTCTGAGTTTTTATAAGTGAAGACAAGTAAAAAAAATAAAAAATAAAAAATCTGAAACAACTCAAATTAAATCCGAAAAAATGGAATTTGGAAAATAATAAAATTACCAGTCATCAGCTATCCTTGTGTTTGGCCCTCATCTCACTCATCTCACCTGAAGTCCCATCCCTACCACTGCCCTATCATCGCCTATTGTGTGTGTGTGTGTATTGTGTGTGTGTGTGTATTGTGTGTGTGTGTGTGTGTATTATGTGTGTGTGTGTGTGTGTGCATTGTGTGTGTGTGTGTGTGTGTGCATGTGTGCATGCGTGTGTGTGTGTGTGTGTGTGTGTATGTGTGTGTGAGTGTGTGTGTGTGTATGTGTGTGTGAGAGAGTGTGTGTGTGTGTGAGTGTTTGTATGTGTGTGTGTGTGTGTGTGTATATGTGTGTATGTGTGTGTGTGAATGTGTATGTGTGTGTGTGTGTGAATGTGTGTGTGTGTGTGTGTATATGTGTGTGTGTGTGTGTGTGTGTGTGTGTGTGTGTGTGTGAATGTGTGTGTGTGTGTGTGTGTGTGTGTGTGTGTGTGTGTGTGGTACCTCTCCTTTCAATCGTTTCCACCAGGTTCATGATGATGGGAGGAGGGGTCTCAGGAGGGGGCTGCAAGGGGGTCTGAGATTGGACAGTGGCCTCCTCTATAAAACACACACACACACACACACATACACATGCACGCACGCACAGAAGGGTTTAATATTTTTCTTGCAATGAATACAAACTATGGCAATCAGAGGACTGTCACATTGAGGTGCGATTGCTCTTGAGTGTCCCTTCAGGAAAGTTGTGTGTGTGTGTGTTTGTGTGTTTTCTGCTGAGCCCTTAAACCATAGGTTCTCTAAGTGCGGCCCGGGGGCCAATGTCGACCCACGGAAACATTTCTGGCGGCACGCAATAACATCTATAACCAGAACTGTTATATCCCACATTTGTCTGTTGAGGGTAGAGAACCCCTGGGATTGTGTGTGTATTGCAATTTTTTTTTCACAGGGGAAAGATTTTCACAAGTTTTGCCAGGTTTAGCCTCAGTTATGAATTAAAATGTGTTTAATGCAATAAATATAAACTGTAGAGATGCAACCTGGTGATTAAAATGATTACAAATGGGATTTATTTTCCAGGTTTTTATCTCCCCCGCCCCTTTGGCGGCCCTCAGTTAATGTTGGGTTCCTGAATTGGCCCTCATCAATCAAAACGTATGTATGTAGCAGCGTATTGATGTAGCAGCTATGGTTAAACTTCTATATTGTTGCAAACTAACCTGAAGTCAAGTCAAGTGTTTATTTTAAGTCAAGTGTTTATTTCTTGAATTTTCCCTAGGGATCAATAAAGTATATCTATCTATCTATCTATTTTTGCCATTTGCTCAAGTACAACGTACAGGCGCATTGGAATGCTTGTGCGGATCACTCAGTCAATAAATAAAAACACATGTTCAGCAACTTTGTGGTAGTCTACTAGTTCTACCAAAACTATGTTAGGTTAGTTTATCAACTGTCTCTGGGTCTAGAGACTAAAGATCAAGTGAGACAGTGACAGATCACGAACAAAGTTATTTTTATCTTTATTCATTTTGTAAATATATGTCGGAATGTTATGAAGACATGTGGCTTGTAGAAAATGGGTTTGTAACTTACATTGCTGAATGTAGGGAAATTTTGCAGATGAATCCAAGCTAATGTTTTTTCTATGCATGCAGACACCAAAGACTGAGCTGTATTTTGCATATGTCCCTAGCTGGCCACCGTTATTTTAAAATGGCGCACATACATGGAGAGTCGCCCCCGTGCTATGTAGATGTAAATGAGGATTTCTAAGCCAATAGGAAGAGGGCTTAAAGTTGGGCAGAACGGGGCGCAACACAGTTCCGCCACCTCAGATAAATGAATAAATAAATTCTTTCATACCAACGATATAGCGCGATGATATTGTTAAAATAAATGCCGAGTTATTTTTCTGAGTGTAGCCTACCGTCAAATTCCAGCCTGCCTCTCCTTCAGGATCACAGTGTTCAACAAATCAAAACAAACCTTGAATTTCCCCTTGGGGATCAATAAAGTATCAATCAATCAATCAATCAATCTATCTATCTATCTATCTATCTATAAATCTATCTACAGTGGGGAGAATAAGTATTTGAACCCATGCTAAAGTTGACTAAAAAGAAAGATATAAAAACATCTGTTAGAATTTAGCGAATTCCCGATTGATGCACGTTACTGATGCTGTTTACTAGTTATCCCACAAACTCGGGTGCTGCGCGTCGGGAGTTTTCTGCCTCCGCCTCGTTCGTTAATTGTGAATAACGGGACATCTCGGCGGACAAAGTACAGACAAGTCCTAAATTATGTGATAGCGAACGTCAAAAAGTCTAATTGCTCCTTTTTGAAACGGACTGTCAGAAAAGACTACATGCACCCAGGGCCAACAGTAATTTAATCCGACCTGAACAAAATCGCGTCCTGAGCTGGCTATTAACGTGCCTTTTAGGTTTTCAAAAGTGTAGCTTATAGCCTACACATGGACACAAATTGCATGCTTAAATAGCCTAAGAACTTTTTTAAAACTGTTTTGTTAAACTATTCAACCGTAACACTTGCCATCACGCATGCACCTCTTCCTCTCCCTCTCCCTCTCGTGCACTCACACACACACACGATGGCAAAGCATCCTCTTTGTGACAGGTCCCTTAACAAGCACATAGCTCATTGTGCAGGCCTACTCTATGAAAATAATTGCTATCACTCAGCTCTTGGATTAACATGCAACAAATGCAGGGCTGTATGTGGCTCTAGCTGTTCATCTGCTGGTCAATGACGAACGTAAGGTTAACTGCAAGGTAGCTGGCTAGCACTTCAGCTTGTCAATATTAACACAGAAAGAAATATATATCCTATTGTCCATTAATACTTGTTTCTTAATTGAAAAACACGTTGGTAATGTTAATGTCACCCAGTCTGTCCACAAAGGAAACCGATCACATGAAGGAGGGGAATCTAAGCTTTTAAATGACATTAGCGGCAAGTTGCTCTGAAACGATTCAGGAGAAAATTAACATGAATTTGCATGAAGTTTAATCTGAATTCTGCACACCCATTACTCTTGGTGAAATATCTCAATAACTCTTCACTCAACACATGGCAAACCATATATCACAATAAACAGCAGGCCTTACCGAATTTGAGGATATAAAGCATGCCTCTGTACAATAATCGGTACCCGAGTAATCCGGTTTTTAAATTGAAACACATTTCTATATGGTCTCGAACTGGCCGAAATGTAAACTATTTATGTCAGAAGCCTGCATACATGTTTGGGCCAAAATGTAAACTATTTATGTCAGTAGCCTGCATACATGTTTGTAAATTGTTTAGCCAGAGTATCCCACCATCATGGTTCATAAATTGCCGGATTACAGACAATCCCACCTAAACACATATGAATATATATTTCTACTGACAATCCCACCTAAACAGATATGAATATTTATTTCTACTGCCATGCTTCTTAGTAGCCTTAGTCTTTTTTGAATTTCCCCTTGGGGATCAATAAAGTATCTATCTATCTCATCTAGCCTGGAAAATCCAGACCCTTAGCCTGGCTAGCGCCACCACTTCTCAATGAGACGTGGTCTGGGAACCAAACGTTCATTTTCTCGTATTTGAAAAAAATGCCCAGATCCGTTTATTGGGTGCCACGGATGTCTATCAAATGCGTCTGTGCATAGCTCATCATCGTTTGTTCTGTGATTGGTCTCCTATCTCAGGCGAAAATTTGCTCCATGGTCTCCAGGCTGCCTTAGCAGCGTGAATCAAATCGCGCGCAAGGCAGCATGGGAACACCCAGGCTACCAGACCCTGGTAATCTACAAAGATTATGGGCTGAGCTACACCAGGCACGTAACTGAAGCGTTCCGTTCGTGTTGCGTCTGCTGCAACAATTAGCTTCCACTATAATCAATGGACCAATGTTTACTGACTGATTCGTTTCAGCGCTGTCGTCATCTGTTTAGCTCACCTCATGGCCTGCCTATATCAGATACACCAATGTGATTGGTTCCTTGCGATGCAAGGGGTAAAAGTAACATGCATCATTACTTATTGCCAGAGTTCCTCGCAGAGACAATTCAAATTGTGCTTTCGCGAGAACACATTAACGGTGTAATTAGTGTTCCCTTCATGGTACAGCCCAAAATGTATCAGAATACACTTAATTTAACAATACCCAATGTGTTATGCATGGGCAGCATACTAATGAGGAGGGTGGGACATGTTTCTCGTCATGTTAGATCACATCCTGAGGGTCTAAGCTTTCAGAAAATATACGGTTTATATAGTTGAATCAGTTTTCCCTTCATGGTACAGATCAAAATGTATTATGTGTACACTCTCTTCACCTAAATCCATAAAATCCCATTCATTTCAATGGGAAATTTTCTTGCCGGGACTTGTGCCTCATTGTATGAGTAAAGAACATAGTTGTACTACTGTAGAAGTTTCGTACCATTCAGGGCATTATTAGTGGGGTAAAAATATTTAATGATTTAGCTAAAATTGTCCTAATGAATTATTGTTATTGTTACAACTAGAGGACATTCTTCGCATACAGCTGTAAGGCTACAGCACTGAAGTGCCACATGCACCAGCGGCGTACAGAGACCTTTGAAGGGGCAGGGGCTCAAATTTAAAAAAAGGGCACATGGAACAACATTTTCTATGGAAGCCCGTTTGCACCACATAAAGAAAAAATTCTGATCTATGATATCTCATTATTGTGAGATACTATCTCGTTATTCTGACATAGTATCTCATTATTGTGAGATAGTATCTCGTTATTGTGAGATAGTATCTCGTTATTCTGAGATAGTATCTCGTTATTGTGAGGTAGTATCTCATTATTCTGACATAGTATCTCGTTATTGTGAGATAGTATCTCATTATTCTGACATAGTATCTCACAATAACGAGATACTATCTCGTTATTGTGAGATAGTATCTCATTATTGTGAGATACTATCTCGTTATTGTGAGATAGTATCTTGTTCATAGACCAGGATTAGCAGCATATTAATTTCAGTTTCGCTGCCCACGCACGCATGCCACAGTTGACGAGCAGATGGGGTGCACATTTTGCCATTCTTAATGTAAGTTATTTACTCAGAACCCCTGTATTGAGAGTGTTGTCAGAACCGTGATGTTTACCAACACGTAATGTTCAGAAATTAATGGCATTTGGTGATGTTTATCAGCATTTTTCGTTGGTTTCCTTAATCAGTAGTTCAGGCGCCTTGAGCAAACACTAGAGCTAATGTTAGCCTGCTCCTGCTGCATGGGTTAGGATAGTGTAGGTTTGCTAACACGCATAATGTGTAACGTTAGACTTGACGGAAACTGTATATACATTTCATATAGTCACAATGGGGTAATGGGTTAAAAACCCCTGTACTGTTCCTGCGATGTCACGAAATCGTTCAAATGTAGGCTAGGTTGACGTTGTGTTGCCTTCAGCCTATGAGGTGATGTTAGCAGTATCATGGCATGGACTAGCCAGGCATGGACAATAAAGGTCAGAAATCGGTGGTCTGATTTTATTAGTGCAACAAGAACCGCCGTTGCTCGGTTCAGGTGTGATGACGGTATTTGCTTCAATGGTCATGCTTTGAAACTGTGTTGAACGGCATGCAGCCCCCCTCAACCAAACCACGAACAGCACTTCAAGCAAGGACTGCTTCAGGTAGCCCTTTGCAAGTTTGCATAAGCACGGGTCTGGTTCGTCGTTGTGCACGCATGCCAAAGTTGAGAAGCATGTTGATTGCACATTTTGCCATTGCGTTCTCTTCAGAATTTACCACAAAGCCACAAACACACTAAGTATTGTACAGTACAGTAAGTATTAAGTATCCGAATATGATCAAATCTGGGATAAGCCTGTATGTAAACGTAGTCAGTGTTGTTTTAGAACGTTCAGTGTGGCGTAACTAAAGATCAAAACCGCTTTTACCCTCCCTGGTTTAACTACGGAATTCTAAGAAAAAGCCAAAAGAGCCAAGCTGTTTTACCTTTACTGCCACTTGAGGGCAGTATTTAGCCGCTTATGACTTGATTTAAAGTAGACCACTGTACACAAATGTGCAAGTGGAAATATCAAGACGTTTAGTGCGTTTTAGTTACACACTAAAAATGGAAATGATCTCACTGTTAGCCAAACCCTTGACTTTAAGGAGAAACACATAAGCCCAGATTTTCTCAACCAAGCACAATGTCAGCCCCCTTTGTGTAAAACATTCAAAATGCTAACAGATTTTTAGTCATAGAAAGACAAAATCACATCTGGTGGGTGTAAAGATAGACCATGTTTTAACTGTAAACACACACAAAAACAGTCCTAAGCAGATCTATTGAGTGATGTGAGTATAGGCCTATGTTGGCTTGTTTTGACCAATTGCAAGTTTTTGACATTATGTTCAATATTGTGCAGCTCTGAAATAGTGTTTTGTTCCTTGAGTGTAGACTTTTGCTAATTGTGGGATATATTTTGTTGTTTTTGTCTTTTTGTCTTGAAATCCATCTTTTTATCACCTCAGTATGGATGAAATCATTGACTTCCTCAGAGAGAGAAATGTCCCGGGAGACATAATAGAGACCATGGAGCGTGAGAAGGTTTGTAACAGAATATTTAAATTTTTTAATCAAACTAAACTTCTTTATTTTCAGTACATTAACGATGGAACATTTATCCTGACCTTTCCATTTTTTCTTGGTGTTTTAGATTGATAGGAGTGCAGTTCTGGAAATGACTGATGCACAGCTGAGAGCCTTCTTGCCATCTTATGGTGATCGTTTGGCGCTGCTGGGATTTTGTAGGAGAAATGCGAACAGCACCAGAAAAGAAACACTTTTTCAACGCTTAAGCAACAAGTTGAAGAAGAGAAAAAAAGATGAAGAGGAGAGAGGAGAGAGAGAGAGAAATCCACCAAGTAAGAACGCACGTAAAACCATGAGAAAGGTTGAGTTGGGTTGGATGAACTATGACGACACATGTGGCATCTTCAAGCAAGTGAGAACAAAGCGTGGTGGGGGGACAAGAAGAATGGATGTGTGTAAAGATGCTGTTAAGAAGGATTTGATCAAAATAGCCATGGACCTTTTCTTCCCTTCTGGAAGAAATGCTGAGGGGGACGTTGCAGATTTTCATTTTGATTTGAAGGATTACAAACAGATGACAGTAAATGATAGTGTAACAGTTGGGCAGTTGTATGATGATACAGGACTCACATTGCTCAGGTTTTACATCAGTACACAGAAAAAAACAGATGGTGAACCCAATCGGAGTGAAGATCAGGAGAGAATTGAACACGAGCCCACTCCCTCTTTAGGAACTGCTGCAATTCCTCACACCAGTCAAGAAGATATAGTTCTTGAAGATGCTGAAATCGAGGTTATAGCTGATGCTGATACAGTTGTTGATGTCGAGATTGATATGGAAGACAGCAACATTGTATACATATCTTCAGGAACTATCTCTGATCATGTTGAACAAGAACTGGATGACACATTGCCAGTGTCTCCACAAGGCATGCCAGTGGAGAGAAAACATGTGTTATTGATCATCCACAGAGGGCAGGTTCTTAAACAGCTTATTGGGCATTTTTATAATGACCAAATCATGAGCGCTGATGTACAAATCCAGTTTGTTCTTCCAGATGGAACACATGAGAAAGGGCTTGACTCAGGAGGGGTTGTTAGAGATTGTCTGTCTGAGTTCTGGGGTGAGTTTTTGGACCAATGCACAACTGGAAATGAACTGAAAGTGCCTTTTCTTCGCCATGACTTTGGCCAAATGGAGTGGGAGAGTGTTGGCCGTATACTTGCTTTTGGATGGGAAAGAGAGCGGTATCTCCCAGTGAAGATTGCCCCTACTATAATAGAGCAAGCTGCCTTCGGATTTACAAGGAGCAGTGTTTTGGAAGACTTTATGAAATACTTGCCTCCTTCTGATCGATCATTAATTGACTCTTGGCGCTCAAATATGATTGAGGATATAGAGGAGTTAATTGAAGTCCTTGGTACCTACGACTGTAGGAAGCTACCAACAGCTGAGAATGCAAATGCCGTCCTCCAGGAACTGGCACACAAAACTCTTATTCAAGAGCCTGCCTATGTGATTGAAAAGTGGATGAAGCCTCTCGGCAGAGTTAAGGACAGCCTGGGGGACCTCACCCCAGTTTATGAAGCACTTCAACCAACAGCAAAAAAAGTGCTGAAGTCATTGTACCTTCCAGACACCCTTGACTTCTCCCAAAAAAACATGCAGAAGCACCTGACATCCTATCTAAAGAATGCTGATACACTCCATCTGTGTAACTTCCTCCGATTCTGCACCGGCTCAGATTTATTTCTGGGGAAGACAATAACCATTACCTTCAACCAACTCCAAGGACTTCAGCGACGTCCTGTAGCACACACATGTGGCTGTGTGCTTGAGCTGTCTGTTCATTATGACAATTACCCGGACTTCAGTTCAGAAATGAACAAAGTTCTGGAATCCAACGTGTGGGTTATGGACATAGTGTGACACTGAAGCACTGTGTTTCTGTAAAATCTGAGAGGTTTTACACTGTGATGTACTAATATGTTCTTGATATCCATTTCTGTGCTGTTAACAATCCCCATGCATTAATAGTCTATTTGATACTGATGCAGGTTGAGATAATGAGTTTGTGATCAATATGTTTACTGTGTTGTGTGCTTTTACTAGTTCACATTATCTTCATGTCATACAGTATGCAGTGAGGTTTTGTTTATTATTACATAACAATCCCCCAATAGTCTATTTGATACTGATGCAGGTTGAGATAGTGAGTTTGTAATCAATATGTTTACTGTTGTGAGCTTTTACTAGTTCACATTATCTTAATGTCGGTATACATACAGTACAGTATGCTGTGAGGAGTTGTAAGGTCCTCTGAATGTTTTTTGTTTTTAGATTCAATGAGCTTTTACCCATTAATATAGGGCTTATTATTGAACATGATAGTGGTACAGGTTCTGTGCAAATCACATGAATTCATTTTATGTGGTATTATAACAACTTGTGTACTGTCAGTTGACAGGGTGCTGTGAATGTTTTCACAGTTGATGCAGTGAGATTTTATTAAAAATCGAATTATTCTTAATCTCTTCTTAAATTTACATTATTTGTAAGGTGAAAGCAAATATTGCTTGACGAAAACTCAGACTGGGTCAAATTCTGGAACTCAGGAAATCAGGCTTTTATTCAGTACAATGCCGTGTGGCAAGGGAGAAATAAGGTGTTGGCCACAAGGGCCTTCACTGGTAAATCTGATGAGACAAAGGAACTCACTGGCCTTAAATACAGATTACAAAAGCGTGATCCAGGACCACCAGAAATACAAAGTTCTATGATTGGCTCATCTTTCCCATTGTTAAAGTCAGACACACCTATTCACACATATTGTGATGATTAACATGAGAGATAGGCTATAGGCTACATGTGTCATACATACATCCAGATTTAGAAACGTCACGAGCTGTTCTGAGTATTACTACACTTAAATCCTTACACTCCTTCCCTTAGCCCAAGTCGAATAAACTCACGGAGATTCAGGTAAAGGTCAGTGATTTTAAATATGTCATTGGACATTGTAAGGTTGTGCTCTGCCATGAGATCTGTACAAATGTGGTAGAAATCTACATCACAAGGGTAATCTTTAAAGCTACATTGCTCCAAGCACATGTCAATCTTTGTTTGGTCAACTGCCTGACCAAAGTTTTGACCCCCGTACAGATGGGGAACTGAATACAGCATGGAGGGGCGACCATTTGGTGCCCTAGGATTGTGAGAAGCCCTTATGCGGTGGTCATTCCAAGCAACAGCAACTTCATCAAGCTCCTCCTAAAGATTTAAGTAATAAAAAAAAACATGTTTACATACAGATGTGATCAACGGTATTTTAAATTAAAGTAGCCTATTAAATGAACATGGCAAAACTTAAGAAAGTATTTTAATTATAAAAGCCATTAATGTGGAATTGTTGATATTCTGGACAGTAGGCCTAGGCTATATGTAACTTGCATGGACGTTCCTTACACTGTAACACCCTCAGGGTGATTATAGACACAGAGAGAAAAACTGTTGTTGCTGGTGGCTCATGCCACTACTGTTCTGCACACAGTCCCACACCCCTCATCTACTGTCCTGTGACACTTTTAAATTGGTACATACAGTCAAAGTAGGTGTGTCACCGGTTACAGTGGGTGAGTGCCAGGGAGAGTAAGCAATTGTTACAAGACAGTATGAGTGTTGAAGGACAGTGCACAGGGGTGTAAGCCAGTGGTGAGGGACAGTACAGGACAATAGGCAGGTGGCACAGGAGAGTTGATGTGTGGCATAGGACAGGTACATGGAACATGAAACAGTCAAATTACTGCAAATTGTTCCTTTTCTTTTTGGGGAGGGGGGGGGGGGGGTCAGATAATTTTACTATTATTTGAAAATAAAATGATAATAGTTCCATCACAGCTCACCACCAGTCCATCACAGATTTTGCACGGTGGTGCTCTGATAACTACCTCCAACTCAACATTGACAAGACAAAAGAACTGGTCATTCATGCATCAAAATCACCCCCTGGACTCACCCACATCACCATCCGTGGCCAACCAGTTGAACAGGTCAGCACTTTCAAATATCTTGGTCTCACCATTGACAATAAGCTTAACTTCAATGAACATGTCACCAGCACACAGAAACGTGCACAACAGAGACTGTATGCCATACGAACACTAATATCACTGTATGTTGCCCCCCATCTCCTTCTGCTACTCTACAAAAGCATCATCCAACCCCTTCTACTCTACCGCTCCCCCTGTTTCTTCACCATACTAAATGTCACCAGCAAGAACAAACGCATTAAAATCTCACACTTAGCATCCAAGATAATACAACTTCCCACCCCCAGCCTCACTGATGCTAATGACACAGCCACCACACGCCTTGCCCGCACCATAGTAAGCAGCCCTGACCATCCCCTGAACCGGTTTTTCACCCTCCTCCCATCTGGCTGCAGATACAGAGCCCTGGACTGGAAAAAAGCGCACTTCAAAAAAGTTTTGTACCCTCAGCCATCACTGCACTGAACAAACTCCTGTGACAATCCACTATTCTTGTGTTTATGTTTTGTCTGCACTGTCCACCTTGTTTGCACTGTGTTGAGGAGGGAGGGAAACTAGAGAGGGGGGGGGGGGGTATGGGTGTGTGTTATGTTATATGTTACGTGTGTTATTATATATGTATGAGGCTGTGATGTTAATACCAAATGCTGCTATCTTTTTATGGAACGAAATGATGATATGTGTGAAAAAGAATATATGGGACAATAAAGACTCTCTATCTCTATAATAAGATTTCCATGCTCACAATGACATAGCATTCTCACAACAACAAAAACTATTCCAGACACCCCTAGTGTGGGCCATACCATTTTTAACCTCTCATTTTTAACCGGGTTCTGGTTATTATAGGCCTAAAAGTTGCATGACGCAAAGAAAAAACCCATCAACCATCTGAACGAATTTGACTGCTCCTTTGCATCTACGTAGGCTATATTTCTTTTGCTACTTTTTGTGTACACTTTGTTCACTGCAATGCTATCTGTGATTTTCAAAAAGCGCTTTAGCCTTGGCTATAAGAGCAAACCATACATGCATTCATCACCAATGTGCGCGTCCCAATAAGAAATAATTGGACAACTTTATTTGCCTAATAGCGTTTCATTCATTAACCTATCTTCAGTTTTAGTTTAGCCTATGTTTCTAGGTCAAATTGCCAATGAGATTAACAATTATGTTGCATAAGAAGCATTGGAGAGAAAATGGTGAGGGCGCAGCGCGCACATAGTGCGACTTGTGCGCAATTTCAACCAGATAGGTTGAAGCAGATAGGCCTATGTCAGGATCAGGCATGGACATTGGTAACCATTATTCAGAGAAGGAGAAGAGAGAAGTGTAAGTGATGAAGGTCAACCAACCTGAATGGTATTCTGAAAGCAAAACTGGATTAATGACTTGTCAGTGAAGCTGTCATCAAAATGTCCATCTGCCTTCATCTGATCAAAATGGTCCATCCAGAACTGAATACATTCACTACGCAAGGTACACCACCAGCGTTCGATTCTTTGATTGCCTGTGCTTGGACCCATAATTACAGAATCGGCTGAAATGACATCATCGGTGCCTCGCATGAAACTTTGCATTGTTGCAATGTGACCGTTCTCAGTTCCGTGATCTAACCTGACCTTAAGTGGACAACTCGCCGATGTCACAGCATCTAAGTAGTACCCAGCAATAATGCGTGGATCACTGTTGGTTTTGTATGCTTCAAGCCATATTATCTTTCGCGAGAAGCCATCTATACAGCCACTGATGCAGACGCCGTACGGCTTCAGTTTATCGTATCCGTCTATATGCCACACATAATTCGGCCCACGACTGACATACAGACGGCGTCTCAAGCGGTGTCTTGCTCGCAAATCTACTCCACCACCATCCATTAGTCTTAACAACAGACGGACAGTTTCTCGGTCCGTAATTATGCCAGCCATCCAGCACTTCTGGTGCATCCATCTATAGCCATGCAATTGACCCGAAGTCTGGAGTTGCTGATGGATGAACTCTGCAACTTCAGCAACATCAGTTTTATTGCGCCGACGCCAGAGGTGCTTTCTTTGCAAGGTTCTCTGTAAAGTGCGGAGGCTTATTTCAATATTATGCTCTTCATGTAAAAGCGTTTGTATCTCGGTGTTTGTAAAACCACGTCGAAAATAGGTTTCAATGATCGAATCCATCTTGAATGACCACGGAAATATAAGGGGCAAAGCATTTCCTATTTAGTCATAGCGAAATATGTCAGAATAACGAGATAGGTATCTCAGAATAATGAGATACTATCTCACAATAACGAGATAGTATCTCACAATAATGAGATACTATCTCACAATAACGAGATACTATCTCACAATAATGAGATACTATGTCAGAATAACGAGATACTATGTCAGAATAACGAGATAGTATCTCACAATAATGAGATATAATAGATCAGAATTTTGTCTTTATGTGGCGCAAACGGGCTTCCATAATTTTCAGAAAACGTGTTACATTTATTTAAAACTTAAATGGGTGCGGCATTTAACCCTGACCCTAGCGGCAGCAAATATGTTATTGCCTAGTCTGGCTTGTCAGGCTATAATTTTAATGTTTATCACAGTGAACTACCACCATTAGCAAGCTGGTGTCTTGCAGATTCACGTGCTGTGCGTGTACTGTAAACAAAGAACGACGTGTGGAGTTGGCTTAGTTAAACAACTACAGTAGCCTATGTCGTCGGCTTATGACGATTTAGAAAAGGTTTGCCTACTCTGTTTTATGAACTAGGTCTACTAACCTAAGCTACTATAACATAGTAACCTAAACAGAATATGTTATGAACGTTCAGCCTTAGATTTTCGAACCTGCCAGGTTATTGAAATGGATGGACCATGACATGGTTAAAACGGGTTTGATAGCCTACTTCATTAAACATAAAACAACTTTAAACATTTTATTCTCTATCTCTAAGCTGAATACTATTGCATGTTCAGATAGGCTACCTGCCAAGTGACCTTACCGTGCTCCCAAACGTCTCCTGCAGCACTGTGCCTGCGTGCACCTTCTGAGAGTTCACTGAATGTATGACGTCACGGATTGGTGGCCGCAAGGCATTTCAATTAACACAGAAAATTGTTATTATTGTAAATTTCTAATTTCACAAACTATTAATCAGACATTTTAGCGAATATTCACGTTGGAACTAGCGGAAGTATTACAAATTTTAAAAAGTAAAAAACGGGTCTTGTTAAAAGGGCACTTGGACATCAAAGGGGCAAAAGGGCAGGTGCTAGAGCCCCTGTAGCCCCCCTTCTCTGCACGTGCCTGACATGCACATTTCTTTCATTAGATTTATAGGATCAGAAGACCCCCGTTTTTCACTGTGGCTTGTATTTCGTGCTTTTGGCAAAAGCCCCAGACAGCATAGGAGTGAAAATCGGGATTCGTTATTTGTAAAAGTTGTTTGCTGCGCCGGGATTTGTTATTTGTAAAAGGTGTTTGCTGCGTCGGGATTCGTTATTTTTAAAAGTTGCATCCTGCCTCCAGTAACCTGGACTGTGCGATCGCAGCCCGTTACTTTCACTTTCCGCTGCCCCTGCTCATAGTCGGCATGGCCGGTAATAACGTGGCACGAGATACGTTGCGTATGAGGTACAGTCCACTGAAGATTTTAAATGGGTGACCGGCCGCAATAGTAGTAGTAGTAGCTTTTTTGCTAGGCCCAGCGAAAGCTGGCAATGTGGAATATTCCGCTGGTTGGTGCACACGCAAGTGTTCATACTGGTTGTCTGTCCATTCATGCGGATTGCTCTGGAGAAGATTGTTCGGTAGCCTGTGTCTCTATGATTTTTTTTTTTAATTGATTCAAAAAGTACTTCTTTGGATGCATGGCTTTCTTTTCAACAGCATACGCCAAAGCATTCTATTTACACACAACTCTCTTGCCCCAAAGCATTCTAACCTTATTTACACAACATAAATTACACAACATAAATGAAAGCCACCTACACACACACACACACACACACGAGTATAACCCACACACTGGCTCCAGTACACTGTAAACCCTAATTCGTTCAATAAACATAAAATTTTCGAGGTAACACGTTGCCCTAAATATTTTATGTTAGGTATTGTTCAATAAACGAACAAATTTACGTCAAGTGTACGACATGTGCCAAATAGTAATGCATGATAAATTTTAGTACAATAAACTAGTTTTGCATGTTACAACAACGTCAACTTGCGATGAAAGAATACCTTCAATGTATGTTTATGTAACTTATAAATACTTACTATTTTAACTTGAACTTTTAGTTAAGTCAGCATAAAATGTCTTTTTAATTTAATTAAACGTTCATTAGACATTTCTTATAGTTAAATGTGTTTTAGGCTGCTTAAGCTATGAAAGTAAAAGAAACAGTTTTTATTCAGAACACTTGAGTGTTTATTCAATTGTTACTCAACTCAACAATCTTTTTCAGAGTTCAAAATACATCTGATCAATATCAAAATCACAGAGAATAGAAATACAAGCTCTATAGAAACTCTATACACACACAGATGTAGAATACACCATCAATACAATTTAAAGAACACACTATATATATATATATATTAAAAAAAGTGTCAGCTGATCTAGACCTTTCCCAAAGTGGCAAAAGGCAAAATGGGCCAGACCCCACACACATCCACAAAGGATTTATATTACAGCTAATCAAAATGCACCTTTATGCAAAAAATGAACATGGGCATTGACAAGGCAGTCAAAAAGTACGTACCACTCTCAAACACTGGATAGGTGTACACACAAACACTGAAGAGGTGCACACACACAAACACTGAGGTATTATTATAAACATTAACTTCCACCACAATATACCACCCTGCAAACACCTGGGTACACAATACAATTGCTCTCTCCCCATCTCACTCACATTCACTCAGACACACTCACTCACATTCACACTTTACAGCTGATTTGTCAGTGTTAAAACTTTCCTTTTTAGCATCCCCACAATACCAGCCTGCAAACAGCTAGGTACACAATACAATTGCTCTCTCCCCGTCTCCCACACTCACGCTCACACACACTTGGAGTCCCCTCCAAGAAGATGGAGTCAGAGGATGCGGTGCAATATCTTCCTCAGTGAAGCAGAGGATTCCTGTTCCAATGTGTCTGTATACGCCCTCGTCATTAGTGACCTAAACATAACACACACACACACACACACACACACACACACACACTCACATATATATATTTATTTATTTAATTAGAAATACAGCACATTGTTATTACTTTTAAAACCTAATCAAGTACAAATTACATCATAATTGGGCATTGTACATTGACCTTAATACATATTCAGACTGGAAATACAAAAAGGTCCAGATTGAAAATTGTGACCAGCCACCTTTGTGGTCATGTTGGGCTTGTAGGTAGTAAGGAAAATCAGATCACACAGTAACATATTTGAGTACTGACTTGAGATTATAAAGTGAAATTAAACCTGGATTACATAAGGAATGGCATGCTGATTTCACATTTTATATTATAGTATAAATTGTAATTTCGTGTCCCATTAGGATGAACCACAAATGTCTTACAGCAAATTAACTCACTCTTCATGGCATTATTGGCCTTAGTTATATATCTAACAACTGAAGAATTATACTTCAGTGATACTACTTACAAAGCAAGTCTTGAAGAAATCAGCGGAGTTGTCATCAAAGAGTATTGGAAGCCCTCTCAGGACAAGGCATCTGATGTCAGCAGTGTCCGATGTCTGGTTTGCAGTGAAAGCAGAGACATTAGAGACATTAAAACAGTAACATTAGAGACAGTGACATTGCAGACAGCTATCATTCAAGACATCCATACACCAAAATCAGTAGTATCACTTCAGCTTACAAACCTTTGTTTGGCGCAACAGACCATCCAGAAGTTGTCCCTTTAGACCTCTCTTTGACCTGATGATTTCAACAAGTTTAGGGCAAAGACGATCCAGAGACTCAGAGAATTCCTGTTTCAGGTTTTTCCCTACCACTCTGCTGAATTCCTGGGAGACCTGAAACAGAGACAGAAATAAATCATGTTTATCAAGACACTGTGAACAATCATTTATGTAGTTAGCTTGACACTTCATATTACAGGGCTGTCCCATCTACTCTGTTTTTTGTTTATTGTCATGTACTCATAAAAGGAATTGGGGTGTTGAAATGATGGAGGGGGATGTAGCCTACCTGTGTGTGAGGGGGGGCCGAGGGCATACCTGTGTGTGTGTGTATGTGAGGGTGGGTGTGTGTTGGTGGGTGACATCAAAGGCTACAGTAATATTATGTTAACTTCACATGGCTGCATTATATTAGACTTTTACAGACATTAACAGAGACAATCAAACCTTACCTGATTTTCAACAAAGAGTGCTGGCCAATGCTGTATCATCTGGCTCACAGGAGGCTTGTCCATCACAACCTCCTTTCTTCTAAGCGACAACGTGAAGGGCAGATTGCTGTGATGGACCTGGCAAATGAAACCGGGACATGTGAGTCCTAAGCGTGCCAAAGGACTTAAACGTGCACACTCACTCATTGTAAGGACAACGAAACGGTTCGCTTCTAGTACAGCTACCATGCAATCTATAACTTAATGCTTTAATATTTGTCCTCTCTTCTCGCAATTAAATGCGTGATACTTGCATTTCCAGTTTATGTTCCTTCTTTATTTTAATGTTGCTGCATAATTTAGCATGTCGTTAGAAAGACGGAACGTTATGTAGGCTAAGGGATAACGACCACCGAAGTGTCCTGTTATGCGGGCGAGGGGCAAAGAACTCCCCGACGCGCAGCGGAGTTGCCTCCACCCGTGTCCATTAATAGGCTACCATAACTGGACACACCTAGAAGGCCGTTATCCCGCTTATCCCCCGGTTGCAACTGTAAAGCCATGCCTTTATAGCACGCAAAGGAAACACGCGGTTCCGTTTAAAAAGAAGCCCACTATTTCAGCTTGTTGTACAACTTTCATTGATAGCATGGACAGTTAGCTTGTTTACAGTTGATTCCTTTGTTGCAAAGCCTGCCTCCAGACTCAACCGTCGTCCTACTATGGTTGTTATAATTACCATTCATAAGCATTGATATGGAACAGCGATAGTAGGTTAAGTTAGCATGTTCACTCGTAGGCCTATGTAATAGCAGAGCCCGTTTGGTAATAGCGAATGAACTTATGGCGAATTAACTTATTTACAGTTACTGGCTAAACTGCTACTTAGCGGAGGCTATCTAATGACAAACTTATGTTGGTAATCGGATAACAAGATAAGAAACAAAGGGGGGGGGGGGTATACCTTGGCTTTTTTCTGTCTTGCTCCAATTTTAAGCAGTCTGTGTCTTGCTCTCATGTCGTGAACCGTCCGTGACTTCTATCTCCGTCGTCTGCGGGAAATTCCCGGGTTTGGGAGTGGAAAAAAGTGCATTTTGGCGGAATCCAATCAAATCTTCTTTCCTGGGCCACCTGTTGCTCAGAATGTTGATACAACTGAAAGATCCCAGTTGATTCTACAAATTCATGAAAACCATTCTCCTCACTCAAAATTGGCGTGTAATATGTGGGATATTCTGAGATTTGTGTGCAATGTACACCTTTTTATAGGTTCAAACAAAATGTGGGATTACAGTGTACCATTCCAATATTCAGTACAGGACAGTCTAGAACATGCAACAGACCACATCTCAAACTGTACATGACAAGGTTGTGGGTCTGTGTGTGTGTCTGTGTGTCTGTGTGTGTGTGTGTGTGTGTGTATAAATAAATCACTCACCTGTCTCTCCTCGCTTGGTGTATGTTGGTGGTGTTGGGGGCAGCGGCCTCTGTAGACACGGCATCTGAGTGGGCATATCGGTCTTGACCCTGCCTACGTACTCCACGTAGGTGCCGGGGAAGTTGCCCCTGTCGCCTGTGCGCTCGTTGACCCCTAGGAGCCAACCCAGGCCCGCAGGGGCGACCTCTGACCCCTGCCTGTAGCCCTCGTCGTGGCTTAGCCCTGGCCCCACCGTCAGCAGGTCCCCCGGGGCCAGCGCCAGGTCTCCAGGCCACTCCTGCCCCCACGCGAAGAGCGCGCGGAACTGGAAGCCGTCCTCTGCTGCCATCTGCAGGCCGTGAGTGGAACAGCAGCAGGAGCAGCAGCTCTGGGAGTCTCCTATCAGCTAGCAGGGAGAGGGGCCATGTTCCTGGTGTGGTGTGTGTGTGTGAGAGAGACTAGACTGTGTGTGTATGTGTGTGTGTGTGTGGGGGTGGGGGGTCAGTGCTGGCCCGTGTTGATGGCAGGACAGTGTGGGCTACTCCTTGGCTCAGAGCTACACTTGAGCCGTATGATGGAACAGAGGGATGGCATCCCCATTGTGTTACTCACACACTCTCCCTAATAAACACACACACACACACACACACAGCTCTGTGCTCAGGCCGTACAGGAAACAGGAAGTGACCTAGTTATGGTTACTTCCTGTAGCTGACCAATGAGGTTGCGAGGTCTGAGGCACCACTCGCTGTAGATTGGCTTGCTAGGTTGTCCGTCATTCAGTCCCCCTGGTCAACAGGCAGGTTTGTCTATGGAGAAAGGGAGAGAGAGGGAGAGAGGGAGAGAGAGAGAGGATGATCAGCAGGCAACAGACACATGCACAGGTTTGGAATTTCACCATTTTAGGGGCAAGGCCACTTGGCCTTCAGGTGGGCATATTTGGTGGGGGGCACAAAGGCACCAAGGCCAAAGTTAACTATACAGTAGTAGCATATAAAAATTATCAAAGTTGTATTTAGCCTATTCACAGCAGTAGACTGGCATCACTGTATGTATACTATGAAACATTAAAAAAACATGAAACATGACATATTACATAGAACTGTAAATCATTTGATCATCTAATATTTACAGATAGGCTATATTTAAAGGAAAATTCCGGTATTTAGCACTTTGAGTCCCTTTTCTGGTTTGTTTTGGATTAACTAGAGTGGTCGACACCGAAATTTTGACGATTGGTCCTGTCTCGACTTTTCAAGGTAAATGCAATGGAGTGGCGATGAGGAGTCCATGTATCGTTCCCAGACATGGGGTTGAGACCAGGACATGGGGTTGAGACCAGGACCAGGACATGGGGTTAAGACCAGGACATGAGGATGAACTTTGTTCCAAACTCTTTACGTAAATGCAATAGGTACATACAGTATTTGACTAGTTTGCAGGAGCACACAAAAAGCATGTGAATGGCAGATGATCATTTAGGCTGCCACTCAACGAAATGCAGGCACACATTTGATGGACCGTAGTTAGCAGGTGTGTATCCAACAAAAGGCACCTGCCATTGGGAGGGGATGGGATGGGGGGAGATGATGCTTTTGGAAAAATAAACCAGGGTCATTCCACGTCAATTCATCCAGGGCCCACGCACTTAGGTCTCAAATTCTGAAAAAATTACCAGGTGTACCTATGTTACCCAGGAGACACACTGTGAAATTACTTTTATGTAAGATCAATACTTTCCAAGATACAGCCAGTTTTACGGGGGGAGGGGGGTGTCAATTTTGTTCTGCCTCTTTTTTTTTGTCAAAGTTCACAAGCCCATAGCGCAAGAACTAAACCATGTACAGTAGGAGGCTAAACTTTTGCATGCTGGTACATAAATAGGAATAGTATGTAGCAAAATCGTCACATTTGGTCTGGATGATCCTGCATGGTCATAGCTGTCCCTCAAAGTTGATCAAAGTAAATCATTTTATTGGAGTTTTTGGCTGGGCTTTGTTTAAGCCTTCAGAAGACATATTTGTGCTCAACATAGGCTCTTGATTTATTTTCCTTATTGAGATAAGTATAAACACTCTCACAAAAAGCAATGAACAGAAAATAAATTTCTTCAGGGTCTGAACAGCAGACCTCACAATCTGAAAAATCATTTTGGTTCTCATTTTCAGAGCACCCTAACACCTTGTGGGAATATACAAAGATTTGTTTCTTTATTCTCCATGATCCCTTCTTTTTAAAGACACCAATTTGACTTGTCTTATGCAAATCTTTCTTTTTTATTTTCCACCCTGGGCATGGGCAAAATGCACCATTGAGATGAATATGTTTTATATGGTTACCACAGTGCCACCTTTGGTTGTATAGATTAACCTGTTTTGAACCGGTTCATGGGAACGAAAACGAAAACCATAAACTTTTGATGTTTTGCTGAGAACAGAAACAAAACCAGAAACTTTACATGTTTTATGTTCCGGAAACAGAAACATTTATCTAAAAATTTTTTCGTTCTTTGACAAGATTTCTGTGCAGTATGGCTTGGTGAGGTTCACTTCCGGCCGTTAACTCATCGGGAGAAATGTAGGCTAATAGAGAAGCTTGCCGCCAACTGTACAGGCAAATATTTTTTTATTTCCCTCTGGGCCCTGACAAGTGGGGTATACTACGAAGCACGTTAGACATATCGAGGCTTGACAAAGCCTTGACTCAGGGGTATACGTTAAGTGGTACTACGATTGCAGTTATGTGATATATTTGTCAAACTAGGCTTTCAGCTCAGATCTGTGCGCGTTCTCGGTGTTGGGATGACTTTGGCCAATCGTGTAACGTGGAGACGCACAAGACCACCTCTATTTAAAAACAATTACTTCCGCATTCATGAGCGATAGCAGAGAATGTCTAATAAGGGGAGAACCGCCACTCTCGGGAAACTTCCGGTTTCTGAACTGGTTGCAGTTCCTGTTCTAGTTCCACATGAGGGCGCTCACGAATAAGTGCAGAATGAATGGAGGTCTATGGAGCTGTACCCCTCAAATCCACTTTTCTCGGGATATAATTTTTTGGCCAGAAATTGGAATGTTGCATGCGAAAGAGGGGGCAGAGAAAATATACACCGCTGAGTATTATATTTTTTGAGTCACTTATTTGTTCTAAAAAGCCTTTCAAATGCGTCAATGACGTCATTCATTAGCAGCAAGCTAGTGAGTTGCGGGCAACAACGACCCAACCTGTAAGAAATCGAAAGGACGTAAGTACTCGTTCATTCAACTTTTGACCTATAATCCATATTGATCTTGCAGAAACCACAATCCAATCTTCGATTTGTCAACGACAACCAGGTGAAAGAGACACATTTAGCCGTCTAGCTCCATAGACCCCCATTGTTTTTGCACTTGTTCGTGATCACCCCTAGCGGAACTGCAGCAGATTGCAGGTACAATGGAGTTAATAGGGAGTGATCCGGCTCTCCGTAAACGGGCTCTGGCGATAGCTTCATCTACACTGCGGTGGTTTTTTGTGTCTAACCTTTAACATCAAATAAATCAATTGTCATCAGTTGTTGTATGGTATGCACGTCCATAGTGGGATATTTGCACGCACAGCACTATTAAAGCGCATTCGAGATCCAAAATGTTAGTAGAGGCGGAGCTCCACCTGTAAGATATATGACAGATTCCTACACGTGAGAACTTCGTTTTTAAGACAATTGATTGGTCAGTGTGCGGTAGATTACACGATTTGAGCTATAACTTAGCACATAACCTCCTCCCGACCAGGTTTGGTTGACAGCATAAGATACCATGGTGATATAGCGACACTAAAACAGATCAACTTTCATGTCACAGCATAGCCTGGCTTTGAGCGCAACATACCTCGCTAACCCACTAATCGAGATTCGTAGTACACCCCAAAGGTTTTAGGCATTTGTTTATGGGTTTAATATTCACAATGGCAGCTATGTACACACCATTGTGGTTGTGTATTGTCTGATGACATAAAGAGACAAAAATGCACTGATTGAGCCCTGACCAGGTTTGGCCAATTGATGTTCACAATGGCAGCTATGTAGCCTACCATATTTCAGTTATTTGCATAGATTTATGTGAGTTGCACAGAATTTTGGATGGATGTAAGAACTACAGTGATGCTTCTGTAATGCTTGGTGGTTTTGTATTGTTTGATGACATAAGAGAAAAAAAAGCAAGGATTGAGCCCTGACCAGGTTTGGTCAAGTTCTCAATGACAGCGATATAGCCTGCCCTATTTGTCATTTGCACCAATTGACCTGTCGCTAAGCCCCGCCCCCCATTGTTACCGTGTGAAAACTCGGACAAACAAACCAGACTTGATTAGAAATACATTGTGGACAATGGCAGCTGACAGTATATGAAAGCAGGCTTTGAGGACGTTTTGGTCGATAAAGGATTTACTTTCCTCCAGAAGCTATCAAAAGGGACTTAATTATGCTATGGAGGGGTGTATTCAAAACTTTAGAATACATACATGGTGACAAGCCGTTGTGGCGAGTAGCCGTGCAAAAACCACTGACGTTAATGCTAGCTAGCTAGCGGAAGATTGATACTAAGATATGTTAGGTTACGTTAATATTTGATGTAGTAAGAATATAGTAGTTGGTTAATGAGCATTTTCATCTTGGGATTTAACAGGGAACCTGTGCCCACGTTGTTGGCTTAGTAGCCTACATTACGTCGAGCTGTTGCAAACGCGAGAGACGTCCTGTAGGCTACTGTTGATGAAAATATACCCCATTTTCTAGCCTCTCGGGGTACCGGCTATCAGTATTACACGTCCCCCTGCAAAACGTTTGACCATGGTTATCCGTCGGGGTTTTTTGAGTTAATAAACTCCATAAATAACAATTCATTTGTCATGTCATGCCTGCTCCCTGTTGTTTCCTATGGAGTTGTCCGAGCTGATGTCCGAGTCCCGTTGAGGCTGGTCTGTCATTGGCTCATCAGCGTTCTAAGGGTGGCGCTTAGCGA
This sequence comes from Alosa pseudoharengus, assembly GCF_046254945.1. NCBI lineage: Eukaryota > Metazoa > Chordata > Actinopteri > Clupeiformes > Clupeidae > Alosa > Alosa pseudoharengus. The sequence goes on along the minus strand of NW_027468576.1, from coordinate 41,207,148 downwards.
CAGGTCAGTTGAGCTATGTAGCCTGCCCTATTTGTCATTTGCACCAATTGAGCTATGTAAAAAGTATAATAGATATGTGTTCAGTTGTTTGCCAATAAACAACATGGCAGAAACTTTCCTTCCCTACTGAAAAAAACAGCCTGACCAGCTAAAGGTGGTTTGCTGGTTGACCAGCTTGTTGACCAGCTTGTTTGACCACCCTATGATGGTTGACCAGCTAGACCAGCAAATCTCTTGCGAAAACATACCTTCAGCTGGTTTACCCACCTAACGATGGTAATTCAGCTGGTTTTGCTTGTCGTACCACCTCAAGCTGGTCATTTTAGCTGGTGTTGCTGGTCTACACTGCTGGTTTAACTGGCCGTGCCAGCTTATGTTGGTCAAAATAGCATGACCATCTTACACCAACAATGTCAAGCTTGGCAGGCTGGTCACCAGCATGACCATCTTGCACCAGCTGTATCCCACACGACAGGCTGGTCAAACCAGCATGACCAGCTTCCTCAGATGGTCACGCCAGCATATCCAGCTGGTGGTCCAACCAGCTACACCAGCAAAGACCAGCAAGAGCTGGAAGAAAACCAGCAAAGACCAGCTTAAACCAGCTAAAACCAGCTACCAGCATAAGCTGGTTTCTAGCTGGTTTTTTCAGCAGGGTTGTCTTAATTCATGTATAATACAAAAAAAAAATGTAGGCATGTCAGAATTACAGTTATGCCGCTTACATAATGTAGCCTATAGTGCTTTTTTGATGTTTGATGACAGGACAGAACCTAAGGAAAATTATGTAGACTAACAATATAAATTTAAAGTCCTAATAATCAGCCTACTTATTTGTATGTCCCGCAGATGACATAGAACGCTATTAACCGGTTTCGGGAACTTAATTTTTTTGTTCTAACCGGTTCAGGAACATCAATTTTAGGGTTGAACCAAAAACTGGAAACGTTAAAATACTGTTTCTGTTCGGAATAAACCAATTGGGAAATAATTCTGGTTCAAAGCCCTGGTCAAAACACACACACAAACACACACAAATGAACACACATACACACACAAATGAACACACACACATTTATGTTCACACAATACAATCACAGTATGATTTAAAAAAACAATAAAAAGGCTCTGGATGATAAGACTAAACACACACACACACACACATAGACACAAACAAACACACTCAAATGAACACACACAAATGAACACACACACACAAATGGACACAAACACACACAAATGAACACACACACAATGGAGACACAAATAACCTGACACACACACAAATGAAGACACACACACACACACACAAATTAACACCCACACACCATTTGTTCCTCTAAAAGTGCTTAAACAGGATACGGCTCCTTTCCGCAGGGCAAATCCCCCTGTGCTCTGCAGTAAAAACAGGATGAGGAGCCTAGGACCGGTTAAAACAGGCTACACACTGGTGATAATATGGCACCAAGTGAGGACTGGTGTAGACATGATATACCTGACACATGTGTGCGTGTGTGTGTGTCCGCGCGTGTGCATGTGTGTGCACATGCGTGCGCGTGTGTGTGTTGGACGAGATATCACACCAAATACAGAAAATGAATGGATGAAAACAATACAAGGGACTTAAAGTGTGAAGTTAAGGGGAGGACGTGCCACACACAAACACACACACACACACACACACACACACATCAGTACCTGCCTGCATTCCCTAATAAATTCTTCAACGTGATTCTGTAAAATAGACAGTTATGCTGCCTGGTGACATCAAACTCAATTAGGACTCTAACCCTAGGAGTGTATTACAAAGTGTGTGTGTGTGAGTGTGTGTGTGTGTGTGTACGTGTGTGTGTTGGACAGGTGTATTTCACAGTGTGTGTGTGTGTGTGTGCCAAGCTTCGATTGTCCAAATGCTGTAGGGTAATTTGTTTTTGACTACAGATATATGTTATTATATATTATATATATATATTTCAAAAGTGATGACAGAGGAGTCATGTGGATCTAAAGCAGCAGCACTCAGCGCTGAACACTAAATACAAATAGAAAAACACTACCTAGATTTACAACACACGCACACACACACACACACACACCAAATATAAAAACACTACCTAGATTTAAACACACACACACACACACACACATACACACACACACACACACCCCAAATATAAAAACACTACCTAGATCTACAACACACACACACACACACACACACACACACCCTAAATATAAAAACACTACCTAGATCTAAAACACACACACACACACACACACACACACACACACCCCAAATATAAAAACACTACCTAGATTTACAACACACACACACACACACACACCCCAAATATAAACACACTACCTAGGTCTACAACACACACACACACACACACACACACCAAATACAAAAACACTACTAGTGGTGTCAACAATAATCGATTCGGCGATGCATTGCAATGCGGGTCATGCACGATTCAGCATGGATGCAGCATTGTGCCATAATCGATTATGTCACTGTTTATTTTCTGGCCTTGAGTGGACAATAAAGTTGTGAAGTTTCAAATACATCTGGCGGCATTTCCGGAGCAACGTTGTAATGACATGCGCAGCCTGTAGCTACATGCTAAGCGGCAGCACTAGCTAGCATAACAACAACACTAAAGAATCAAGATGAGGGAGGGAGATTAACGCGATAGACGGGTAATTAAAAACGCACCCAAAGCTTGTAAAGCGGACATCTGGGCACATTTCGGATTCTACGAAGTTAATGGGAAACTAGACAAGACCTACGCGGTGTGTAAAACCTGCCACAGTAAAATCAAGCACGTTGGCAATACAACTAACTTCACGAACCATGTCGATCGTTGTCATCCTGTCAAAATAAGCATTCACAGCGCAAATTAATTTAGTCTTTTACGCAGTGGAGAAAGTGACAGCGCACGGCAAGAAAGAAAGTGCATCCAAATTCACCCATTCTAACTACTCGCGAACGAGCCTACTCATCACACAGACATCACAAGTAGCCTATCACATCACATGAAAGAGCTTGCTGTGGTGAACGGTTCACGAGAAAAGTAAATAATATAATTCAATTTAATCATAAATTCTACTGAAGGTTCTGAGCCCATCTCCCTACCCAATTTATATCAGTGGGATACTTCACAAACCCTTCGTTCAACAAACCATATATCAGAATAAACAGCTGACCTTACCGAACAGAAAGGTGTAAAGCAGTCCCCTGTACAGTTAGCCGTTCCAGAGTAATCCAGTTTTGAATTTGCAGCAAATTTCGACATGCATGGATGTCTCCAAATTTGGGCTTTAAGTTTTACAATGTGTTTAAATTATTACACTTATTAAAATGCCATATCCAATACCCTGTACCATTCAATTTTATTTTTTTTATTTATGTCAAAGATACAGGAGAGTGATAATACACACATAGCAGCCAATAAAATCTGTTGTTCAATATCTGACTGCTTGTATTGCCTCATGACCTCAAAATTTGCCTTGTTGTGTGCAGTAGAATTTTGATGCATCACAATGCATCTTAGAATCGAATCGTTACCTGGTGAATCGTAATCGAATCGAATTGTGAGGGCAGTGCCAATGCACACCCCTAAACACTACCTAGGTCTAAAACACACACACACACACACAAATAGAAAAACACTACCTAGGTATACAACATCCACACACACACACACAGTGTTGTGCCAGTTCACAGCTTTTCTGAACTAGTTCAAGTTCAGTTCATACATGCTCAAAGTGAACACTTCACGTTCAAAGTTCACAATTTTAATTCTGAACTAGTTCAAAGTTCAGTTCATTTTACTTTTTTGGTGAGATATTCAAATAAATACTTTTTCTCACACTACGAGCTAGAAATCACTAGGCCTATACGTTCTTTGAAGTTGCTCATTGCAGACATTTGCTCATGACACTGCAATTGTGGGTTTCTTACCAGGTGATGAAACTTGCAGCAGTACAGACAAGGTAGACCAGTCTCCGTGCCATCACTTCCACTAGCCATTTGTTTTAAATTGCAGCGCTTTCTCTCACTCTCCTCATTGGTCTGTCTCTCTCTCTCTCTCTCTCTCTCCTCCAGCCCTCCGCGCTCTCGTCGTTGCCTGCTACGCGGCGTTGCTATGCCTACCCCGCTCTGCTGCAATTCATCACGGGTAACGTTGTGCGGAAGCCCGTATGCTATTCAACTATTCTCAGCCGGACACTACGTTGCCCGCAATGCATTGCGCACACAATGTCAAAACCATTTCTGTCTGGTGATACATGATTTAAGCGGCACCAGCGAGAATACAGGAGGGAGGAACTTTCTCTCGTTGCGTTTCAAAAGAGAAAACAGATGTCACTCAGTTTTCAATGGAAAACAAATTCCAACGTTCATTTACAGTGATGTCTGCCGTTCATGGCACATAATGTGAACTAATTCACGTTCAAGTTCTTTATTAAAAAATGTGTTGCGTTCAGTTCAACGTTCACGAAAAAATGAGCGTGTTCAATGAACGCGTTCTTTTGAACTCGTTCACGCACAACACTGCACATACACACCAAATATAAAAACACTACCTAAGTCTACAACACACACATACACAAATAGAAAAACACTACCTAGGTCTACAACACACACACACACACACACACACACACCAAATATAAAAACACTACCTAAGTCTACAACACACACACACACACACACACACACAAATAGAAAAACACTACCTAGGTCTACAACACACACACACACACACACACACACACACACACACACCAAATATAAAAACACTACCTAAGTCTACAACACACACACACACACACACACACACACAAATAGAAAAACACTACCTAGGTCTACAACACACACACACACAAATAGAAAAACACTACCTAGGTCTACAACACACACACACACACACACAAATAGAAAAACACTACATAGGTCTACAACACACACACACACACACACACACCAAATATAAAAACACTACCTACGTTTACAACACATACACACACACACACAAATAGAAAAACACTACCTAGGTCTACAACACACACACACACACACACACCAAATATAAAAACACTACCTAAATCTACAACACACACACACACAAATATAAAAACACTACCTAGGTATACAACACACACACACACACACACACACACACACACACACACACACCAAATATAAAAACACTACCTAGGTCTACAACACACACACACACCAAATATAAAAACACTACCTAAATCTACAACACACACACACACAAATAGAAAAACACTACCTAGGTCTACAACACACACACACACCAAAAACACTACCTAGGTCTACAACAAACACACACACACACACACACCAAATATAAAAGACACACTCCACAGTACCTTGTCTTCCTCTGCCATATAGTGCACTTTGGGCTGATTGGGTGGGAGAGTTATCGGACGATTACCAAACAATATACTATGTAACCCTAACCCTAGGTAACCCAATCTGAACCAGTGTGTGTGCTGGACGACTTTAGGTTTAGACTGTACACGCGTTGAGAAGAAGCTTTTTTTGTGCATATATAATTTGTATTATTTCATATTTGTTTGTGCATATTTAAAATTGGTATTATTTCATATTTGTTTGTGCATATTTATAATTTGTATTATTTCATATTTGTTTGTGCATATTTATAATTTGTATTATTTCATATTTGTTTGTACATATATATAATTTGTATTATTTCATCTTGACAGAGGGAGTGAGGTAGACATTTTAACCAGAAGATTGATTGGTCACGTATGAGTGAAAAAAACTTAAAAAGAGCAAAATCAGATAAATCAAATTGGCCCGACAATCACGCACACACACACACACAATCACACACGCACACACACATGCAATCACACACGCGCACACACACAATCACACATGCTCACACACACACACACACCCACACACACAATCACACACACACACACAGGTACACACACCCACACACACAATCACACACGCACACACAGGTACACACACCCACACACACAATCACACACACACACACAGGTACACCCATGTATGTCGTCCCCTTAAAAATACCGCAGTAGTATTCTGTACACTTCGACGGTACTTTAAAAATCGGACCCGGCCCAATCCAATCTATACTGGTAACAGAACCAACTTGGGACTGATGCGTTTGAGAGTGTGTGTGTGTGTGCGTGTGTGTGTTTCAAAATCGTTTCAATCTTTTTTGCCATGTCCAGGTGAACAACGTGCATGATGGCCGACAGACTACAAAATGGCCGAGCTTAGGCTGAGCGCACTATAGAGTGTCCGTTTGGTTCCAGCTGCGTCGTCTCACAGCCTTGTTGAGGGCAGTGTTGACCGAGTGGCATGCCGACGCTCGGCCTGTCCTGTGTGAGGGTTTAGAGCATCTCCACCTGCCCATCGAGCCTTCTGAGGGCTTCCCTCCACCCCACCTCACCCCCCCACCTCAGCAGATCTCCAGAACACACACGCGCACATCTGACTACACTAATCTCAACACCCACACGATGGATTAGGATCTCAGCTGCTCCAGCACTTTATGTAGCACTCGCACGCTCTGCTCTAGACATCATCAAATATGGACGAGGACGGAGGGGGAGAAGGAAGAGAGCAGACCCTACCAGACTCCAGCGGAATGTTCCAGAATGGGCTCCTCGTACAGAAGACGGCGACGAAGAAGCAGGAAGAGGAGGAAGAGAGAGGACGGCCAGGAGACGCTCCGGGGTTCGTCCTGCACAGAGGCGCCGCAGCCCAGCGAGGGTGAGAGGGTGAGAGGGCGGCACAGGGCTCTGGAAGTAGGACGGGGCGCAGTGCTCGGGTGGTAATTGCATTTCATGGCGACGACAGTAACCCCCCCCCCCCCCCCAATCCGGGGGGGCTGCCCTGCCGGACGGACCCCTGTGTGGCGCAGGACGCCCGGCCTCCTGGCCTACGTGTGTGTGTGTGTGTGTGTGTGTGTGTGTATGTGTATGTGTGTGTGTGTGTGTGTGTGTGTGTGTGTGTGTGTGTGTTGTGTGTGTGTGTGTGTGTGTGTGTGTTGTGTGTGTGTGTGTGTGTGTAGCACCACCTCGTCTGAGACCAACGGGCACGTTAGTGCGGCTAGCACCACCTCGTCTCACGGCAACCTGGCTAACCCCCCCCCCCCCCCCCCGTCGCCCCGTTAACATTACGTGCAGCTCACCTTTCGGCACGAGTGTCCAGCGGTAACCCTGGCAGCAGCCAGGCCATCCCATAATGACACACTCTTCTCTCCTCCTCTTCTCTCCTCTCTCTCACTCCTCTTCTCCTCCTGCACACTCTGCACACTGTGTGTGTGTGTGGTGTGTGTGTGTGTGTGTGTGTGTGTGGTGTGTGTGTGCGGGACAGAGGCAGCACACAGGGCGATACACACACACAACACACACACACACACACACACACACACACTAACTCACTCACCACGAGCTCTTGGCGGGCAGTGGGCACTTCTGCTCTGAGCGTCTGGTCAGGAACCGTGGGAACCGTGGGCTGGCACTTCACCTCGGAGAGCAGGAGGGGGCGGGCTAAGAGGAGCGCAGGAGCGGAGGAGAGCAGGAGCGGAGGAGCACGGGGGCGGGGGGGGGGCTGGGGGGTGCCGGGGCTAAGAGGCACGTGGCTTCAGTCACATCCAACCACAGGCCAGAATCCTCACGCCATCCCTTAACCCCCCCCACCAAATACTGCCCCAGCTCCACTCTTACCCCATGCCCCCCCCACCAAATACTGCCCCAGCTCCACTATTACCCCGTGCCCCCCCCCCACACACACACAGCGTCTCTCCATCCCCCCCCAGTCTCCTTCGTCTCTTGAAATGGACTCCCAGAACACAAGCTGCTCCTGAATGGCCAAGTTTGGTGTGCAGTTCCATCTGAGTCCACAAGACAAAAACAGAAATCAGCTTTTCCCAACTCTTCCAGTCTTCCTGCGACACTTTTCTCCTAAAATCCAACTCTTCCAGTCGTCCTGTGACACTTTTCTCCTAAAATCAAATCCAGAGCTCTGCTGCTCCAGTGCCACTCGCTTCTCTGGTGCCCGATCTAACATTCCAGATCTAACATTCCAGATCTAACATTCCAGAACAGCAGCTGTCGGAAGAGGGCAACAAACCTCCTCTTCTCTCCTCCTCTCCTCCTACTTTTCTCTCTTTTGCTGTTGTTTTTGAGTGTCTGTGGGTGAGCGGGGAGCGGGGGATGGCGCGAGACAAATAAATAAATAAGAGGAAGTGGCTGTTGCTAGAGAGAGAGGGTGCTGCCTGGGCTCCTGCTCCCTGATTGGCCGGCTCAGGGCCATGTGCGGTGCAGTCAGCAGCGAGCAGCGAGAGCTCTAATATTAGAAAATGTATCCAGGCAGCCGCACAGAGCACCTCGCTGGGACACGCCGCATATACCGCTGTGTGAAACGCACCTCGGCAGCTCAAACACACACAAACACACACACTCGGCAGCTCAAACACACACAAACACACACACTCGGCAGCTCAAACACACACAACACTTGAAACAAAATGCCACTTAGGAGCAGAATGAACCTGATCAAAGATGTCATTTAAAATGATGATTAAAAAATATAAGCAATAGTGTGTAAAATTGTGATGCTTGTGAGAAAAGCCTGCATAAATGCGAGCCTTAATTCAGTGACCTAAATCTGTGAGACTGTGGTTGGTTCACCAGAGTCTGATTACTCTCCAAGTGAATGAACGCGGGGCGGACTGCACGGTCATTCACACACACACTGAATAGAAGTAGAACTGCATTTTTCTCAAGAAATTTCAGCATTAAAGACATTTAACAGCACCAGGGTCACACAGTCATGAAATCCTCCAAAGGTCTAGACCCCTCATACCAGGCTGAGTGAACAGAGCGAACAAACAGCAAAAGGTTGGCTGCTCTAGTCACATTCACTGGATAAGTCTGAAGTGTTCAGGACTAAACGCTAACACTAGTCTTGAGGCCTGATTACACTAGTCTTGAGGCCTAATTACACTAGTCTTGACTTGAGGCCTGATTACACTAGTCTTGACTTGAGGCCTGATCACACTAGTTTTGAGGCCTGATTACACTAGTCTTGACTTGAGGCCTGATTACACTAGTCTTGAGGCCTGATTACACTAGTCTTGAGGCCTGATTACACTAGTCTTGACTTGAGGCCTGATTACACTAGTCTTGGCTTGAGGCCTGATTACACTACGTTTCATAGGTCTCTGTATGGAGACCAAGCAGAGAATGATCAACTCTTTAAGTAGACATGACTGAAACTAACACAGGCATGACCTGTAGTAGAAAATAACCCCGTCCAACATATTTGCTCTTCATATACAGTACTGTGCAAAAGACACTTTGACAGGCCGAAGATCTCATTGAAAAGCTACAGCTGAGTTCATTGCTCAGCCAAAGGTTTCTATTCAAAGAGCCTTGATGAGGCAAGCTAACACTATTACCACCTGGGAGTACAATGCAGGGGGTCACTGGAGATGTGCAGAGGGTCACTGGAGATGTGCGGTCCTGTTCAGGTGTCAGGGTCACTGGAGATGTGCGGTCCTGTTCAGGTGGCTCCTCCACTTTGAGCCCAGCCTCCGCTGCGTCAGTTTTAGGGTGAGCCATGGTCACGTCAGCAGCTGATCTCGAGACCCCCATTGTAGCTGTATGTACCAGCAGCTCCTGACAGGCCAGGCATGGCCATCAGTGGCCTGGGTGGACAATGACAGCTCCAAGAGCTTCCCTCTTTGGTGATTGGTCATTATTGGTAGCTTGAGAATGAAATTAGACTGGAATCAGAAGAAAATCTATTTCAAGCGTATTTAAATTGCCTACTGTGTCCACATGTTCTGTGTTCTCTGGTCATATTCTAATTGAGAAAGTGATCAAATAAACAATATGGTCTTTAAGGCTGAAACAACAAAGGGGTCTGTTTACACACTACTCTATTTAGATCATATTTACTATTGTTCATGTGGTCGCTGAAAAGTGCTTTATACGTTTATGAGTGCAGCAAAATGGCTTCTGCTGCAGCTCCGGGGATTCAAACAGACTTAAAAGTATAGGAGATTATGTCGCCACAAGTGGCCTATTGACAGTAACAGCCATAGGCGCCCATTTATGTTTCCGTCGGTGGGTGCTCAAACAATTAAAGGCCTGATACCATGCCTATGTGTATTGTTGCCATACGGTTTTTGAGAAGTAATGTATGCACTTCAACACTTTAGGAAATCAACAGCGGCCGACACACAAAACGGCAATACAGTTTGCGGGAGTCCATGAGCTAGGGTGACCAGATTTGAGTTTGTGAAAAAGAGGACACTTCAGGGGGGGGGGGGGGGGGGGTGACTATGGTGGTGACTACGTATGATAATGAGCTTTATTGGCCGGCCTGCTAACAGAAAAACACTGCCTCAAAAGACTATTTTGAACACTTGAAAGTTTTAAATGTGCAAAAACAATAATTACAAAAAAAGCAGATACATTTGGATGGCAACCCATCTTTAATGTTGCATATCTCTAAATTTGATCCAAGATGTTTCTGAAAATACAAACTGAATCTTTTACAGTAGCCAGCTCTATAATTTTGACAATCTGTTTTAGAGTTTAATAATCCTGACCTGTGAAAACAGTTGTGTTGATGGGGACTGATGTGGATGTTGTCCATTTTCTTATTCAATCATGTCTGGTCTATTATTAGGCCTGCCTCTTTTCAATCCATTATTATTAGATATTTCTTTTGTAAAGAAAAAGGCCTACATCTATCCCTCATGTTATGCCAACATATTTAATTCACCTGAATATAGGCTGCAGTAGATAGAGAATTATTACAGTGCATGAAAATGCACTGTACTGTTCTTCCTAGGCAACTTCTTCTTATTATTACAGTGCATGAAAATGCACTGTACTGTTCTTCCTAGGCTTCTTCTTCTTCTTCTTCTTATTACAGTGCATGAAAATGCACTGTACTGTTCTTCCTAGGCTTCTTCTTCTTATTATTACAGTGCATGAAAATGCACTGTACTGTTCTTCCTAGGCTTCTTCTTCTTATTATTATTATTATTCCGCTTACCACTTTTTCTAGACGCAATTTCTCTTGAACAGTTTAACTTAGAAACTTCATTCAAACTTTGTAACGTAGGTCTTCAAACAGATCGGGTTGCTATCTCTTTTCAACTTTGAAACTTTTATACTTTTTAAACTATTAAAGAAAAACTTTTTAAAAATCCCCATAGACTTAACATTGCCGATTATGACATCATAATACGGCCATTAAGCAATTAGAATCCTATGGCAGGTGTTCGGGCCACCTGCATCAACTGCCAGTCTCAGGCTTTAAGCATACAAACTGGCCCTATTAAGACTACACATCCTGTTAAACTGCTTCCTCTGCCAAAAACTGTTTCAAAATAAAAGTCCTCACTACAATATTTCACTGTTAAACAATTTAACCCTTTAAACTACTGAACTTTTTAACTGTTTAGCCATTGTAACTGTTACTTGTCATCAACTATGACTCCTACCCACTGTAGCTAGTTAGCATGGTTACCATAGTTAGCATGCTAGCAAGTTAGCATGCTAGTTAGCATTTTTAGCAAAATTACTAAAAATGATTAGCTAAGTTAGCTAAGGCACATGGTTAGCATAGTTAGCATGCTAGCATGTTAGCATGCTAGTTAGGATTTTTAGCAAAACTGCTAAAAATGATTAGCTAAGTTAGCTAAGTAACATGGTTAGCGTAGTTAGCATGCTAACATGTTAGCATGCTAGTTAGCATTTTTAACAAAACTGCTAAAAATGATTAGCTAGGTTAACTAAGTAACATGGTTAGCATAGTTAACATGCTAGTTAGCATAGTTAGCCTAACTGCTAAAATTATTAGCTAAGTTAGCTAAGTAACATGGTTAACATAGTTAGCATGCTAACATTGTTAGCATAGTTAGCATGTTTAATAAAACTGCTAGAAAATGTTAGTTAAGTTAGCTAAGTAACATGGTTAGGATGCTAGCACTGCTATAAAACATTAGCTAAGTAGCATGGTTAACAGAATTAAAAATCTTAGCATAACTGCTAGCAAACATTAGAGCCGTTCAAACTTTCAGTTATCGTCAAATATCTACCTATGCACAGCCATTAAACTATTTGAATATCAACATTCATTAAACTGCTAGAAAACATTAGCTAAGTAGCATGGTTAGCAGGTTAGCATTGTTAGCACTGCTATAAAACATTAGATAAGTAACATGGTTAGCATAGTTAAAAATCTTAGCATAACTGCTAGCGAACATTAGAGCCATTCCAACTTTCAGTTATCGTCAAATATCTACCTATGCACAGCCATTAAACTATTTGAATATCAACATTCATTCAACTTCCAGTCTGTCAACAACTTTTAAACTATTTACCTTCAACTTTTAAACGGTCTACTTTTAAACTATCATTAAACTATCTATTAAACTAGCTGTCTATCAACAACTTTTAAACTATCTACTGTCTATCAACAACTTTTAAACTATCTACATTCAACTTTTAAACAGTCTACTTTTAAACTATCAACTTTTATTAAGCTATGCAACCACCATGTCTATCCTAGCATCACCGTAGTAACCATCTCTTTATTATCTGTTTTAACTATACATGATATTTTACATCACAACTTTAGCATTTTCATGCACTGGTAATTCCTTGGAATTGCATTTCTAGTTATTATTATTCCGCTTACCACTTTTTCTAGACGCAATTTCTCTTGAACAGTTTAACTTAGAAACTTCATTCAAACTTTGTAACGTAGGTCTTCAAACAGATCGGGTTGCTATCTCTTTTCAACTTTGAAACTTTTATACTTTTTAAACTATTAAAGAAAAACTTTTTAAAAATCCCCATAGACTTAACATTGCCGATTATGACATCATAATACGGCCATTAAGCAATTAGAATCCTATGGCAGGTGTTCAGGCCACCTGGATCTCAACTGCCAGTCTCAGGCTTTAAGCATACAAACTGGCCCTATTAAGACTACACATCATGTTAAACTGCTTCCTCTGCCAAAAACTGTTTCAAAATAAAAGTCCTCACTACAATATTTCACTGTTAAACAATTTAACCCTTTAAACTACTGAACTTTTTAACTGTTTAGCCATTGTAACTGTTACTTGTCATCAACTATGACTCCTACCCACTGTAGCTAGTTAGCATGGTTAGCATAGTTAGCATGCTAGCAAGTTAGCATGCTAGCATGTTAGCATGCTAGTTAGCATTTTTAGCAAAACTGCTAAAAATGATTAGCTACGTTAGCTAAGTAACATGGTTAGCGTAGTTAGCATGCTAACATGTTAGCATGCTAGTTAGCATTTTTAGCAAAACTGCTAAAAATGATTAGCTAAGTTAGCTAAGTAACATGGTTAGCATAGTTAGCATGCTAACATATTAGCATGCTAGTTAGCATTTTTAGCAAAACTGCTAAAAAGGATTAGCTAAGTCACATGGTTAACATAGTTAGCATGCTAGCAAGTTAGCATGCTAGCATGTTATAATGCTAGTTAGCATTTTTAGCAAAATTACTAAAAATGATTAGCTAAGTTAGCTAAGTAACATGGTTAGCATAGTTAGCATGCTAACATCAAAGATCCTTAATATACAAAGATAAAGCAGCACAGGCTTCTATAATGGAATGGAATTGTACACAGTTCCTGCCTCCTAAAAAGGCGTGGTCAGAATGCGCTGACGCTACCTCGTTGATGAAAACGTCAAATATTTTTCATTTTCGCGCCTCTCTCTTGCTGTGACCAACTGGAGCTGGCCTGGGTGACTGAATTTGGTACATCGTCGTGGCAAGATGCGGTCTGATTTCCAGGTAAGTGGCAGTTTGAAATGTGGCAAGGTATTTGTGATTAGTCTGTGTCAGTGTAACGAGTTATCTATGTAGTAAAATGTCTGCGGAGTTTAGGTAATACCATTATTATTATCTCGTGTCGCCGTCATGAATGTTAGCTCATTGAGGAGTAACGTTAGTTGACGTTAGCTAGCTAACCATCTGATACCGATAGCAGAGCTAGCTGAGGCACTAGCTACCAGATTAATTTGGTAGTTAGGCTACAAAGATAATTTACGAACCTGATATTTGCTCTACCTAAATCGGCATCACTATAGCTTGTGGATCAGATCTACTGCAAGCGACATTGATTTAGCAGTTTTGAAATGTGTTTAGTTGCTAGTAAAAAATGAGTAGCTACCGTATGTACACAGTTGTTGGTGCACTGAATTTTATTATCAGCCTAGCGTAGCAGCTAGTGAAACATTTAGTTTTACGCCATATTCTCTGTCTGTCCTTGATGACGCGACGATTTTCTCTACTGATCTCTGCCCCGATCCTGCACATTACATATTTTTGTATTAAGTTTGTCTCTGATGGCAAATGTGTAGTCAGGGTGGCGCTCAACGATTGTGTTGAATAACGTTACATCAGTTGTGAGTAGTTTTTCTCGGATGGTCTTGCACAGACCCTTATCAAGCAGCACTAAAATGAACGTCATGTTTGCTAATTCTCTCCCCAGTTGTTGGACGAGCAGAAGGACGCTATGGATGGTGAGGATGAACCCGCGATGACAGGGAGGAATGAACTTGAACCTGTGTTATTCAGAGGATAAGTCAATGCTATGTACTGTCCGCTCTTGTGGCCATTCAAATGTATAGGGCAATTCCACGCAAAACTGTAACATCCATAACACCAACACAATGCCATGGTATTTAGTTGGCATTATGGATGTGACAGTTTTGCGTGGAATTGCCCTATACAAGTTACAGACTTTCAAAGTCTACAAAAGGCACTCCAAAGGAAAAGCCTTTTTGGCTGCATTGGCCAACATGTTTCGACCAACAGCCTGTCACTATGAAACTCTGTAACTAGATTTAAACTTCCCTCTGTATGGAAAAAAAGATCTATTATTCAACATTAGTTAACACACTGAGAATGATTGCTGCACTATATGTATTGTTCTCTAGCAACCTGAAGGTCCAAGACTCAATCCACTGAAGGCTCTCCGTAAGATGGTGGATCTGATGTCTGCTTTGTGGTCCTATAGGACGACGCCATGGATTGGGGTCAGAGATGCGCCTGAGAAGTAAGTGTTTGTGTTTGTAATCAAGTGCTGTAATCACAATTTGACTGATGCTAAAACTGGAGTAGGGGATTTGAATGGACATTTATACCGTGAATTTAAGACATCAAAAAGCCTGTTCATGGCCTCAAAGAAGTCAGTCGTAGTATTTGCCTAACTTGGCAGCCTCTCCAGCTGTATCATAGTCTTCAGTCCTATTGTGTTATCACAGCATTTATAGTATGAAGGATCATATTAAGCAAAGCAATGTGCAGGTGTAGTAACTTAATTTCAAGAACATAAGAACATAATTGTAATTCATGTTGTTTTTTTTGTTTTTTTTACTTTGCGTGGTGTTGTCTCTGTTTTAGGTGCTGTAAATGCTGGCCATATGACTTCAACCTTCATCCAACCAAACGAAGAGATCCTGCTTTCCTACACTCCATTCAGGATGTTAGTTAATTCAAAGACAATAACAGTATTTAGTTTTGTAAATGCTTAACTACCACTCAATGCAGGACACATCTACTGGCAGTTGATGGAGGGGGTTTAGGGCAGTTGTGCTATTCTTTTCCTTGTGGGTAGACTGCAGAATGTGGCTATGTATGCAGGTGTTAAATTGTGGGATTTGTTGAAAATGTGAATTTCAAATAAAACCATACCATTCAAAGTTAGCCTCACACACTTTATACCCTCCTTTCCTCAGGTTTACTTGTTTGGATCGGATGGACAAGTCGGCACTCCTTATATTAACAAGCTACCTCTTTCTTCTACTAGTTCAATAATATGGTATCTGAAAGAGAAATGCCAGTGTTCATCATATTTTTAGCCTTATGTCAATGAAAAAATAAGTGGTGTATTTCCATTGTAATTTGCGTGGGTAGTAGGCCTAAAGATATGGCCGTGTGGCGGCGCTGTGGGATACATCGATTGGCGCTACTTTATCAAACATCAGAGGTAAGGCTAATTGAGAAAGCAGACGTCTGGTTAGGTGTGCTAGTTAGCAACTTGTTAACCAGGGGCACGTTTCCCATAACCATAGTTGCTAACTAAGTTAGCTACTTTGTTGGTTACAATGCAAACTATGGTTTTGGGAAACGCACCCCTGGCTGTCCAGATTATTATGTGATATGACCTACTTGTTAAACAATAATATGCAATACTATAGTACAGTGGTTCTCAAATGGGGGTACGTGAGATTTTAAAATATACAAATAATTTGCAATAAATGTAGTCATGGATTACTATCCAAATGTTTGAATTTTGTATGTGTTTATTAGTTCCAAAGTTTAATAAATTAGACACTGATGGCACAGTGCTCTGTTTTAAATCTTTTTTTTCTCAACCAAAAATGCTTTGCGCTGGTTAGGGGGAAGGCTACTTGGCTGAAAAAATATTTCACAGGGGGGTACATCACTGAAAAAAGGTTGAGAAACCACTGCCCTAGTTTATGTGTATGGCCGTCTGCTATACAGCCTATTTGAACGCAATCCATTTTCGCGATTGAGTGATCAACATCGAAGTGGTAAGCAACGGTAACTTATTCCAGAGAACCTTCGGCTACTTAGTAGATCGCGTGCCAGTGGGTTACAGAAACAGACAGACAAGTGGCAAACAAAGTCGTTTTTCTCATTAACTGTTCATCTGAAAAACGCCATGTCGATGTCAGAATGTAAGGAACACATGTGAATTACAGAAAATGCATTAAAATGCCCAATCTCGAGCTGTATAATTAAGGGCTGGGGCATAATCCGAGAAAAAATGATTTCTTCCATAGGGCCACAGTGTAAAGAATCTCTCGCTAGTCTCCTAAAAAGGCGTGGCGCTAGTGAACCCTACGTCATAGGGGAACAGGAAGAACCCTTCTGTGAATCGTCTCGCTTTATCAACCGTCTCTGCTAACATGTTAACATGCTAGTTAGCATTTTTAGCAAAACTGCTAAAAATGATTAGCTAGGTTAACTAAGTAACATGGTTAGCATAGTTAGCATGTTAGTTAGCATAGTTAGCATAACTGCTAAAATTATTAGCTAAGTTAGCTAAGTAACATGGTTAATATAGTTAGCATGCTAACATTGTTAGCATAGTTAGCATGTTTAGTAAAACTGCTAGAAAATGTTAGTTAAGTTAGCTAAGTAACATGGTTAGCATGCTAGCACTGCTATAAAACATTAGCTAAGTAGCATGGTTAACAGAATTAAAAATCTTAGCATAACTGCTAGCAAACATTAGAGCCGTTCAAACTTTCAGTTATCGTCAAATATCTACCTATGCACAGCCATTAAACTATTTGAATATCAACATTCATTAAACTGCTAGAAAACGTTAGCTAAGTAGCATGGTTAGCAGGTTAGCATTGCTAGTACTGCTATAAAACATTAGCTAAGTAGCATGGTTAGCATAGTTAAAAATCTTAGCATAACTGCTAGCGAACATTAGAGCCATTCCAACTTTCACTTATCGTGAAATATCTACCTATGCACAGCCATTAAACTATTTGAATATCAACATTCATTCAACTTCCAGTCTGTCAACAACTTTTAAACTATTTACCTTCAACTTTTAAACGGTCTACTTTTAAACTATCATTAATCTATCTATTAAACTAGCTGTCTATCAACAACTTTTAAACTATCTACTGTCTATCAACAACTTTTAAACTATCTACATTCAACTTTTAAACAGTCTACTTTTAAACTATCAACTTTTATTAAGCTATGCAACCACCATGTCTATCCTAGCATCACCGTAGTAACCATCTCTTTATTATCTGTTTTAACTATACATGATATTTTACATCACAACTTTAGCATTTTCATGCACTGGTAATTCCTTGGAATTGCATTTCTAGTTGACATCTGCTGTTGTCAGTGTGCAGGCTATCCTTTAAAGGCAGTTTAAAGGGATAACCAAAGTGCAGTTTCCTACCCGAAACTAGAAAGTTGCTAGGTCGGCAATCGTCTAGAGAAGGCCGCTCAGACAAGTTCGTCATTTTATATTTTCTACAGTCTAGTTATGAGGTTATGTGCCATCAAAATGATTTTGGAGACGTAATGTTAAGGTCGAAAAACTCTGTCACTTTAGCTGATGAGCTCTCACCCCTCGCTGCCGTTCGATGCTTTGCTGAACATTGTGTAGCCTACCTGAAGGTCGTTGACACCTTTATTTGCGACCGACAAGTAGACCAGTAAGTGCCTGCTTTGCAGGTCAGCACTCAGCTTCATGTTGATCTCGACCGAGACAAAAACATGTAAATGTAGGCCTACGTTTTAATTAGTCAGTGAACTTACACTAAACAAGGACGTTTGCGCTATTGAGGTGACTGACTGACCATTAAATGTTTACAGAGATTACTATCGA
Organism: Alosa pseudoharengus; assembly: GCF_046254945.1. Lineage (NCBI taxonomy): Eukaryota > Metazoa > Chordata > Actinopteri > Clupeiformes > Clupeidae > Alosa > Alosa pseudoharengus. The sequence goes on along the minus strand of NW_027468576.1, from coordinate 41,188,648 downwards.
CCAATGACGGTAGCTAAGGTCAGGCTCATACACATTTTCCACTCAATGCAAAGCGAACTGTAGGGGGAGGGCGTGACTATGTGAATGAAAGACATGGCTATATGAATGAAAGAGAGAGCAATGCAAATTCGCTGTAAACACGTTTGAGGAATAAGAAAATCCCGGACAACTTTGAAATTCCGCCCGAACACATTTTTAGGTTTCAAAAAGAGGACATGTCCGGGCAAAAGAAGACGTCTGGTCACCCTACCATGAGCGTCACCCCGAGGACATTTCTTAAATGCTGTTAAGCAAAGGCACAATTTTTGTGCACTTTCAGTCACCTACACTAGGCTACGCCTAAATCACGCATGATCCGTCGTTTGACTCCTGAACAGTTTACGTAACTCAGGTTAATTGCGTTAACCCAAACTAAAAGGAAAAACACTTCGCTTTGTTTTTATAAACTGAAATTATATTTCGTGTTGACATCACGCCGTTAAAAAAACGAGATATAGCCTATCCATCCTGAAGCGCGCATTAGCCGACAGTAAGTGGAGGCAGTGGTTCTCAAACTTTGCCATATCCTACTACTGGTGTAAAAGGCGTGTATGGTAGGCTATCATATTTTTTGTAAAGGTCTGCCAGGGATATTCTTAGGCCTATGAATGGTGTGCCTTCTCGCAAAAGCATATAGTCACTGGGCTCAGCTAGATGTAGCTTTCTCCTTCACCAACCTGTGAGCCTGAGGCAGTCACGTCATCAGTGGCTACTCTCAGGTCTTTCTCATCTACAGCAACATGAGTATTCCACTATAGTATTGCTCCTCATTGCCTTACTCCTTTCCTTTCCAGAATGTTCTTTCTATCCATAATCATAAGTCTTTCTTCAGTGAATTAGCAAGAGCGCGCGCTCTCCCCATGAAGCTGTCTGTGTGTTGTAGGCTAGATTTGCGTGAGTTCTTTCTATCTGCTTTACTTTTGCGAGTTGCGACCACCTCGTCACATTAATAGGCTATGTAGCCTATGTTATAGACTTTCTATAAGGTACCAGTATTTAGCTGTGTCACAAAACAATAAGCTTAGTCAGACTACTTTTAAAATGATATTCAGGGCTATATACATTTTAAACATTCGGGGCTGAAGACCCGACAAAGCCTTGCGTTAATTCTTCAGGTGGGAAGTGTCAGGAATTTTCATACGAGAGACGCTCGCATTGGTGGTTAGGATATGGAGTAGGGAATTGACAGCAACATAGCCAATCACATTATGAGAGATGCTGAATTTAACATCAACTGCGATGTTTGATTTTAAATTAATGTAAATTTAGCCGGGACTGTAAGCTGGCACACGTGGGTGCTCGAGCGATTGAGCCACGGTATCGGCGCTATACTAACAGTTATCTGTGTAGTTAGGGCAAAGAGTATATACTCTTTGGTTAGGGGCAATTCCACGCAAAACTGTTACGTCCATAACGCCAACTAAATACGATGGCATTGTGTTGGCGTTATGGATGTGACAGTTTTGCGTGGAATTGCCCTTAGGCCAATTTTCAACCAGATGGCATCAACAGGCGATGGAGTAGGCTAGCCTTAAGAGATTAAAGGCTATGAGCACAAGCAGTAGGCTAGCCTTGAGAGATTAAAGGTTTACTGCTAGCCTTGAGAGATTAAAGGTTATGAGCACAAGCAGTAGGCTAGCCTTGAGAGATTAAAGGTTATGAGCACAAGCAGTAGGCTAGCCTTGAGAGATTAAAGGCTATGAGCACAAGCAGTAGGCTAGCCTTGAGAGATTAAAGGTTTACTGCTAGCCTTGAGAGATTAAAGGTTATGAGCACAAGCAGTAGGCTAGCCTTGAGAGATTAAAGGTTATGAGCACAAGCAGTAGGCTAGCCTTGAGAGATTAAAGGTTTACTGCTAGCCTTGAGAGATTAAAGGTTATGAGCACAAGCAGTAGGAGAGAGTATAAGAAGTACTTATATTCAATTATCACTAATTAAAAAGTGACAGGTGGGCGGGACTTCCGGTTAATGAAGGTCAAAGGTCTTTGATTTCCGGTGAGGGCGGGACATCCGGTCTTTGAACTAGTCATCAATTGAGTCTGACAGGTTGTTTGAATGTGGCGGGTTGCTTTTGGTAGGAGTCATGTGTCTGGGGAGGGGGCTGTGTGTGTGTGTGTGTGTGTGTGTGTGTGCATGGGTGTATGTGTGTGTGTGTGCATGGGTGTATGTGTGTGTGTGTGTGTGTGTGTGTGTGTGTGTGTGTGTGTGTGGTGTGTGTGTGTGTGTGTGTGTGTGGGTGTGTGTGTGTGTGTGTCCAGGGGTGGGGGCGGTACACGGATGTGCTGGTAATGGGGGAGCGTGTGTCCAGGGTGGGGGTGTACCGGGGGTGTGTGTGTGTGTGTGTGTGTGTGTGTGTGTCTGTGTGTATGGGTGTGTGTGTGTCCAGGGGTGGGGGTGATACACGGATGTGTTGGTAATGGGTGAGCGTGTGTCCAGGGTGGGGGTGTACAGGGGTGTGTGTGTGTGTGTCAGTGTGTGTGTGTGTGTGTGCATGGGTGTGTGTGTGTGTCCAGGGGTGGGGGCGGTACACGGATGCGTTGGTAATGGGTGAGCGTGTGTCCAGGGGGGGGGGTGTACACGAATGTGTTGGTCATGGCTGTGGTGTGTCCTGTAGGGGGATGTCATGGGAGTGTCATGCGCGAGCAATTATGAGCGGCGCTGTTAGGGAGAATAAAAGCGGTGTAAAAGTATGGGTAAAGATAGCAAAGTAAAAATGGCTAGTTTATCAACTCCTGAAAATGCGGGTCCTAGTAGCGAGCGGATAAGTGGGGCCCCTAAGAGAAAACATTAAGAGAAATCATTAAGAAAAGACACAAGAGAAAGCTATAGGCAACAGTATAGGCATCTGTTGAGTATGGGTGCCTTTGAATTTGGCGGGGGTGCTTTTGGTAGGAGTCATGTGCCTGGGGGAGGGTGCTGTCTGTGTGTGTGTGTGTGTGTGTGTATGTGTGTCTGAGAGAGGGGTGAGAGAGAGATGAGGGGGTTTGTATGACTGTGTGTATGTTTAAAGTTTTAGTGATATGAACCTGAATAAAAGAATCAAGGAGGTGATGATGCCAAGAGTCTAAAAAGGTTTCAGCCATGTGTCTGTGAACTAAAATAAAAAATAAATCCTACATTTAAGCTGAACTTTAAGGTTCAGGGTCATGCATGTCTAATGTCATGGCTCCAGGGCCCTGAGGGAGTAGGTTGTGTGTGTGTGTGTGTGTGTGCTTGCATGCTTGACAGTGAGAAAGAAAAAGGTTGGAATGTTTAGTTATGTTTATGTTTTTAGGATGATTAAACTGAATGTGAATGAACTGAATGATCTGATCATGTCCAGAACCTTCTTTCATATATGTTTCTGTGAACTAGAATGAAAAATAAATCGTAAATGTAATGTTCAGGGGTAAGCGTGTCTAACGTCATGGCTCCAGGGCCCTGAAGGGTAGGTTGCAAGTGTGTGTGTGAGAGAGAGAGGGGGAGAGAAAAGAGAGAGAGGGTCTATGTATAGGTACTTTATGCTGAAGGATGGGTGTCTGTGTGTGTGTTTATGAATGAAGATTGGGGAGGGGAGACTTGCTGTACTGTAGGAACGTGGTGGAGCTGTTGATCAATCTAATTATCCATCCAATGATCTGTAGACCGGTCACTGGAATTCATTTAACACGCATATTGTAACTTCATGTGGACTTTGCACTCAGACCACCTCCTTTTTAAGTTTGTGAGGTTAATGAATATTTTTTTACTGTTTTATCATTAATAAATAAAGAGAGGGCGGGGTATACCAAATGAGAATGAATGAATGAATGAATGGCTATAACCCTATTACCTCAACCTGTTCTTGCACTGAAATAGTTTTTTATTTTACCTTGTCTACATTACACTTTACTCTCCTATTTGTCTATATTATTTATGCTTACTCTTGCACTGTTGCACTGTTGGACTAATGTTGGACTACTTTTTGCACCTTCACCATGACACTCACTCTCTTGAGCACCTTGCCAGGCACACATAACTAAGGACTATGGTTGGACTACTGTTTGCACCTTCACCATGACACTCACTCCCTTTAGCACCTCACCAGTCCTGGCCCTGTCACTACAAGCGTCTTATGCTTGATCACCCTCAAGCACATTGGACTTTCTTAATTTAACTTATATAGTGTATTTAGTATTTAGTTTTGTTAGTTTTCTTATCTGTCTTATCTTCTACTGTCTTTATTGTACAGTGGAGTTTAGTTATATGTTTATACTTATACTTATGTTTACCATTGTGCTGTAAGTGCATGTTGTGTGTTATGTCTGTATGCTACTGAGACCCTTGAATTTCCCCTTGAGGGTCAATAAAGTATCTATCTATCTATCTAGAAATTCCATTATATCAACAAAAGAGGCACCGAAGGCAAGTAAGTTGAGGGTTTACCTGTACTGGGTCAGATTATATTAGTGTTATATGCAGATTTTGTCATAGTCAGATGGTGTCTCTAATAGGATATCATGAAATAAACTAAAAGTAAAATTTTATAATCAATAATAACATTTAGGAGTTGGGAATGAGTGAAATAATTAAGAATTTCCAGTTTCATCCGCACACTTCCTTCTGCTTCACACCCAATATATCCTTTTCAATATATCCTTTCCTTTTTCATGGCATGGAGGGTTTTTTTCCCCCACAGTAGGTATATCTAGCTATATCTATTGCATGAACACTAGCATCAAAAATATTCCACAGTTAGCGAAACCTTAAACTCAAGGAGCAAAACATCAGCACATATTTGCACTAGCCTACTATAACCACATTGTTAGCTTCGCTAAAAAATGGGATTTACTTCATTTCAAATCCCATGAAAATAAAGTTTATAGTATATAGGCCTACTGAGGATAGACATTCAGGCAAACAAAGTTGTAATAGGGAATATTGTGCACTTAGCATAGAGGGCGTCTCTCAGGTAGAAAACCAGTCTTGCTATTTGGCTGAAAAGTATTGAAAAGCCTTGAAAAGTATTTACTACGGCAAGGTAAAATATACGTTTTTCCGAGACACAATAGACAAAGACAAAACTGTCTTGAAGCCTTGACAAACCACATAAATAGGTCAGGCCTCAGCATTCACCTATTCACATCCATTATACTGTATGTCGTGGAACAAAACTTCTCAACAAACTTCTTCTCAAAGCATATAAGACACAATCCTGCATCAAATTCTACTGTTCTCTTAGCATAACTGTCTTTATAAAAACCTATGTATTCTGGCAAAAGGCTCATGGGAACACCATGAAACGGTGACACCAAAACTTGCCATATGATCAATTGCTTACCTGGTTCAGTACTTAGCTGCACTTACACATGATTCTGTCAGATAAATTCATTGAGGAGGTAAAATATATCAGTTCAACGTAATACCATGGATCACTAACTGTGACAAACCCTGTTTCCTTTTTTCACAGTAGTAAAAAACAATTAGGTAAATGGAATGCTCAATTGGAACGACTAGCTGAATGCCATACATTGGTGTTTCATTCCAAACTAGACTGTATTATGTAATGTTATATGACTTTTCCTTTTTTACAGCATTCACACTTTTTGCAAAACGCTACAAACATTGATTTACAAAACACTAAACATATCTCTCTACTCTGTGATGTAGAAATCACATATTTTCCAAAATTCTTCCAAAATACTACCACCAGAACCCAATTGATCAAACACAATGATAAGGTGAAAAGACTCCTAGCTGCATAACTGTCAACTCAACAATCAGGCCTAAACACAGGGCAACAGTGGAGCCCTAGTCAGCAACAGAAAATTAAGGCAATATAGCACTGAGGAAGAGATAACTGTAGGCACATGTGAAGAAAGACAAGGACCACATGTATTTATCAGATGAGATTTGAGCAACATTGCTTATGAAGATTGGGTCGAGCCACGTAACATATAGCTTTCTATCTTTTTTGTTTGACCCAACTACCAAACACTGCTCTTTTTACCAACATAGTATTTCCAGAATTTCTGAATTTCCAGATCAAATTTGGAACTGGATTGATGTATTTGGTGTACTTCACCATGTGAAGAGAAAAAAGTCTGCAATGTAGAGGCGGGGTCTTATGCGGCATGTTTGGGCAGTATATTCTGTATACGTACTTTAAATTATCCTCTAATCCTTTGCAAAAATATTAGGTTACTATTAGGCATACTGCAGGGGTGTAAAATGGAGGACGCAAATGCAGACACCGAGATGGGAAATAGATATAAGGTTAGAATGTTAAGGTTAGTCTGCAGCACAAAGCGGTAGGTAAATCTCGGTAGTCAGGTTCAATACAGAGGAAACAGAGGCAAGACAAAAATAAGAATCAATAAGAATCCAAAAATTCAAGAGTTTTTGAAAAGAGACGTGACGCGGAACGACAGAAAATAAGTCAGAAAAGACCCAGAAACAAGACAGTGTGTGACAGAGATAGTCAGGGTGATTGAGTAACTTAGAACAGGGATGCAGGACTCAATCAACAGAACTCCAGGAAGTGCAGTAACAGGACACAACATGGCGTGGACAGAGGGGCCTAGCACACATGACCAACACGGCATGACAAGGAACAGGAAACATAGAAACTGGACCAGACTGTGACTCATACACTATATCCTAGGGGTAAACATTTTTACATAGGTACATTAGGGTGTAACTGGTTCAAACATTATCAGATCATATGATGGCTGGATGGATGGATGTGTTATGACAATGTGATATGTGATATGGTTTTAAAAGATCTGAGGTGTAGTGTTTTTTTTTTTTTTTATAGAAAAATAAAAAAATTAAAAATAAAAATTGAGGGAATTGCCAGCAATTGAATATGTTGCAACTATTGAGGTTTAAACTTGGAAAAGTACAGATTTTTGTAAAATGCTGCGACATTTAGAAATTCAATTAGGGGTAGGACACTTACCGGTAGTTACATTTCTAACCATCTGGTCCTGGATCTTATAAAGTCTCCTTTAGCCAAATCCCAATAAAAGTTCATCATCAAGTTTGTAAGCTGATATTTCCAACTTTTCTTCTTCACTCATCTCTTTTGTCGGCTCATTTATTGTCTTTAGTAGTTTCATCTCTAACTGTTTGTTTCTTCTCATTAGGCTATTGGTCATGGATATTGCATTGACATTATTGTTTATTACTTTTTTCCTTTACATAGTCTTAACCACATTTTAAAGTCATTTTCATCAGTAAGTCGCTTTGGACACAATCCATAATTGTTTTTTGGTGGCATTACAAGGGCAAAATATCTGGTCATATCCTTAACAAAAAACAACCTTTTTTTAAAAAGTAAAATGCATCGTTCAGCGGTCAAAGTGTATGAGTAGATGCTTACTTTATTCTGAGGAGGAGTTCAAGGGTGGCTAAAGTATAAAAAGAAAGGATCCCTCACCTTTTAATTAAAAAGGTCTGTTTCTAACTCCTCCTTCTCCTACTTTGCTCTGAAGAAATAAAATGCAGGAAAACCAATGTGATTCAGTAGGTATACTGTGTAAATATGATACAGAAGTACTGTACTGCCCGTGGCACGGAGGAAGGTGGTTCATGTCCCAATGCATATTAAATCCCTTTTAGAGGGCATTTAGAGGTCCCTTAATAGGTCAAAAAGCTGACACACAATGTTGTGAGACACCGACTCATTTTTGGAGAAAAGTTGATCATTGTTCATCCTTAGTCATTAATGTTAAACATCATAGATTTAGGGAGATATTAGACTCTCATCCGTCGAAATGGCTGATTTAGCGGGGGATTGTATGTCAGCGGAACTTGTACATAGAACATGGTGGGGTAATCAAGGATTCTTGTTATGCTTTTATGAAAAATGGATACAATTGGTAGCCTAATCTTTTCAAAACGTTGTGCGTTAAGCTCATAGGCTTAAATAACAATTATTATTAAAGTTTATTTAGGCAGGGACAGATACAGAATAATGATTTTGAACATGTTTATCTTTACCCTCACAAACACATCAACACATGGTAAAGTATGTAGATAGTTTAAAAATTTAACGCATGTATCAAAGTCCCACTATACAACCAACCGCTCCGCATTTTCATTTCATTCTTGAAAAGTCAGAATCTTTTGAAACAGGCGAGAACATGAACAGCTAGTCAAGAAGGGCATAATAATAGGTGAAACAACATAGTTTAGTTACCCCGAAATAGTAGTCTAAATAGCATGTTAGGCCTAACATAGACCTCTACAGGCAACATCTTTAGGTGGCAACTTCTTTAGTTGATTACTTATGTTGAGACAATTTTGTTTTGTATCACAAGTTTTCTGAAAATGTAAGTTCATACAAACACTATTACAATAGCAATAAAACTATTTGTTTTGGGGTGTTTGGGGACTGTGTCTTACCTAGATGTGTAACTGTACCCGTTGTGTTTCATTGGACGATAACATTTTAGGGCGGGTGTGGTAACATAAGCATATATACTAGCTATATAAACTAGTTTGGCTATGTAGTTAATAGCTCTCAAAGACTTACCGACATGGCTGAAACACATGTACCTAGCCCACCCGTCTCCAAGAAAAGAGTTACGCTCATGCCGGTTAGCAACAGGATCGGAAACTTTCTGGGTAAACCGAGTGATGCAGTGGAATACCAATGGCTCCTGAGCGATGGTCGCAGAGGAGGCTATGTTTTTGACAAAGATGATTGCAGTGTGAAACTATATGCTATGGCATCGCAGGATTTGGTGTTTTCAGATGACATGCCACACATCTCATTTTGTGACACCGATTGGATAATGTTTAGGGACATTTGGAGCGATATTGAGCTACCTATGGACACCACCTACACAGCGGCATGGAATAGCGCGCTCTATACCCAGCGCTACCATATTTATGCTCACTGTCCAAAGAACTTCATTCACCTGTCTAGTGATGTTTACAGAAAACCATCATATGTTTCTGATGAAAATAAATTCGCAGATACACCTAAAGTGAGGTATCTATGGAAAGACCTGCATGTTCTAAGTAATGTTTTCAAAAAGGTTGATAGATTGTTCAAACGGAGTGCTGATTTGGAAAGGTACCGAGGTGCCCTGACGTGTCTATCCAAGACCTGTCAAGCTGATCTGGATCTGGCCAAACAATGTGAATTGGTACCTCTGGAATCAACGCCCCTAGCTCATGAAACTTAAAAAAGTGGTGTTCATCTTTTTTTTTAATTTTTTTGTTCATCTTTTTTTTGCTGTAAAGACTCCGCCCTTTTTCTTGTTCTTTTATTATTAATAGTATTATCATGTCATTTTATTGCCTTTTTTCTCTGATTGCTTGTTTAATGGATTGAGTGTTTTATTGTTGTAAGGTGACCTTGAGTGTTGAGAAAGGTACCCGTAAATAAAATCCATTATTATTAATAATATTATATTAGTTTTCCATTTATAAGAAACAACTTAGCGATAGATCTTCATTCATCCCATTTGAGATTCAGGTGTTTAAGTAAAAAAAAATGCCTAGTATATATGCTTGTTACCACACCCGCCCTAAAATGTTATCGTCCAATGAAACACAACGGGTACAGTTACACATCTAGGTAAGACACAGTCCCCAAACACCCCAAAACAAATAGTTTTATTGCTATTGTAATAGTGTTTGTATGAACTTACATTTTCAGAAAACTTGTGATACAAAACAAAATTGTCTCAACATAAGTAATCAACTAAAGAAGTTGCCACCTAAAGATGTTGCCTGTAGAGGTCTATGTTAGGCCTAACATGCTATTTAGACTACTATTTCGGGGTAACTAAACTATGTTGTTTCACCTATTATTATGCCCTTCTTGACTAGCTGTTCATGTTCTCGCCTGTTTCAAAAGATTCTGACTTTTCAAGAATGAAATGAAAATGCGGAGCGGTTGGTTGTATAGTGGGACTTTGATACATGCGTTAAATTTTTAAACTATCTACATACTTTACCATGTGTTGATGTGTTTGTGAGGGTAAAGATAAACATGTTCAAAATCATTATTCTGTATCTGTCCCTGCCTAAATAAACTTTAATAATAATTGTTATTTAAGCCTATGAGCTTAACGCACAACGTTTTGAAAAGATTAGGCTACCAATTGTATCCATTTTTCATAAAAGCATAACAAGAATCCTTGATTACCCCACCATGTTCTATGTACAAGTTCCGCTGACATACAATCCCCCGCTAAATCAGCCATTTCGACGGATGAGAGTCTAATATCTCCCTAAATCTATGATGTATAACATTAATGACTAAGGATGAACAATGATCAACTTTTCTCCAAAAATGAGTCGGTGTCTCACAACATTGTGTGTCAGCTTTTTTGACCTATTAAGGGACCTCTAAATGCCCTCTAAAAGGGATTTAATATGCATTGGGACATGAACCACCTTCCTCCGTGCCACGGGCAGTACAGTACTTCTGTATCATATTTACACAGTATACCTACTGAATCACATTGGTTTTCCTGCATTTTATTTCTTCAGAGCAAAGTAGGAGAAGGAGGAGTTAGAAACAGACCTTTTTAATTAAAAGGTGAGGGATCCTTTCTTTTTATACTTTAGCCACCCTTGAACTCCTCCTCAGAATAAAGTAAGCATCTACTCATACACTTTGACCGCTGAACGATGCATTTTACTTTTTAAAAAAAGGTTGTTTTTTGTTAAGGATATGACCAGATATTTTGCCCTTGTAATGCCACCAAAAAACAATTATGGATTGTGTCCAAAGCGACTTACTGATGAAAATGACTTTAAAATGTGGTTAAGACTATGTAAAGGAAAAAAGTAATAAACAATAATGTCAATGCAATATCCATGACCAATAGCCTAATGAGAAGAAACAAACAGTTAGAGATGAAACTACTAAAGACAATAAATGAGCCGACAAAAGAGATGAGTGAAGAAGAAAAGTTGGAAATATCAGCTTACAAACTTGATGATGAACTTTTATTGGGATTTGGCTAAAGGAGACTTTATAAGATCCAGGACCAGATGGTTAGAAATGTAACTACCGGTAAGTGTCCTACCCCTAATTGAATTTCTAAATGTCGCAGCATTTTACAAAAATCTGTACTTTTCCAAGTTTAAACCTCAATAGTTGCAACATATTCAATTGCTGGCAATTCCCTCAATTTTTATTTTTAATTTTTTTATTTTTCTATAAAAAAAAAAAAAACACTACACCTCAGATCTTTTAAAACCATATCACATATCACATTGTCATAACACATCCATCCATCCAGCCATCATATGATCTGATAATGTTTGAACCAGTTACACCCTAATGTACCTATGTAAAAATGTTTACCCCTAGGATATAGTGTATGAGTCACAGTCTGGTCCAGTTTCTATGTTTCCTGTTCCTTGTCATGCCGTGTTGGTCATGTGTGCTAGGCCCCTCTGTCCACGCCATGTTGTGTCCTGTTACTGCACTTCCTGGAGTTCTGTTGATTGAGTCCTGCATCCCTGTTCTAAGTTACTCAATCACCCTGACTATCTCTGTCACACACTGTCTTGTTTCTGGGTCTTTTCTGACTTATTTTCTGTCGTTCCGCGTCACGTCTCTTTTCAAAAACTCTTGAATTTTTGGATTCTTATTGATTCTTATTTTTGTCTTGCCTCTGTTTCCTCTGTATTGAACCTGACTACCGAGATTTACCTACCGCTTTGTGCTGCAGACTAACCTTAACATTCTAACCTTATATCTATTTCCCATCTCGGTGTCTGCATTTGCGTCCTCCATTTTACACCCCTGCAGTATGCCTAATAGTAACCTAATATTTTTGCAAAGGATTAGAGGATAATTTAAAGTACGTATACAGAATATACTGCCCAAACATGCCGCATAAGACCCCGCCTCTACATTGCAGACTTTTTTCTCTTCACATGGTGAAGTACACCAAATACATCAATCCAGTTCCAAATTTGATCTGGAAATTCAGAAATTCTGGAAATACTATGTTGGTAAAAAGAGCAGTGTTTGGTAGTTGGGTCAAACAAAAAAGATAGAAAGCTATATGTTACGTGGCTCGACCCAATCTTCATAAGCAATGTTGCTCAAATCTCATCTGATAAATACATGTGGTCCTTGTCTTTCTTCACATGTGCCTACAGTTATCTCTTCCTCAGTGCTATATTGCCTTAATTTTCTGTTGCTGACTAGGGCTCCACTGTTGCCCTGTGTTTAGGCCTGATTGTTGAGTTGACAGTTATGCAGCTAGGAGTCTTTTCACCTTATCATTGTGTTTGATCAATTGGGTTCTGGTGGTAGTATTTTGGAAGAATTTTGGAAAATATGTGATTTCTACATCACAGAGTAGAGAGATATGTTTAGTGTTTTGTAAATCAATGTTTGTAGCGTTTTGCAAAAAGTGTGAATGCTGTAAAAAAGGAAAAGTCATATAACATTACATAATACAGTCTAGTTTGGAATGAAACACCAATGTATGGCATTCAGCTAGTCGTTCCAATTGAGCATTCCATTTACCTAATTGTTTTTTACTACTGTGAAAAAAGGAAACAGGGTTTGTCACAGTTAGTGATCCATGGTATTACGTTGAACTGATATATTTTACCTCCTCAATGAATTTATCTGACAGAATCATGTGTAAGTGCAGCTAAGTACTGAACCAGGTAAGCAATTGATCATATGGCAAGTTTTGGTGTCACCGTTTCATGGTGTTCCCATGAGCCTTTTGCCAGAATACATAGGTTTTTATAAAGACAGTTATGCTAAGAGAACAGTAGAATTTGATGCAGGATTGTGTCTTATATGCTTTGAGAAGAAGTTTGTTGAGAAGTTTTGTTCCACGACATACAGTATAATGGATGTGAATAGGTGAATGCTGAGGCCTGACCTATTTATGTGGTTTGTCAAGGCTTCAAGACAGTTTTGTCTTTGTCTATTGTGTCTCGGAAAAACGTATATTTTACCTTGCCGTAGTAAATACTTTTCAAGGCTTTTCAATACTTTTCAGCCAAATAGCAAGACTGGTTTTCTACCTGAGAGACGCCCTCTATGCTAAGTGCACAATATTCCCTATTACAACTTTGTTTGCCTGAATGTCTATCCTCAGTAGGCCTATATACTATAAACTTTATTTTCATGGGATTTGAAATGAAGTAAATCCCATTTTTTAGCGAAGCTAACAATGTGGTTATAGTAGGCTAGTGCAAATATGTGCTGATGTTTTGCTCCTTGAGTTTAAGGTTTCGCTAACTGTGGAATATTTTTGATGCTAGTGTTCATGCAATAGATATAGCTAGATATACCTACTGTGGGGGAAAAAAACCCTCCATGCCATGAAAAAGGAAAGGATATATTGAAAAGGATATATTGGGTGTGAAGCAGAAGGAAGTGTGCGGATGAAACTGGAAATTCTTAATTATTTCACAGGTGGTCTGAGTGCAAAGTCCACATGAAGTTACAATATGCGTGTTAAATGAATTCCAGTGACCGGTCTACAGATCATTGGATGGATAATTAGATTGATCAACAGCTCCACCACGTTCCTACAGTACAGCAAGTCTCCCCTCCCCAATCTTCATTCATAAACACACACACAGACACCCATCCTTCAGCATAAAGTACCTATACATAGACCCTCTCTCTCTTTTCTCTCCCCCTCTCTCTCTCACACACACACTTGCAACCTACCCTTCAGGGCCCTGGAGCCATGACGTTAGACACGCTTACCCCTGAACATTACATTTACGATTTATTTTTCATTCTAGTTCACAGAAACATATATGAAAGAAGGTTCTGGACATGATCAGATCATTCAGTTCATTCACATTCAGTTTAATCATCCTAAAAACATAAACATAACTAAACATTCCAACCTTTTTCTTTCTCACTGTCAAGCATGCAAGCACACACACACACACACACACAACCTACTCCCTCAGGGCCCTGGAGCCATGACATTAGACATGCATGACCCTGAACCTTAAAGTTCAGCTTAAATGTAGGATTTATTTTTTATTTTAGTTCACAGACACATGGCTGAAACCTTTTTAGACTCTTGGCATCATCACCTCCTTGATTCTTTTATTCAGGTTCATATCACTAAAACTTTAAACATACACACAGTCATACAAACCCCCTCATCTCTCTCTCACCCCTCTCTCAGACACACATACACACACACACACACACACACAGACAGCACCCTCCCCCAGGCACATGACTCCTACCAAAAGCACCCCCGCCAAATTCAAAGGCACCCATACTCAACAGATGCCTATACTGTTGCCTATAGCTTTCTCTTGTGTCTTTTCTTAATGATTTCTCTTAATGTTTTCTCTTAGGGGCCCCACTTATCCGCTCGCTACTAGGACCCGCATTTTCAGGAGTTGATAAACTAGCCATTTTTACTTTGCTATCTTTACCCATACTTTTACACCGCTTTTATTCTCCCTAACAGCGCCGCTCATAATTGCTCGCGCATGACACTCCCATGACATCCCCCTACAGGACACACCACAGCCATGACCAACACATTCGTGTACACCCCCCCCCCTGGACACACGCTCACCCATTACCAACGCATCCGTGTACCGCCCCCACCCCTGGACACACACACACACCCATGCACACACACACACACACACTGACACACACACACACACCCCTGTACACCCCCACCCTGGACACACGCTCACCCATTACCAACACATCCGTGTATCACCCCCACCCCTGGACACACACACACCCATACACACAGACACACACACACACACACACACACACACACACCCCCGGTACACCCCCACCCTGGACACACGCTCCCCCATTACCAGCACATCCGTGTACCGCCCCCACCCCTGGACACACACACACACACAGACACACACACACACACCCACACACACACACACACACACACACCACACACACACACACACACACACACACACACACACACACACACATACACCCATGCACACACACACACATACACCCATGCACACACACACACACACACACACACAGCCCCCTCCCCAGACACATGACTCCTACCAAAAGCAACCCGCCACATTCAAACAACCTGTCAGACTCAATTGATGACTAGTTCAAAGACCGGATGTCCCGCCCTCACCGGAAATCAAAGACCTTTGACCTTCATTAACCGGAAGTCCCGCCCACCTGTCACTTTTTAATTAGTGATAATTGAATATAAGTACTTCTTATACTCTCTAGTAGGCTAGCCTTGAGAGATTAAAGGTTATGAGCACAAGCAGTAGGCTAGCCTTGAGATATTAAAGGCTATGAGCACAAGCAGTAGGCTAGCCTTGAGAGATTAAAGGTTTACTGCTAGCCTTGAGAGATTAAAGGTTATGAGCACAAGCAGTAGGCTAGCCTTGAGAGATTAAAGATTATGAGCACAAGCAGTAGGCTAGCCTTGAGAGATTAAAGGCTATGAGCACAAGCCCATTGAAATTAAGGGGGCACGTAACCCTCCTGTTTGCTCCTATTATGCTCCATAATAAGCCAGAGCCTGTAACAACTCAAATGTATTCTTCTGGATGTGTAATAAATGTTTTTCTGAGGCCATTTGGTTTGAAGCAGTTTTATCTGAGGATGACAGAGGTTTTTCTTACGCTGAGGCAGTTTTGTCTGAAGATGACAGATGTTTTTCTGAGTCTGACACCTGCAGGGTTGCCAACTCTCACGCATCTCACGCACTTTCAGCACCACTCTCGCGCTTTCACGCACACGCAAGAAATGTCACGCCAAATCCATTTTTTTTTTGCAATCCGTTCATTTTTTGTTGATGACTAGACTAGACCACAGCATTGTTTCTAAATAACAGGAGACAAGTTTATACATATATAGCTTTAGACCAACAGCAGGTACAGTAGGTCTAATATCTGCCTACAACAGTTTTCTGTTGATTAGCTGACTATTTTAATCCGGTCCTCGACACCTTCACAGAACACGTTGCTATTTAGACCTACAGTATGAGGCAGACGGACGCAAAGTGTGGCCGCCCATTCTTCTCTGTTGAACTACTCACAAAGTAGGCTAGCCTAGTCATCACACAGATATCACATTAAATAACTTTTGCTCGTCTTTTATACGGTGCTATAGCCGCTATTTGCTGTGATAAACGGTTTGCGAGAAAATTAACTTTCAAGAAATAATCATATTACTCTACAGCTCTGCGCTCATCTCAATTCATATAGGTGGAATATCTCACAAACTTTTCGTTCAACTACATGACAAACCGTAAACCAGAATAAACAGCAGAGCTTACCGAACACAAAGGTGTAATGCAATCCACTGTACAATAAGCCGTTCCAGAGTAAAATTGTAGCAAATTTCTAGGCCTATATGGTCTCCAACTTTGGGCTTTAAGTGTCTTAAAACTAAGCTGTGGTTAAATACCTATATATCTGTAAATATTAAAATCAGAGGATATACAGCTCATGGCTAAGAGTTTGTCTATGTAGCCATACTTTTTATTTTCACAAACTGCTAAGCATGCATGTATTTAAGTGTGCAATGCATAATTTCATAACAGGCCAAATAGAAAATAAATGTTAAATATAGCCTAGATATAATATTAAAATTAGATGATGTAGTATTTTGGTCATGTTTTTTCATCAAATGTTCATACTGTATCTCTAGTGGCTGGTAAAAAAGTTGAGTGGCTAGCCACAATGGTAGGTGGAAAAAAATATTGTATTTCCATCCCTGATACGTACACTCATACACACATTCATATGTGTAATTCTCAATCTGTCCATTTCTTTCCACAAAACTCGCCAGAAGTCATCATTTAAGATCCTTAATATACAATGGAATGGAAGAACCCTTCTGTGAATCGTCTCGCTTTATCAACCGTCTCTGTCATCATTTAAGGGCTTATTAAAAAAAGGCCCCCAGACCCCCTACAATTGCTGAGCTACTACCTTTTTCAGGTGGGCAGGGCGGCCCTTTTCACGTCTGTGCCCAGGGGCGCAGTGGCTCATAATCCTTCCATGACATAGGGTTAAAAACACTGGTCTTGTTTTCAAGTGCACTCAATAAATTAATTGTACATTTTGAAGAAACTTTTCCATTCTATTATTTATTTATTTTTTTTACATAGGCCTAAATCAGGGATTATACATAGCAAAAGAGAGGGTACAGACATTTTTTAAATTAGGTTTAGGGGAAAATGTAACGCACACGCACTATGACTTCATAAAATCTCACTCCAACCAAACACCCAAGGTTGGCAACCCTGCACCTGAGTCTGAGGATGTCCTAAAATGAACAGCGTACTCGTGACGTAGCCTACATCAAATAAATATTTGACCAGAAGATTGACACGCTCACATTAAAGAGACTTACAGTAGTTGTGCTGTTGCAGATATCAGCATCTGGCTAATAGTATTACGGCAGTTAAATTGAAGAGCCTACTGTGTAACCTACTCAACGTAGGCTACAGACTGAGCGTGCTAGCTAACAGGATCAGAGCGCTTCTCATGTACCATTAGCTCGAAAGGCAACCTTGGATACCTGAGATGTCACGAAATAGATCCCCATCTATCTAAGACAGAAAATACTATTCCAAGATGAACTTGCAACCATGAGGACGGGGCTAAATGGCCCATAGCCCATTAGTAGCTTGTAACTTCCTAAACTTGTTTTGACTTTTCAACGTTATATGACGTTACATGAAAGTGTGCTGTGAATTTTCGATCCAATAAGTAAAAAATAAGTTAGCAGAATACACGTTTTGCCTTTACTCCTGTCTGAGGCAGAACATTCTTACCGTTTCTTTTTATTTCCAGAATGTCCCTTTTCCTGTTTTAACGTTACTCGAAGAATTGTATTGTCCGGGAACATGGCAAAGTGCAGGCGTATACAGAGGACTTGAAAAGTTGGACAAGTTCACTTGGTGGTGGTGGTCCAATATTCTTTGCACTGTACAACCGGTCAGCATAACCACTGTAGCGTTAGGGCGTGACAGGAAATCAATGTCCATATTTTAAGAATGTGTGATGAAATCATTTGGTGCAAATCTTCAATTCATGTAATACAAATCAGTAAAAATACACTAATTGGAGAAGTGACTAATTCCAGAATATGAAGAAATTATGACCATTATTTGCCGCTAACCACCTTAGTTGTGCTAGACAAAATATGTTTCATCCCAACTGTCAGGTGTCAGTTGTAGTTGGTGCTGGATTCATCTTTTTAAATTCTGTCTTTTCTTTTAACGGTGAAACACTTTAAGGTACAAATTATAAATTACTTACTTACTAACTGAATACAAGAAAGGCACACGGAGAGTTTGCACCATACCAAAGCCATGGGTATAGTTTATTATAAAAACACTGATGACCTGTAAATCATACAGAATAAATACATTTTTGCACAGAATTTTCACTGTTCTGGAAGTCCACTAATCGAATAATTTATCGGCAAACAAATAACCCTCAGGTACAGAGTTAACATGGGGGATGTCTGAGCAGCAGCGGTTAGCTTGGTCATTGTCGTTTTAAAAACCCAGTGATACTGAAATGTCAGATAAATCCCTTCTGACAGACACAAACAACAAAGACATGGCACATGAACTTCATCAAATACCAATTTTCCAGAGTGTAAGATGCAACAAGGACCACTAAGGGTGAGACGAGCCCCAGGTATGGATGCTGTGAGACGAGCCCCAGGTACGGATGCTGTGAGACGAGCCCCAGGTACGGATGCGGAGGACAACTAGGGGTGAGACGAGCCCCAGGTACGGATGCGGAGGACAACTAGGGGTGAGACGAGCCCCAGGTATGGATGCGGAGGACAACTAGGGGTGTGAGACGAGCCCCAGCCTGCTGATGGAGGTACAAATGCTGAGGTTGATGATGTGGGGGCTCAACGCTGGTTCCGATTATTGACAGGAGACAGGCGACACAAGAACATAAGCTGGACCTTCTGCCCACTAAGCCATGCAACCGTGTGTGTGTGTGTGTGTGTATGGCTGTGTGTGTGTATATGTGTGTATGGCTGTGTGTGTGTGTGTACAGGCGTGTATGGCTGTGTGTGTGTTTGTGTGTACAGGTGTGTATGGCTGTGTGTGTGTGTGTACAGGTGTGTATGGCTGTGTGTGTGTGTGTACAGGTGTGTATGGCTGTGTGTGTGCCCATATGATCATGCTGCATGCAATTTAGAACATCCTGAAAAGGGAACAATGCCGTGAGGCATGCCAACGTAAGAACAATGCCAACGTAAGAACAATGCCGTGTTGGCATGCCAACGTAAGAACAATGCCAACGTAAGAACAATGCCGTGTTGGCATGCCAACGTAAGAACAATGCCGTGTTGGCATGCCAACGTAAGAACAATGCCGTGTTGGCATGCCAACATAAGAAAGACACCTCTAGAAGCCGAGAAGTTTACAGTGGCCTTGGAGAGCCAGTAGCAAACAAACAAAAACACTATTTCCAAAAGGAGCGTAGCGTTGGGATGCACCAGTCTCACCTGACACCGGATCAAACAGAGTGGTGGCGCCATCAAGTACAAGTACAAAAACATTGCTTCTCTTAGTCTGTTTAAGGGAGATTGACTCCCTCCACTCACACACACAAATGTAAACATGTTTCACAAACAGTCACAGAACAGGTCTGCTTCATACATCTCCCTTCCCCCTTCTCCAGGGTCAGACAGTTCCAGGCTTCAAATCCAATGAAGTAACACAGCATAAAAGCCACAATGCTTTGGTTACGTCGCCATTAAAACTCATTTAAATGTTCAGAGAAAACAGTACAGGAGTACAGAACTACCATAGAAGTAAGGAAGTACCGTTTGTTAGAGGAAGGGGACCCTGCTGAACTACCATAGAAATAAGGAAGTAGCGTTTGTTAGAGGAAGATGACTCTGTTGAACTCCCATAGAAGTCAGGAAGTAGCGTTTGTTAGAGGAAGGGGTGTTGCTGGAGCAGTGCAAGACTGTAAAATAGACTTGGCATATCTACGGGGAACTCTGGTGAAAACAAATAAAGAGAAAAAAAAATACAGCCAAAAGGCCAATTGATTATCATCAAACCCCCATTCCAGTGCAACACAGCCATCCATATAAAGTCTACCTATCCACCACAAAAGCATCTTCAAGTTTGCAATGCATGAAAAGGTCACATGAAATAACACTTGTATCAAAATGTACAGGACTTCATACATAAAAATAAACTAACAAAATAATTCATCATGTCAGATACAAATAGGGAACCCTGGATTCAGAGAGAACTAAACACCCAACGCCCAGTAAATGGCCCAGTAAACGCCCCTTCAGACGGTTTCTAAACACCCCAGAAAACGCCCCTTCAGACAGTTTCCTTTCTTCCTCCTTCCCTCAGCAGGAGAGAGCGTGCAGCATGGTCAGGGCAGTCTTGCCCACATGTAAACATTAACCCGTGGAAAACGGAGGAAGCCATGACGACGAGCAGGTTGCCAAGAGGGTCACGGAGGAAGCCATGACGACGAGCAGGTTGCCCCGGACACACCCCAGAGGGGAGGGGCTTGGAGTGCATGGACTCTGACCTGTGAATCCTGTTCACACACACACACACACACACCCTGGAGGAAAAAGGCCGTCTGGACTAACTGGAACACAATCTATGTGTGTGTGTGAGAGTATATTTGTTCAGGTTTCTATTTCAGTGTTTTTTTGTCCATAGTAATCCTCAGGACGTGAAACCCTGAAGTGCAGTAACATGGCGCTCTGCAGCTCAACCACAGAGAAGTCTTCACTAAATGAGATTAGTTCACCACGGCGTATGGCTTGCAGAATCACAACCAAACAAGCTTCCTGGCCCAGTAATAAATACAGATAAGTGCATTGGTCTGAGACGGACCTGCGATCAGAGCATCAGACGTACGGGGCTGAGACAGACCTGCGATCAGAGCATCAGAGTCTCTCTCTTTCTTCTTCAGCTACATCTCTTGCAGTTTGACTGATTGCTTGTCAAACTCTGATCAAGCTTATTTTGGCCCAAACCATTCCAATTTAAAATATATATTTATACAAATGTTAAACTCTCAGGCCATTATAAACCAGATATATTCCAAAACGAGTACAAATGATAGTTTGATCATGGCTGCTCAACATGTGGTTCTGTTTGAATCCTTAGATACTCCTTCAGGAGCTTCAGACATAAACGGAAGCTTTGCCACTGCACCTTCACGCTTATCCATTACTTATTTACAAAATGTACAACGCAGGAAAACACCCCCAGAACAGAACTATCCAAAATTGCTAAATTTATTTTATGACGATGTGTTTGGCAAGGGGGTTCAGCCCGTGAGTTTTATTGAAGTCTTTTATTCAGTGCATGGAGAGTCTGTGGAGAGTTTGTCCTCTTGTCGTGCCGTCCCCAACCCCCAACCCAACCCCTAACCCAACCCCCAACCCAACCCGTCTCCCTTCATTTCTGCTTTGGCTTCTGCCCT
>NW_027468576.1:41147192-41157192 GCF_046254945.1 Alosa pseudoharengus | reverse complement strand
GTGTGTGTATGTGATGTGGTGTGTGTGTGTGTGGTGTGGTGTATGTGTATGTGTATATGTGTGTGTGTGTGTGTGGTGTATGTGTATATGTGTGTATGTGTGTATGTGTATATGTGTGTATGTGTGTCTGTGGTGTGTGTGTGTGTGTGTATGTGTGTCTGTGGTGTGTGTGTGTGTGTGGTGTATGTGTATATGTGTGTATGTGTATATGTGTGTATGTGTGTCTGTGGTGTGTGTGTGTGTGTGTGTGTGTGTCTGTGGTGTGTGTGTGGTGTATGTGATGTGGTGTGTGTGTGTGGTGTGGTGTGGTGTGGTGTGGTGTGGTGTGGTGTGTGTGTGTGTGTGTGTGTGTGTGTGGTGTGTGTGTGTGTGTGTGTGTGTCTGTGGTGTGTGTGTGGTGTATGTGATGTGGTGTGTGTGTGTGTGGTGTGGTGTGTGTGTGTCTGTGGTGTGTGTGTGTGTGCTTACTGACCGAGACCACATGGTGTACAGTGTAGACGTCCGAGTCGCCCATGTAGACGCGGATGGCCTGCAGGGTGAAGCCGTACTTCTTGCCGGACGAGTGGATGAGGATGGGGGGGCGTAGGCAGGTCAGGCTGAGCGAGAGCTCACGGCTTGGGGACGAGTCTCGGGACGACGGGTTGGACGAGAGGGAGCGCGGGGAGATGGGGCTGGGCTGCAGACCACCTACACACACGTCGTCTGGGGGGACACATGCAGATATTTAGACACACACACACTCCACACACACACACACCCACACACCCACTCCACACACACACACACACACACACACCCACTCCACACACACACACACTTTATAATAACTACACACAATTCATCATTTATTAAGTCTTTGTTACTTATTAGTTAATGGTTTGTTCATCATTAGTAATTTCTAATTTATCATCAGTAAAGCATTTGTTCACACAGTTATAAATAGTTTGTTCATAGTAAATAAGCCTATATCTAAAATATGTTCATACATTATTGTTAATACTTAATAAATGATGCAATAATATGTTTTTGATTAAGTAATATTTCATTTAACAGTTGTTACATACACATGCACTAATGATTAGTTAGGGTGAGGATACATATTTTATAAACCACTTCCTAATACTATAATTCATAATTAACTCAGGAGTTACAAGTGGTTAGTTAATGATATTTTGTGAGCTCATCTAAAGTGAGGACGTTTTATGCCTTGCAACACAGTTACAAAGGGGTTATCAGATCAGATTCCAAAAATAATTCTGTGGAAATGCATGGATTACAGTTTCTTCCAGTAGCAGCAACTGGAATCCATGCATTTCCACTGAATTATTTTTGGAATCTGATCCCTTATCATACCTGTTCATTCTTACTGGTCGCTCGACTTATCGTGACTAAATTCAAGATGGCTGCAAACGCTAAACTTCGAGAAGGTACTGTCTGTATAAATCGTCTTGTAAGTAAACTACCAGTGCTTTTTCAAAGTTCTCAATGTCTCGTTTTAAATGTCAGGGCCCTCAGAAGTCTACCAATGAAGTGTGGAGATACATTGAGCCTCGTAAATGGTGTAAAACAGTGATTTATTTGCATGGCTATGCCGATGCCGAGGCACCACCATTGACCGCCTTGTTGGTAGCATCGGCTAACTAGCGCCAGATTTCGGAGTGCAGGGGACAAGCCGAGATGGGCTATGAGACATACGTTCACACTCGGTATCATGTTTCAAAACACTTTAGGTCAAAATCACACCGGAATTCTCCTTTAACCCGGCTCCCTATCCACTACACTACCTCTGCCCAGTGATATTACAACAGTCAATTCAAAAATATAATATAGATATGCGTGTTTACTATGAACAAACCATTTTTAACTGTGTGTAAACATGATTTACAAATGAGAATTAATGTAGGAATAATGCTTTGCAAACGAAGAATACAGCATTTAATAATAGTTTACAGATGTTTAATAACAGTGTGTAGTAGAAGAAAATAGAAACTCTTGCATAGTTGTAGGGGTTTCTGTCTGGGCCAAGGTAGTGTAGTGGATAAGGAGCAGGACTAGCATGCAGTAGCCTGAAAAGTTGGGTGTTCGATTCCCGGCTTTCACTGTTATGTCAATGGCCTTCAATTTAATTGACGTGTACGTCGCTTGTCTGCTAAATGAATCAATGTGAATGTAATCTTTACAACTCATTTGAAAATGTGTTTACAAGGCATAGAAAGTCCTCACTTTAGATAAGCTCACAAAATATCATTAACTAACCACTTGTAACTCCTGAGTTAATCATGAATTATAGTATTAGGAAGTAGTTTATAAAATATGTATCCTCACCCTAACTAATCATTAGTGCATGTGTATGTAACAACTGTTAAATAATGGAAATATTACTTCATCAACAAAATATTATTGCAACATTTATTAAGTATTAACAATAATTCATAAACATATTTTAGATATAGGCTTATTTACTATGAACAAACCATTTATAACTGTGTATACAAATACTTTATTTATAAGAATTAACATAGGAACAATGCTTTACAAATGATGAACAAAGCATTTAGTAATAGTTTGCAACTGGTTTATAATAAGAAAATGATTTCATTTTAAGTGGTTGTTTCATTACTTATATTAAGTATAAATCATGTACTTACAAACTTATTTTTTGGATAGGCTTATTTACTATGAACAAACCATTTATAATTGTGTGAACAAATGCTTTACTGATGATAAATTATGTATGAACAAGAAATTACTAATGATGAAGAAACCATTAACTAATAAGTAACAAAGGCTTAATAAATGATGAATTGTGTGTAGTTATTATAAAGTGTTACCCAGTAGGCCTATGTACATTTGTAAACTAGATGTACCGCAGAGCGGTACAAAATATGACCGCCGCCCAGTCCAGCACATTTTTTCCACAAAAAGAAATCACGCTGAAAGGCCTATATGATTCTAACTGTCTCATTAAATTGCATTATCCACACTTAATTCTCACTGGTATCTGTGTGCGTGCTTGTGTGTGTGCCTGCGTATGTGCCTGTGCATGCAAGCGTACATATGTCTACTATGTGAGTATGTGTCATACGTATGATTACTGTGAATGTATGTGTGTGTGTGTGTATCTGTTTGTGCACATGTGTGCACATGAAATGGGTTAACATGACCCCTGGAGGCAAACATACGGAAAAAAATGGTCATCCTAGGCCCTACAGTTCTCAAGATATTCACAGAGAACTGTGTCTGCCCTACCCTCCTTTCGGGGGGTCCAGTCCAGCGGGGGGGCTACAGATCAAAACGAAAAATGACGGTTCCATGCTATCCATGTGGGGGTACATGCCCACCAAGTTTTGTGTACCCCGGTCTTTCAGTGTCCCGGGAATCCTTGTTGGTGTACGTCATTAAATGTACACATAAATTATTTTATTGTAAGGCCCCCCATGAACGAAAGTACACAAAACTTGGCATGCATTCGGAGGGTGTTATAATGATCCTACACTTTTAATTTTGTGCAGTTTTGACCTTGTCAGCCAGAGATATTGTGATGAAAACACCTAATTTTTTGCTTTTTATTTTTAACTAGGTGGCACTATACATGAAATAAGTGGTAATGGGATGGGTTGACATGCCCCCTTAAGACCAACATACATAAAAAAGGTGGACCTCCTAGGCCCTACGGTTCTCGAGATATTCACAGAAAACTGTCTCCGGCCACCTACAGGCCAGTTGGTGTATAGAACATAAATTAATTTATTGTGTGGCCCCCCATGAACGGAATTCCACAAAATTTGGCGTGCATACAGAGGGTGTCATAATGATCATACACTTCCAATTTCGTGCAGTTTTGACTATGTTAGGTCACAGATACCTTCAATTACAACACCTCATTTTTACTTTTTTGTGTTTAACTAAGTGGCGCTATACATGAAATGAGTGGTTATGGAATGGGTTGACATGGCCCCTTGAGATCAACATACAAAAAAAAAATGGTCCTCCTAAACCCTACGGTTTTCGAGATATTCACAGAAAACTGTGTCTGCCCTACCCTCCTTTCGGGGGGTCCAGTCAAGCGGGGGGGGGGCTACAGATCAAAACGAAAAACGATGGTTCCATGCTATCCATGTGGGGTTACATGCCCACCAAGTTTCGTGTACCCCGGTCTTTCAGTGTCCCGGGACTCATTGACGGAAATTTGGGCATGCGAAAGAAAAAAAAAAAAAAAAAAGAAATTCTGACTAAACCTATATGACCGCCGCTTCGCTGCGCGGCAGAATTAGGGGATGGAATATATAACATTCACACTCATAGCTCATATTTTTAAAATAAATCAGTGAAAAGTATCCTGACAAACAAGCAGCATTTGAATTCCTTAGTCATATTTCATAATTTTAATTCTTCTAGGTTACCTGATAGCCCAGTTTGAGAGGTGCAAGACGCGTGACATTATTTATTTTTGCAGCCAATCACTGCTGTTGTTTTATTTTATTGATTTGATCTTAGTCATAGAAGCTA
Source organism: Alosa pseudoharengus (assembly GCF_046254945.1). NCBI lineage: Eukaryota > Metazoa > Chordata > Actinopteri > Clupeiformes > Clupeidae > Alosa > Alosa pseudoharengus. The sequence goes on along the minus strand of NW_027468576.1, from coordinate 41,152,683 downwards.
AATTCAAAGGCAGGCCACAGGTAAAATCCAACGAACCGCATTCACCCCGCAAGCCAATAGTTGAATAGCCCTCTCCTAGAGCTTTTGCGGTATTGCCACTGCTCCAACACTGAAAGGCACTGTTAGAATGCTTGGATCAAGCCAGGTTCAGCATAGCGTATGCCACTGTCTGCTCACGTTGGTGACCGGACCAGGGCAAGCACACTTTTGCAGTTCCCGCCGGAAATGCAGTGTAGTTTAACAATTAAACTTTGAACTTGAACTTGAACTTTATACTGCGCTGGGAATCTAAACACTTCAATACCGGCATATGTAGCATGTTTAAAACTATTACATGTTATGGGGGAAAACATCACATTTCTTGAAGCATTTGGGAACACACATGAAAACAGAGCCCCTCGACTCACTTGCAAATGCCGTTGTCCATGACCTGGCAGTCTGGCAAATGTAATATTTAATAAACAGTTTAGTTTAATTTTCAAATTTGTCTGATCAATAATAAAAAAGCAATTTATGGTTTAGACCATTTTACTGTAAAAAAAAATTTCTGGTTTAGCCACCGTTTTGGCACCGGTCTCGAGACCATTTTTTGCTTACTCGGTCTCGTCTCGGAATTGAAAGCAAAAATACTCGGTCTTGACCGACACTGGAAGGAGGTGGACTAATTTTAGAGCGGGACCATGAGTCCTTTCCCCATTTTTGTTTTGTAACTGTGTATATTTCATAGTGTATTTTTGTTTTGTAACTGTATACTTCATAGTGTATTTTTGTTTTGTAACTGTGTATTTTTCATAGTGTATTTTTGTTTTGTAACTGTGTATATGTAACTGTGTATTTTTCATAGTGTATTTTTGTTTTGTAACTGTGTATTTTTGTTTTGTAACTGTGTATTTTTCATAATGTATTTTTGTTTTGTAACTGTGTATTTTTCATAGTGTATTTTTGTTTTGTAACTGTGTATATTTCATAGTGTATTTTTGTTTTGTAACTGTGTATATTTCATAGTGTATTTTTGTTTTGTAACTGTGTATTTTTGTTTTGTAACTGTGTATTTTTCATAATGTATTTTTGTTTTGTAACTGTGTATTTTTCATAGTGTATTTTTGTTTTGTAACTGTGTATATTTCATAGTGTATTTTTGTTTTGTAACTGTGTATTTTTGTTTTGTAACTGTGTATTTTTCATAGTGTATTTTTGTTTTGTAACTGTATATTTCATAGTGTATTTTTGTTTTGTAACTGTGTATATTTCATAGTGTATTTTTGTTTTGTAACTGTGTATTTTTGTTTTGTAACTGTGTATATTTCATAGTGTATTTTTGTTTTGTAACTGTGTATTTTTGTTTTGTAACCGTGTATATTTCATAGTGTATTTTTGTTTTGTAACTGTGTATATTTCATAGTGTATTTTTGTTTTGTAACTGTGTATATATTTCATAGTGTATTCTAAAATATCCACCATTACAGATATTCTTATTTTACAAAAAATTATAATATTGACTGGAGTTAAATTATATCCCATGGTGCTATGCTGCGCAGTGCAAAGGTTTTGAGAGATACAATCTTTGTCCAAACGGCACAGCAGTTACTCTGGAAAGGGTTGAAGTAGCCTGACCTACGGTTTTGGCATAATCTGTCATTCCAATGCGTGCCTCTGGTTGTAATAATTGACGAGATGAGTGAGCAATCCGCAATTATTAAATTTGGTTACTTGAACCACAATTCAACATCTTCAACTTTAATGAAATTTTGACATCATGCCATACAAAATTTTTACTCCAGTTCCTTGTCTTAAAGTATTCATGGATTTCATCAGGTCCCTTTCCACAGGTGTATAAAATCAAGCACCTTGATTATCAATGCAGACTGCATGGTGCTTGATTAATACACCTGTGAAAAGGGACCTGATGAAACCCATGAATTGCTCAGAAAAGAAGTTTGATAGACAAGTGCGTGCTTTGGGAACTGTTGAATATGATACTTGAGTGTTAAATGTAGGTAAATCATGAAAATCTAGTTTTTGGTTGGTCTCGATGCAGTTGGTCTTCTTAAAGTCTCGTTCTCGGCTGCATTTAAAAACTAACGGTCTCGGTCTCGACTGTGGTCTCGTCCCCATCACTAACACACACACACGTCTACACACACACACACACACTACCTCTCATCATCAGACAAACACATACACACACACACACGCCTACACACACACACACACACACTACCTCTCAACATCAGACAAACACATACACCAAACGCCTACACACACACACACACACATACACACGCCTACACACACACACACACGCCTACACACACACACACACACACTACCTCAACATCAGACAAACACATACACCAAACGCCTACACACACACACACATACACACACCTACACACACACACACGCCTATACACACACACACACACACACACACACACTACCTCTCAACATCAGACAAACACATACACCAAACGCCTACACACACACACACACTACCTCTTAACATCAGACAAACACATACACCAAACGCCTACACACACACACACATACACACGCCTACACACACACACACGCCTATACACACACACACACACACTACCTCTCAACATCAGACAAACACATACACCAAACGTCTACACACACACACACACACACACTACCTCTCAACATCAGACAAACACATACACCAAACGCCTACACACCCTGACTGCCTTCTTATCACCGCAGATGAGAGACACACACACACACACACAGGTCATGTTGAGCCTGCGGCAGGTTTATCTGGTCTTCAGTAGTTTACATGAATCTTATCAGCGTCCTTTTGATTCCTGCTTTGTGATTAGTGTATCAGTGCTACTGGTAGGAGAGCTGTGTGTGTGTGTGTGTGTGTGTGTGTGTGTGTGTGTGTGTGTGTGTCTAACCTGTGGTGATGATGAGAGAGAGAGCAGAGGCGGAGGCAGACTTGGGCACCCTGTGCTTGTCGGGGGTGTCGAGCTGGTTGCCATAGCGCCGTGAGCTGCCCTGTTCCCTTGGAGACGAGTGTTTGGCCCCGGTGCTGTTGCTCCGGATCCTGATACGGTGCAGGTTAGACACAACCACTTCTGCTGGAGCAACACACACACACACGCACGCACGCACGCACGCACGCACGCACGCACACACACACACACGCATACCAGGGTATATACAGAAATCTTTCTTAATCTTTCTTAGCCAAATCTGAAGCTATTATTTAAAATATTCATCATGCTGTATGAAATTAATTGATATGGAATAGGAATGGGCATGATTAATCGACGATCGGTAGTTGACCCAGGACAATATTTGACGCTATAGGCTACTCAGTTACCTATGAGCTTCCATTTTGATTTATGAAGAGTTCACTGTGAAGTGGGGCGTGGGACCATTTTATCGTTTAAAAAATGATAACGTTAGTTCACTGCAAACACTGCGATGTAATAGTAGGGCTATCAGTGCACGAGCAATAGAAGACATTGTTTCGATTTAACTCAATGAAATAAGAGCTCTTCTTAATATTTTATATTGTTGGTTGGTTTAATACCTTGTTGTCAATGAAAAGTCATTGTCCTACACCATGGGTCTTCAACACGTTGTTCTCAAGCTCAGTCGCTTGCCGTCCCCTTCTGAGCTTGCAGGCTGAAGCAGTAGGCCTAGGCTACTAGTAGGCTACTACATTTAAACACAATTGGTGCCGCGACTGGAGGCATTCCAGCCTACGAATTTAATAAAGTAAATCATGCAATTCAAACTCAACTTAGGCTACTTGGCTACGCAATAAGGTTTCCATTACAGCACAGCGCACGTTTTGAATGAATGAAAGCGGCTGCCTTGTCTCGCAATAAACAGCGGGTGAAAATCCCGACTCTTTCAACTACATGAAATATAATAGTGAGCCATCAAATACCCCCCAGATTGCAGTGCTCATCAGTCCCAACATTGAGCAATCAATATAATCAAACAGTCCAAAAGTAAATTAAATCCCAAACCAAACGGAAAATCTTCTGCTTTTGATAGCGATATGCCATATTCCGATATGCCAAAAAAAACGCATGTCTCACAATAAAACGCACATAAAAATAAATGCCTGCTCAATATAGCCTACGCCTGCCCCAAATAAAACCCTGTGCTTTGCGCAGCCTAAGTAAATAAAAGACCCCGGCCATAATTTGAGGATTTACAGTAGTTATTTTTTTATGAGGCCTTGTTAAATAGCCTAATTAATTGTTAGCCATCTCTCACCCTCTTCCTCGACTCCGTGCCTTGTTTTGAGTTACATTTTGACAAAACCAAAACATAATAATGCTTAGATCTGACAGGTTAAGTTATTGTTTAACATGATTCTTTTTTATAATTTATTATTTTGGAACAAACGAGGGTCTATGTTTAATCTGAACGCCGGCTCGCATTCCGCTGCTTTAGAGCACCACAGCGCTTAACCCTTAGAACCCGATTGACGCAAAGTGCGTCAAAAAACACACCCTTTCTTCTCTGTTACATTGCTCCAGAACGGTTCATCGCAGCGAGATGAAACCTTTATTGCGCGACAGAGCAGAAGTGGGGCTTTCCAACGAGACTACACACTTGTCTGTACGATCAAGTATGAAAATTTAAAAAAATCATGAAATTAAATCAAATTGCATCATATTTACAGTCTATACTTCTCTGCATTCACCTGCACACACATTACTCTAGTTTGAATTACTCGCGAACCCGTGATCGCATCGATATGGCAAGCATATCAGATGAAAGAGGGGGCACAGGGCTATCCATTGGTACCATGTTTATCGATCCTTCTGGCTTATAAAATCAGACGAAGTGACTGCAAAATAATAACGTCATGTACACAAACCAACGCTGCACACTCATTACTCTCGTTTGAATTACTCGCGGACCCGTGATCGCATAGATATGCCACGCATGTCAGATGAAAGAGGAGACTCAGAGCTATCATTTGATACCAAGTACATCCTTCTGGGTTATAAAACAGACGAAGTGACAGCAAAATAATAACTTCATATAGCTGGACTTACCCCACGTTTTTGTCTGTTCTTGTGGCAAAGCATGTTTATAATCCAATGCTATCATGTGTTTCTCTATGGCAAAGCATGTTCATATTCCGGTTTTGAGATCCTAGCAAATTCCTGCATGGCATCCAATTCAAGGCTCACATTGTATCCCAATTTGTTCAACAAATAAACACCTTTTTTGCCTTTACTTTGTTCATGGCAATGCAGTAAAGAGTTGAGAATTATTATGACTGCATACACACAGGCACGCAGGCTAACACGCAACCTCGGGTCAAGTCAGGTCAGATCAGTTCGTGTCACAGATATGGAGCGCAGAAAGGTCATTTTTCATCACTAAATAAAAAATGGCATTTATTTCCGTAAATCACACAGCAAATATTTCTGTAAATTGCTCAGCCCCAGAGGATCCCTCCAACATGGCAATTATATTGCCCGATTCAGGA
>NW_027468576.1:41134692-41142192 GCF_046254945.1 Alosa pseudoharengus | reverse complement strand
ATCCGAAAGTTGGTTCCACAGCTGAGCTGCATAGCAGCTAAAAGCTGCTTCACCATGTTTAGTTCTAACAGTAGGTTTTACTAGCAGGTTTTTCACCTGGGACCTGAGAGGACGCGAAGGTGTGTACTGCTGAAGCATGTCTGACAGGTATTTAGGTCCTGCTCCATTTACTGATTTATAAACAAGCAATAGAGCTTTAAAGTCAATTCTGTGACTTACTGGAAGCCAGTGCAAGGACTTAAGAATTGGAGTAATGTGGTCAGTTCTTTTAGTTTTTGTTAGAATCCTAGCTGCTGCATTTTGTATCATCTGAAGCTGTTTAATAGTCTTTTTAGGAAGGCCTGTGAACAGTCCATTGCAGTAATCAACCCTGCTGGAGATAAATGCATTAATGAGTTTTTCTAAGTCATATTTTGACATCAGCCCTCTGAGTCTGGCAATATTTTTGAGGTGGTAAAAAGCTGATTTAGTTGTCGCTTTCATGTGGCTGTTGAAATTTATATCACTGTCAATTAATACACCAAGATTTTTAACTGTATCCTTTGCCTTCAACCCTTTTGTGTCAAGGAGACTGGCAACCCTAAGTCTTTCCTCCTTTTTACCAAATATAATTACTTCAGTTTTTTCTTTGTTCAGCTGAAGAAAATTTTGAGACATCCAGGTGTTGATTTGTTCTATACACTGACACATAGATTCAAGAGGACCATAGTCGTTTGGTGACAGAGCTAAGTAAATTTGTGTCATCTGCATAGCTATGATATGAAATCAAGTTATTTTGTATGATTTGTCCAAGTGGGAGCATATAGAGGTTGAATAATAGTGGCCCTAAGATCGACCCCTGGGGAACACCACAGGTCAAGGACGTTGGTGTTGAGGTACAGTTTCCAATGGCAACAAAGAAGCTCCTTTCTTGTAGATATGATTTTAGACAGCTGATAACTATGCCTGTAAATCCGACCCAGTTTTCTAGTCTGTGTAGTAAAATATTGTGATCAACAGTGTCAAATGCTGCACTAAGGTCCAGTAGCACTAGGACTGATGTTTTACCTGAATCTGTGTTTAGGCGTATGTCATTGGAAACTTTAATGAGAGCTGTTTCAGTGCTGTGATTTGCCCGAAAACCAGACTGAAAGTAATCAAAATACCCATTTGATGTTAGGAAGGTGGTTAACTGATTAAAGACTACTTTTTCAATAATTTTGCCAATAAAAGGTAGATTGGATATGGGCCTGTAATTGTTTAGCATGGAGGCATCCAGGTTATTCTTCTTGAGAAGTGGCTTTACAACAGCTGTTTTCAGTGACTTAGGAAAAGTACCAGACAGCAGTGATACATTTACAATTTGAAGGACATCCGTCGCTATGAGATGAAAAACAGTTTTGAAGAAATTGGTAGGCAGAGTGTCTAAGACACATGTGGAAGAGCTGAGATTCTGTACCGTTTTTTTTAAGTGTTTCGTAGTCTATCAAGCTGAACTCTGACATTAAGTTTAGTTTCCCTCTGTTTGTTGCTGGAAGTTCAGGTTGTTGAATTTGTAATTGAGCAGATATGTTGAGTCTGATTTTGTCAATTTTACCTTTAAAAAAAGATGAAAACTCATTGCATTTATTAGTTGAGAGAAGTTCAGGTGCTAATTGTGAGGGGGGATTTGTTAATTTATCAACAGTTGAAAATAGAATACGAGTGTTATTTGAACTTCTATTGATAATGTTAGAAAAAAAGGACTGTCTTGCTTTGCATATTTCAGAGTTATATGTGCGGAGCATCTCTTTATGTATTTCATAGTGGATCTGAAGTTTGTATTTACGCCATTTTCTTTTAGTCTTCCTACACTCTCTTTTTAGAAGTTTAACTGCTGGATTTTGCCTCCATGGTGCTTTCTGTTTGTCCTTAACTTTCTTGAATTGTAATGGGGCAATGTCATCCATAATGTTTGCCATTTTTGCATTAAAGTGATCAAATAAGTCTTCTACAGAGTCTGACAGTTGACTTGACTTTAGTGAAAGTGCTTGCTCAAAGAGAGCACTTGTCTGATCATTTATGATTCTCCTTTTTACAATCATAGCTGTGTTTTGAGTGTGTGGGGACATAGACACATCAAAGAACACGCAGAAATGATCAGATAAGGCCAGGTCTTTAACAGCTGTAGAGACATCGAGACCCTTTGTGATAACAAGGTCGAGGGTATGGCCGAGAGAGTGTGTTGGCCCCTGTACATGCTGTGTTAGGGAGAAAGTATCGATTAGTGCAATGAATTCCTTGGTGTAATTGTTTTCAGGGTTATCCACATGCAAGTTTAGATCCCCTGATATAATAAGACAGTCAAACTCTATGCAAACGACTGATAGCAGTTCACCTAGCTCTTCAAGAAAAACTTTTGCTGAATGTTTTGGAGGCCTGTAAATTGTCAGTAATAAAATCTGAGGAGAAGACTTAATGCGTGCACACAGATATTCAAATGAAGTAAAGTCACCGAATGACGACTGATTGCACTGAAAAGACGTCTTGAAAATTGTAGCTATCCCCCCACCTTTTTTATTTGCTCTGGTAGCACTCAAAAAACTGAAATTTGGGGGAGCTGATTCAATGAGAGTAGCAGCACTGTTTGCTTGATCTAACCATGTCTCAGTTAAAAGTAAAAAATCAAGGTTGTGTGTGCAAATTAGATCATTAATGATTAGTTTGAAAGAGATCTGATATTTAGGAGTGCTAGTTTTGCTGTAAGTGTTGGAGAAAAATGGTCCATGGGGGAAATCTGAGGTTGAATTGGTACGGGTAGGAGATTGGACTGGTTTACCCTATAAGCTCGATGCATTTGTGTTCTATTTCTTGTCAATACAGAAATAGAGAATGTCATGGGCTTACTGGGTCCCGGCATGTTCTCAAAACTACAGTCAGTACCATTTATATTGCAAGATCCCTGAGAATATCATACAATACAGTCATCATCATCATCATCATCAAATAATTGTCCACTGCAGCTGCTGCTATGTGAGAGTGTGTGTGTGTGTGTGTTTGTGTGTGTGTGTGAGAGAAAGAGAGAGCGTATGCGCGCGTGTGTGTGTGTGGTCCTGTGACGAGCACATTATTCTTGTCCTGAAAACACAACACACTTCTGCTGCTCTTACATAACTTGCACCACTATGCCACTTGCTTACTTAGGTCAAACAGAACTACCTCAGCCATTTATTGGCCTGACTTTGCACTATTATATTGACTGTATGTTTACTTGAATGTTATGTTTGTCTGTAGCAAGGGCGTCAGTTTGTTTTTAGAAGTGGTGGGGACAATAACCATAAGCTTGAGTGTGTTTTGAAACCCTTATGTAAGCTATTCATCAGTGGCGTAACAACCCAATGGTGGGCCCTGGTGCGAGAGCGCTACGCGGGCCCCATACCGACGAACTTTGGCTCAGGATGAATTAGCTCTGATACATGCAATACACTTTAAGGGTGACTTCAATTGTTTATGCAAAGGGCCTGAGGCACCGAAGTAGTTTAGTAGTTACAGATTACAATTTCAAATAAAAAACACACGACTACATATCCATTACATGTGAAAACATTAAAAAAGAATTTTATTAACAGCCTGCAGGCCAGGGTAATCTAATATTACTGCATTAACATCAACTCGCATGGAATTATGGGAACACTCAATGCGCCTCTTCAACCCTCTGCTGAAACTGCAAGCGTAGATTGCTTGCTTATAAACTCGCACTGCGCAGAAACAAAACTTAATGTAGCCGAACTTATTTAACCGTCCAGAAACCAAATAAAATCATTCATATGCATACAATCCCCAATATGCGTGAATTAGGCCATTAGAAGAAGGCCATCTTAAGAGCCTTTCGTTGTGCAAAATCGTCAACGATGTTCCCAATATTTAATGCTCTGGCTCTCGTATTTTCAATGGACAGGATAGCGAACCCACGGAGCCTCTCCTGCCCCATGCTGCTCCTTAGGTAGGCCTATAGGTCTTAATACGTTTGAGTTTGGGAAAAGATCGCTTAGCTGTTGCCACAGTCACAGGCAATGTCAGAAACAACATGAGTACACACTTCCCCGAATGTGGATGTTACACTGTCATAATCTACCACCAGCATTTTGGCAAGTTGAAAAATAGATGACTTCTGTGAAATCTCTGCTTTAAAGCAAGACCTGAATGAGAGGAGTTGTGTTGGGAATGTCGGTGCAATGTCCCTGCTATAATGGTCTGACAAACCTTTTCAAGCAGTTCATCATCACCTGCGAGTTGAAGGGTCATAGGACGTAAAGACTCAAACACATGACAAGTTTCCCGCATACTTGCAAATCTTTGGGAGAGCTGACTGATTATGAATTATGAATTATACTTGAATTTCCCCTGGGGATAAATAAAGTATCTATCTATCTATCTATTGTACACTTTGCAACTTGTTGTTGTTGTCCTGGAAACACAACACTTCTGCTGCTCTTACATAACTTGCACCACTATGCCACTTTATTTCTTACTTAGGTCAAACAGAACTACCTCAGCCTCTTATTGGCCTGACTTTGCACTAGTATTTTATTTTATTGACTGTCTATGCACAATTTCAACCAAATTTTGCTGCTCTTATTTTTTCATTATATGTGCCCTCTTATTTACTTATTTACTTACTTTTTTTGTTTACTTGAATGTTATGTTTGTCTGTGGACTTAAAATTGTTTAAAATATGTCTTGTCTCCACCGTGGGATAGTGAGAAACGTAATTTCGATCTCTTTGTATGTCTGGAACATGTGAAGAAATTGACAATAAAGCTGACTTTGACTTTGACTTTGACTATGATGTCCAGAGTTGCATTAAATACCTGCACTTTGAAGTATCTCTCTGCATCGGTTAAGCGCTCATCTTCCGATAGATCGGCAAAGTGACGCTTCACTCTCCGTGCTCTAACATTCTAAAGTTCTAAAAAATTTTTTTAAAAAGGAGGCAGGGCGGGGGTAGTGACGGGCCCCGGGAGGTCACAGGCCCTGGTGCGACTGCACTTGCTGCACCTACTATAGTTACGCCACTGCTATTCATCCATTCAACGCTGCATTACAATATGCTCAACAGTAGTGTTGCGCAGGTTAAGGTTTTTTAACATCCGCACCCACCCGACCCGTCAGGAGAGTCAATCTGCACCCACTCGACCCTCAATATGCACTGATTAACTACCCGACCCGACAAAAAAAAAAAAAAACAATAAGACGTCTTTTTGCCGCAACGTGTGTCTGAAAACGAGGTGAAAATTTGCAGGCCTGCTGATCTGTTCACATGATGCGGCATTTTGGGGAGGCAGGAGGCAGCATCAGCTATGAATGTGACGTGCAACAGGGGCGTGTAGAGTGATAGGCGTGGCCTTATTATGCGTGGGCCTTCAGATGCAGCAGGTGTGTGATTTCCAAAACCATGGCGGGAGAACCGACTGCACTTTGGTTAGCTTGCATTTGCTTTGCTGTTGCTTAGAATGTTAGATTCTTGCGATAGATGTCTTCAGACAATAAAAAGTAATTTGGAAGGGAAATTGAAGAGAAGAGTTGCCCCCTGCGTTGGCCGTGATTCCCCTTTGAAAATCAGAGGTTCACAGGCTACTGTGGCCTTGGTCAGTGGCGCCGCCAGCCGTAATCCTGTACGCACTGTGCGTACAATTCATTCATGAAATCATTCAATACAACAATAAAAATAGCTTGTGTACTGTCTTAATTGAAACATGCTTTACGCACAAATGATAGCCTAGGGCAAAGAGAATGGACATCTCAACATAAGGATAGGCCTACATTAGAAGATGATGATTGGTGTAAACTTTGTCACACGACGTGATAAGCAGTTCTGGCGCTTAAAAACGCAACGTTCCATTCAGTCATAAATCATTCAAATGTAGGCCTAGTGCTCGTCATGAAAAGAAAACAGCAGCTTAATATTTTTCAGGTGTTTAACAGTAGGCCTAGGCGCACTGTATCAGTTATGCCGTAGGCAGTGAGATTATTAGGCAGTTCGGGTTGATAAGATTCAGTTAATGCGAGTATGGGTCGTCTCAAAGTTTGGGACAACCAAACAGCAGAGTAGGCAAAGCAAATCCTACTTGTTAGGTTACCAATAGCTGTCTTTTCTCTAGGCCTGGGCCTATCGGAAATCGCGACATAAGCTCATTGCTTTCTTTTTTTCTTTTCTTTCTTGTTTGCGTGTTGGGTAGTGAAGCGATAATGCATTTAAATCAATGTACATCAGAGCCGATATGGCCAGCCCTGATCTGCTGCTCTGTAAAGGTATTTCTGTCCCACCCAAATTTGCTGAACTACTTGCGAAGTAGCCTATTCATCACAGACATCACATGTATCACACGAAAGAGCTTTTTCTCAGCTTTTAAACGATGTTGGTGGTTAGTTGTTGTGGTAAACGGTTCGCGAGAAAAGTAACTTTAATTTAATCATATTTTCTGCACCCGTCTCCCTACCCATTCATCTTGGCTTCGCGAACTTTCCCTCAACACATGACAAACCATATGTAGTGACTGTCTTAACACAAATCGGACACTCGGCAGGGTGAGGGCTAGATCCTGTTTTTGACACGCTATAGGCCTGTCCACTTCGAATAAAGTTGTCCACAACGTTTAGAATCCTTTGGGTGGTGTTCCCATTTAATAGCGAATGTAGGTTACACAGTTCAGAGTATATGCAAACGTGAGGGCTAATCTAGCTGTGGCGTGCCAGCGGTAAAAACCGTGCGATCTCCCCGCCACCCTAGCATCATTACCCACCCGCTACATCTGTGAATTAATTACCTGGCGCGCCTGTGCCACCGTGACCTATGACCTAGCTACTGTAACACAAGCACACTGCCCTCTAGTGTAGACCACCACCACAACATCAACAATAGCTAATGGCTCCCACACCATATATCAGAATAAACAGCAGACCTTACCGAACACAAAGGTGTAATTAAAGTTTAAAGCACTCCCCTGTACAGCCATTCCAGAGTAATCCGGTTTTAAATTTGCAGCAATGTCTATGCATGTCTCCAACTTTGGGGTTCACAATGTGTTTAAATTGTTCAATAGGCCTACATGATTTTATAACAGGCCAAATACAAAATAAATGTTACAAATATCGCCTAGACAGCCTATCTGTAAACATTACAATCAGAGGATAGGCTAGACATATAGGGCAGACCGACGCTCATGAGTTCATGCTTTGTTTTATTGCTGGATTTTAGGATAGCCTACTATGGCAACCGATTGCATTCTGAGCTACAGTCAACTCTAGCAGGCATTACATGACTGGAGGGTCGGGTGGGTGCGGATGTTAAAAAACCTTAACCGCGCAACACTCGATCCACACATATCCAGGCAGGTGTGCATGCTGTGAGGATGTCATTGTGCGCGCCTATCGCATGGTTTAGACTCGATGATTTCAGTATGTGGGGATTTTTTCGGTCGCAATAGGTTTGCACATTTTTAGAAGTGGTGGGGACAAAATTCAAATTATAAATAGTGGTGG
>NW_027468576.1:41072192-41129692 GCF_046254945.1 Alosa pseudoharengus | reverse complement strand
TGGAGAGCCACTTTTACCAAATGTATTATTTTTTTCATCTCAGAAGAGCCACATAAAGACGGATACAAGAAAAAGTTTAGATATTTAACGTTACTTTCATTCAACAGAGGATTTTTAAATAGCCTAAAAATAGCCTACATTTTCTACTAGTTTTAATGTGCAAGTAACTTGAAATGTAAAGTGGAATGACAGAAGTATAGGCCTTAGGCTTCCCATGTAGGCTAAACACCACCCCCAATTTTTCCAGTGTCCTTTGGTATGCAAAGTAATATCATAGTTAACAACACAACACTCAATTTTCGTTGACATGTCATTGGCGAAATTGAACATTAGGCCTACCAGAGATTAGATTTGGTGATGGCCTTGGAGTCTGGCTGTCTCATATTCAGTGAGGTGAAGTTTCATGCAAGAATTGAGGCCTTTCACCATTAAAAGGAAACTCCATGCAAAACTGTGATAACGCCAACTAAATACCATGTCATTGTGTTGGCGTTATGGATGTGACAGTTTTGCGCGGAATTGCCCTTAAACGTGAGCGCAGGTTTGTCTTTATATTTTTCATATGTGAGAAAGATTTCTCACATGCAAGTGGAACCGAACAGGGTTAACACAGCAATAACTCGTTGCAGTGTGCGATATATAACGAGCAGTTCATTCCGCGTTTTCAGAATCAGTCTTCGGAAGGAAACTTTCCCATTTCAGCCTTGTGTTCGCGCTCGCAAGCTGTGGTCGCTGACGTTTCCTTTTTGACATTTTCCTTATCTAGCCTACAGCAAGTGCACACATCAACAATAACAATTAAAGTGTTATCGTTGACTGAAATGGAGGGAAATCTGTGATTCTGTTTGATATTGACATGGCAACGAACCGCGAATGTAACAATATTGTGCAGCTACGGTTACGGAGGGAGTCAAGTGAGGTAAAAATTTTTTATATAAATTACTCAGATAGACTTACAATATTACATTTTGAAAATTAACGAACTAAAATAAAATACATTTTAATTAAATATTCATTCATTAATTTCAAAAGCTGAGCCGCATCAGAGGGATCAAAGAGCCGCATGCGGCTCCGGAGCAGCGGGTTGCCGACCCCTGGCCTAGGCCTACATATCATGGTTGGTAGGTAGGTGGTGGTTTAATATAGTTGGCTTGAGGCATAGTTGATGATAACTGGCAGTTGGAATGGCTGAACACAACTGTTTCAAAATAAATGTCCTCACTACAATAATTCCCTAATTAATAATTTAACCATTTAAACTACTCAACTTTTAACTGTTCAGCCATTCCAACTGCCAGTTATCATCAACTATGCCTCAAGCCAACTATATTAAACCACCACCTACCTAGCAACCAACATAGCAACATAGCAAGTTTCCATAGCAACCAACATGATTATACTAGCAAATCACTATAGTAACTCCTTTATTTCTGATAGTAGCCACCATGGATAACCTAGCAACAACCTAGCAACAACCTCAACTACCCTAGCAACAACCTATCAACCACTTCCACGATTACAACCTAGCAACCAACATAGCAACCAACATGATTACCCTAGCAACCAGCATAGCAACCATCGTAACTACCATAGCAACAGCCTAGCAACCACCTCAAGTACCCTAGCAACAGCCTAGCAACCATGTCAAATACTCTAGCAACAGTCTAGCAACCACTTCCACAGTTACAACCTAGCAACCAATGTAGCAACCAATGAGATTAACCTAGCAACCAGCATAGCAACCACCACAACTAACCTAACAAAAGCCTAGCAACAACCTCAAGTATCCTAGGAACAACCTATCAACCCCTTCCACAATGACAACCTAGCAACCAACATGATTACCCTAGCAACCAACCTAGCAACCACTTGAGTTACTATAGCAACCATCTTAATGACCCTAGCAACAACTTAGCAACCACCACTATGTCAACTTAGCAACCACCATAACAACCAACATGATTACCCTAGCAATTATCATAGCAACCACTTTATTTTGCATAGCAACCAGCATATGTTCCCTAGCAACAACCTAGCAAGCATCTAAATTATCATAGCAACAACCTAGCAACCACAACTACATTACATTCTCTTTTGCATACTTCCAACATGGCCGCCACCCACTTTATGATGTCAGGTGGCGACACCTAATTGGGTCATTGCATCACAGATCATGTAAGGAGCTTCTATCCCAACAACTTTCTGTGGACATTGTGTGTGTGTGTGTGTGACCTGCCTGTTCCCAGTCGCTCCAGGGGACTCTGTCTAAGAAGACGGGTGATGAGATCCTGTGCATCCACAGGCAGGGCATCGTCCCCATCTGGCCAGATGATCTCATCTACACACACACACACACACACACACACACACACACACACACACACGCACACACACACACACACACACGTAAATCCAATTACACAAACTGGGTTATGCAATGTGAAAGGCTTCAGACGTCAGGCTCCACTTTGAAGCACGCCAACAGCCTGCTAGGGCATCTGGAGGATCTGTGTGTGTGTGTGTGTGAGTGAGTGTAAGAGAGTGAGAAGGAGAGAGCGAAAGTGTGTAAGTGTGTGTATGTCTGAGAGATTTAGTTCACTGTATGTAGTAAATATATTCACGTACAGCATCATGAGTGTGTATCTCTTCTAGTTTGATAGGTGTGTTATGTGTGTGTGTGCGTATGTGTGTGTGTGCGTGCGTGTGTGTGTGCTTGCGTGTGTGTGTGTGTGTGTGTGTATGTGTGTGTGCGTGTGTGCGTGCGTGCGTGCGCGCGCGTGTGTGTGTGTGTGTGTTCGTGCGTGTGTGTCTTACCACTGACCACCTGTCCAAACAGCTCCTCGGGCGTGTCTCCAAAGAAGGGCACACACCCCACCAGGAGCTCGTACAGGATGACGCCCATGGCCCACCAGTCTACTGGCTTGCCGTAGCCCTGCCGTAGGATCACCTCCGGGGCTATGTACTCAGGGGTTCCACACACCTGCACACACCACACGCACATACACACACACACACGCACATACACACACCACACGCACATACACACACACACACGCACATACACACCACACAGATTCAACACAGTGACATTACAAAGAAACTCATTTACTCAATTTACTCTAAATAATAAAAGAGCTTTAGCGACATGCTGTTCATCCTTTACGCATAGACAGCAATGGCACATTTCAGCCTTTACAATTAATAATCAACCTGACAAATTACAGCAGAATACAGCCAAGCACGTCAGGTGTGTTTAGTGAGCACAGCAGGTGTGTTTAGTGAGCACGTCAGGCGTGTTAAGTGAGCACGTCAGGTGTGTTTAGTGAGCACGTCAGGTGTGTTTCCCAGCAGGTGGGAACGTCAGGTGTGTTTAGTGAGCACGTCAGGCGTGTTAAGTGAGCATGTCAGGTGTGTTAAGTGAGCACGTCAGGTGTGTTTAGTGAGCACGTCAGGTGTGTTTAGTGAGCACGTCAGGTGTGTTTAGTGAGCACGTCAGGTGTGTTTAGTGAGCACGTCAGGTGTGTTTAGTGAGCACGTCAGGTGTGTTAAGTGAGCACGTCAGGTGTGTTTAGTGAGCACGTCAGGTGTGTTTAGTGAGCACGTCAGGTGTGTTTAGTGAGCACGTCAGGTGTGTTTAGTGAGCACGTCAGGTGTGTTTCCCACCAGGTGAGCACGTCAGGTGTGTTTCCCACCAGGTGAGCACGTCAGGTGTGTTTCCCACCAGGTGAGCAGTACCTGTTTGTCGATGAACTCGCGCGTGTCCATCTCCATGTGGCCCTCGTACAGGTTGGTGGTCATGTTCATCAGGCCGATCTTGGACAGGCCAAAGTCCGTCAGCTTGATGTGCCCCATGGAGGTGATGAGCAGGCTGGCCAGGGAGACAGGATGGACAGTGTCAACATACACAAACAAACAAACAAACAAACAAACACACACAAACAAACAAACACACACATGCTCTAGGATGGAGATGATATTCATTAACATACACAAATAAACAAACACACACATGCTCTAGGACGGAGATGATATTCATTAACATACACAAACAAACAAACATACACATGCTCTAGGATGGAGAAGATATTCATTAACATACACAAACAATCATAAACAAACATACACATGCTCTAGGATGGAGATGATATTCATTAACATACACAAATAAACAAACACACACATGCTCTAGGACGGAGATGATATTCATTAACATACACAAACAAACAAACATACACATGCTCTAGGATGGAGAAGATATTCATTAACATACACAAACAATCATAAACAAACATACACATGCTCTAGGATGGAGATGATATTCATTAACATACACAAATAAACAAACACACACATGCTCTAGGACGGAGATGATATTCATTAACATACACAAACAAACAAACATACACATGCTCTAGGATGGAGAAGATATTCATTAACATACACAAACAATCATAAACAAACATACACATGCTCTAGGATGGAGATGATATTCATTAACATACACAAACAAATAAACACACACACACATGTTCTAGGATGGAGATGATATTCATTAACATACACAAATAAACAAACAAACACACACATGCTCTAGGACGGAGATGATATTAAAGAAGCCCTCTGGTTATTCCTTCGCTTTTTCTGGGTTTTCGCCTGATTTGGGCTCGCATTTTTCACGACATAGCTCCCCCTGCAGCTTCGGTAGCAAGTGACTGCTACGCTAAACCCCCACTAGCTAGCGAGCTAGCCATCAATAAATTAAGCTTAATACCTAGGGCTCAGAATAAAACGGTCGAGCAAACACATTGTTCAAAAGACTATCAAATCACATTACAAAAACGAAGTTCACCCAAGGGTAGGCTTGTAGCATCCGCCACATAAATGGCCATATTATAATATAAGACAAGTCTTATTTATTTTTGTAAAATATAACAGATTTGTTAATTGTTTCTTCATGTGGAACAGGCCTAACTCTCACTGTAAAAGTTGCCTTTTCTTTATAATGTACTGTTTAAAAAACCTGGCCAGGTAGTATTGAGCTCTATAAGCTCCGTTTCTCTCTAACCATCTTTATAGTTCGCTAACTATCTTGATGACGATGGGCGTAAGTCAGTGATCCAGGGCGAGTATAGTCAAACAGACGATAGGGTCTAGAACTGTCACTCACCCTTCCACGCTCACTCTCACCCACTTTTCCTGTTCTGGCCCTATGGCTGCGCTCTCGGAGAATCATTTTTAAATGGGACAAGGGAAGAAAGCCGGGAGAAAATAATGAATGAAGGAACAGGGGTAGAAGGCGATCTGAGCTTCTGATAACCTCCTTTAGCCTACTTTTCACACTGGAATTACCCTGTTCTTCACGCCCGATATAAGGAATAATTGACTGGTTTTTCTGCATATCCTGGAGATGATTTCGAGGTGAGATCTATCCTTTTTCCTTTTTTTTTGTGCTTGCGGAGTTTCAAAGACTGTCTTGACACACCCTCGGATTTATGGATTATTATTGCCGTGGATTATTTTCATTTTTGGACTGATTGACATTGAAAATACAGAGTTTTTTTCGTTACCTTTTTCGCTGAACTGAAACAGCGCTGGTTGCGCGTTTGGACAATTATAGACTCTGGCATATGGGCTTCTCTCTCTCTCACGTTCTCACCCTCACCAAAGCACTTCAATAAATCTAAGCATGCTAGAGATTATCTGTGAATGTGCGTTTTAATGAACAGATGACGTCAATTTGGTGACAACTCGAGCTGAGCTTGTTACTACTTACAATTTCAACAGCAAAAAAGCCAAGTCGGAGTCCGTTTTGCAGTCTTCTTAGAAACTACAATCTGACTACATTTTCGAGTATTTCCGCGGATGTGTTCGGACCGCGACCAGAAAGTTGCATATTAGGTTTTTCCACGGAGAAGCACTAGGGGGAGACGAAGCACCCACCAAACGACCCAAAAAGTGTTGTAGAACAATCACAACGACTCTCAACCTGCATAATTAAGGTCATTTTTGCTAAAATTGTTGCATAGGGCCTCTTT
This sequence comes from Alosa pseudoharengus, assembly GCF_046254945.1. Taxonomy (NCBI): domain Eukaryota; kingdom Metazoa; phylum Chordata; class Actinopteri; order Clupeiformes; family Clupeidae; genus Alosa; species Alosa pseudoharengus. The sequence goes on along the minus strand of NW_027468576.1, from coordinate 41,123,657 downwards.
AATTAACACAAACATTTTAACTTTAACTTTTTAATGCCAGGGCTACTCCCTCTTTCTCTCACACACACACACACACACACTTTCTCTCTCTCTCTCTCTCTCTCTCTCTCTCTCTCTCTCATACACACTCAGTTTCTTCATTGAACACTATAATTTCACATCAACTTTTTATCACTCTGCTGCACACACACACACACACACACACACACACACACAGTGTAAGCTCACTTGTCTGGTTTGAGGTCGCGGTGGACGATGCCGTAGTTGTGCAGGTACTCGAGGGCCAGCACAGTCTCGGCGAAGTACATGCGCGTCATGTCCTCTGGCAGTGGCCCCATCTTCTTCAGCAGGTTGGCACAGTCTCCTCCTGTGGCCACAGGGTCAAGGGTCAGAAACGCCTCACAGAAATGACCAAGTGACATCACCACAACAGAAATGACCAAGTGACATCACCACAAAGGTTAAGACTGTGCAGGCGGCTCTGAGGAGATGATGTGTGTGTGTGTGTGTATTTAGTATATGGGAGATGAAGTGTGTGTGTGTGTGTGTGTGTATTTAGTATATGGGAGATGAAGTGTGTGTGTGTGTGTGTGTGTATTTAGTATATGGGAGATGAAGTGTGTGTGTGTGTGTATTTAGTATATGGGAGATGATGTGTGTGTGTGTGTGTGTGTGTATTTAGTATATGGGAGATGAAGTGTGTGTGTGTGTGTTTTTAGTAGGGGTGGGCGATATATATCGTCTGCGATAATATCGTGATTGTTGTTTTAACGATGTGCAAATTGACATTATCGAGTATTTAAATTACTTATGGGGGAAAAACACTCGAAATCACGCACTTAAGACTCATACATTCCCAGGAGGTAGGCTATGCGGGAGAAGTGCAGCAGAGCAAGTGTCACGTGATCACTAGTGAGTCACAACGTTGTCCCACGCAGCCTAATGTTTATTTTGTGCAGCAAGAGTAGCCTACTTGGGATTTTATGCGGCTACTTCTGTTCAAGTAGCATTGATTTCCTACACGGTATATGTAGAGAAAACATTAGCCTTTGAGTATTTTAATAGTCAATTGTAAACAAATAACTATTCTCATGTAACTCTTTTGTAAATGGACTGAAGTTCGCTCTAAATATCTACGTTTACCGATTATGCTAACCGTTAGCATCTCTATGGGATTTCTCATTTACATTAGCCATAAGCTAACGCATTAGTTTCTATTCTGTAACTTGGAATGCTAGCCTACGTGATTGCTCTAAAACAAAACATAGAAGGAAATAACTGAGATGTAGGCTACTCTATTGGTCTGCTCTTAGTTTTACATTGAATCCTATGTAAAGGTTTGAAAGGAACTTCAGCTTCAGACTTTCTCTTGGTAAACTGTTAGGCCTATTCATCTTCTCTAATGTAGCTGGCTAGACCATGTCATTGCCACACACACAAGTGGGGGCAGAATTGGAAATGTGTCAGAGTGTCAATGCATTGGTTGATTTGGTTAAAAAGTCACAGGTTAGGTTATTGGTTATTATTGTAATGATGCTATTCATAAATAATGAGCTGTAAAGTAACTCAGACTTTAACAAAAACAATTTTTTAAAGGATATCGACTAATTATCGTTATCGTCAAAATCACAAAAAATATCTAGATATTATTTTTTGTCCATATCGCCCACCCCTAGTATTTAGTATATGGGAGATGAAGTGTGTGTGTGTGTGTGTGTGTATTTAGTATATGGGATATGAAGTGTGTGTGTGTGTGTGTATTTAGTATATGGGAGATGATGTGTGTGTGTGTGTGTATGTGTGTGTATTTAGTATATGGGAGATGAAGTGTGTGTGTGTGTGTGTGTGTGTGTATTTAGTATATGGGAGGTGAAGTGTGCGTGTGTGTGTGTTTAGTATATGGGAGATGAAGTGTGTGTGTGTGTGTATTTAGTATATGGGAGATGAAGTGTGCGTGTGTGTGTGTGTGTGTGTGTTTAGTATATGGGAGATGAAGTGTGTGTGTGTGTGTGTATTTAGTATATGGGAGATGATGTGTGCGTGTGTGTGTGTGTTTAGTATATGGGAGATGAAGTGTGTGTGTGTGTGTGTGTGTATTTAGTATATGGGAGATGAAGTGTGTGTGTGTGTGTGTGTGTGTATTTAGTATATGGGAGATGAAGTGTGTGTGTGTGTGTATTTAGTATATGGGGGATGAAGTGTGTGTGTGTGTGTGTATTTAGTATATGGGAGATGAAGTGTGTGTGTGTGTGTATTTAGTATATGGGAGATTATGTGTGTGTGTGTATGTATTTAGTATATGGGAGATGAAGTGTGTGTGTGTGTGTATTTAGTATATGGGAGATGATGTGTGTGTGTGTGTGTGTGTGTGTGTGTGTGTGTGTGTGTGTTTAATATATGGGAGATGATGTGTGTGTGTGTGTGTTTAGTATATGGGAAATGATGTGTGTGTGTGTGTGTGTTTAGTATATGGGAAATTATGTGTGTGTGTTTAGAATATGGGAGGTGATGTGTGTGTGTGTTTAGTATATGGGAGATGATGTGTGTGTGTTTAGTATATGGGAGATGATGTGTGTGTGTTTAGTATATGGGAGATGATGTGTGTGTGTTTAGTATATGGGAGGTGATGTGTGTGTGTTTAGTATATGGGAGATGATGTGTGTGTGTGTGTGTTTAGTATATGGGAGATGATGTGTGTGTGTGTATTTAGTATATGGGAGATGAAGTGTGTGTGTGTGTGTATTTAGTATATGGGAGATGATGTGTGTGTGTGTGTGTGTGTGTGTGTGTGTGTGTATTTAGTATATGGGAGATGAAGTGTGTGTGTGTGTGTGTGTGTGTGTGTGTGTGTATTTAGTATATGGGAGATGATGTGTGTGTATGTGTTTAGTATATGGGAGATGATGTGTGTGTGTGTGTGTGTGTGTGTGTTTAATATATGGGAGATGATGTGTGTGTGTGTGTGTTTAGTATATGGGAAATGACGTGTGTGTGTGTGTGTGTGTGTGTGTGTTTAGTATATGGGAGATGATGTGTGTGTGTTTAGTATATGGGAGGTGATGTGTGTGTGTGTGTTTAGTATATGGGAGATGATGTGTGTGTGTTTAGTATATGGGAGATGATGTGTATGTGTTTAGTATATGGGAGGTGATGTGTGTGTGTTTAGTATATGGGAAATGACGTGTGTGTGTGTGTGTGTGTGTGTGTGTGTGTGTGTGTTTAGTATATGGGAGATGATGAGTGTGTGTTTAGTATATGGGAGATGATGTGTGTGCGTGTGTTTAGTATATGGGAGATGATGTGTGTGTGTGTATTTAGTATATGGGAGATGGTGTGTGTGTGTGTGTGTGTGTGTGTGTTTAGTATATGGGAGATGGTGTGTGTGTGTGCGTGTGTGTGTGTGTGTGTGTGTGTGTTTAGTATATGGGAGATGATGTGTGTGTGTGTGTGTTTAGTATATGGGAGGTGATGTGTGTGTGTTTAGTATATGGGAAATGACGTGTGTGTGTGTGTGTGTGTGTGTGTGTGTGTTTAGTATATGGGAGATGATGTGTGTGTGTGTTTAGTATATGGGAGATGATGTGTGTGTATTTAGTATATGGGAGATGAAGTGTGTGTGTGTGTGTGTTTAGTATATGGGAGATGAAGTGTGTGTGTGTGTTTAGTATATGGGAGATGTGTGTGTGTGTGTGTTTAGTATATGGGAGATGATGTGTGTGTGTGTGTGTGTGTGTGTGTGTGTGTTTAGTATATGGGAGATGTGTGTGCGTGTGTGTTTAGTATATGGGAGATGATGTGTGTGTGTGTGTGTGTGTGTGTGTGTGTGTGTGTGTGTGTGTGTGTGTACATATTAGTGTGTGTGTGTGTGTGTGTGTGTGCACGTGTGTTTAGTATATGGGAGATGATGTGTGTGTGTGTGAGTGTGTGTGTGTGTGTGTACAAATTAGTGTGAGTATGTGTGTGTGTGTGTGTGTGTGTGTACATATTAGTGTGTGTGTGTGTGTGTGTGTGTGTGTGTGTGTGCACGTGTGTTTAGTATATGGGAGATGATGTGTGTGTGTGTGAGTGTGTGTGTGTGTGTGTACAAATTAGTGTGAGTATGTGTGTGTGTGTGTGTTAGCTTCTCTACCTTCCACATACTCCATGACCATGCACAGGTGTCTGCGGGTCTCAAAGGAGCAGAACATGCTGACCACGAAGGGGTTCTCTGCGAAGGTGAGGATGTCGCGCTCCACGAACACCTGCTGGATCTGGTTCCGCAGAATCAGGTTCTGACGGTTGATCTTCTTCATGGCAAAGCGCTGACGGGTGTCCTTGTGCCGCACCAGATACACCGCCCTGGAGCCAGCACACACACGCACGCACGCACGCACGCACACACACGCACGCACGCACGCACGCACACGCACACGCACACACACAGACACACACACACACAGACACATGTGCACACACACACACACACACAGACACACACACACACACACATGTGCACACACACACATGCGCACACGGACATGGACACACACGCACGGACAAGCGCATAGACACACGCACACGGACACACACACACACACACCGTTAACTAAAGACCAAGCCATCAGAGGGGTATTCCAGAAAGGAGGTTTAACAAACACTGAGATAAAACTTAACCTCTGGGTTGTCTGAACCTGTGGCGACTAAACCCAAGCTGTCGGTTCCAAAACACCGGTTACCAGTTAGTTCAATCAACCCTGTGTGAGATAACCTAGAGTTGTGCGCGTTCACGGCGAACTTATAAAGGCATCATCTATTGAGAGTCGAAACCATGAGTGAAACCGGCGAAACGAAAAGCACCGTATTTTTCCAAGTAGCGGAGTAGTCGAGGAGAGAACTGTAATAACAAAAAAAGAGCAATACTTGCTTGGCAGAGAATAGCCTAACTGACCGTGTAAATGCGTATGTTTAAGACAGCCTATTTAATGTCAAAAGAACAATTAAATAATTCACTGGACATCACGTATTGTATTGACTGCTTTGAATGATGCTTTCTTAAACTAGCCTAGCTGTAACAGATTGAGTGGGCCATAGAATTCTTTGAGAATCCCAAATGTAATTTTCTATTTTAACGCGGGTCCTGCAGCTGTGGGCCAAGTTAAACTTTTGCGCTCCATTATCGGAAGGGTGAATGTCAGAAGGCATGGGTAACCTATTGGACACATTTCGGTGCACATTTGGAAAATGTAATAGGCTAAGTGATGCTGACCTGCCAGTTGGTGAAACTAGCCTACACTTTAATGATCCTCTTGGGTTTGTGTCCAGGAAAATGAATGTTGCGCAGGAACTGCTTTTGCGCAAGACAAACTTTACGCACCGACCGACAGCTTGCCGATATGCTCTGCGTCTCCAACACTACAAAAACTCCAGTCGGAGAGCGTGTGTAGCCTATTAAAAACATATTTTATCCCAAATGCCATCAGCATTCTTAACCAAACTTAGTGACAACATGCATACCCGGCTGAGCTGTACTTATATTTAAACTTATTTATTATTTTTCTGCAGGCGGTTTCCCCTTTTTTGTACTGTACTTGTTTTAATTATATCTTCAATGTGTCAGATGTTGTTTGTCCATCTGTCTGGTGAGCCAAACACAAATGTCCACTATGGTGTAGGCTAGCTAGCCTACATTAAAGATTTATTTTATTCTATTCTAATCCACCATGCGTAGCCTAATGTAGGGATGGAGAATGCTTTTCAAGTAGCCATATTTAGGATTCAGCTGAAAAACTCTAGCGCTCTTGAAAAACTCGTTTGGAAAAGAATGGATAGGCTATCATGTGATGTCGTGGTCTTATCGCCCTCTCACGGTGAATTGCACGGATGAAAATTACATGATTTTGTGCTTCTTTGTCAATCGGACCTTCGTCAAAATGAAACGCCATTGTGTGACAAGTGTAAAAATACCTGATTGAACATGCACTGAAATAACCGAACATAATTGAACATAACCTGAACAAAACCTACCCCCTACCAGGTTAAGTTCAGAGCCTATGTTACCATAGTTACTTACATAGCCTGATTATTTTTGAGCTTTCTGGAACTGAAATCCCAGGTTTACCGCTAACTCTGGGTTAACATACCCAGTTAAGCCAGTAAACCTGCTTTCTGGAATACCCCCCAGTTATGTCAGTTATGTTTACATTCCACTCTATGAGTATGTTCATGATTCATGCTTATTTACGTTTATGTTACAATGTTTATTAACGTTAATGTTTATCACAATGTTTATTTATGTTTATCACAATGTTTTTTTACGTTAATGTTTATCACAATGTTTATTTATATTAATGTTTACCACAATGTTTATTTTCAAATATATTTCTAGTGTGTCAGAGGAATATGTAAGGGTCCCCTGACATGTCTGAATCATTTTAATATTGGTCTTTGCTGTCTGAGTGCATGCTTCTCAGATGTGAAAGACTACATTACCCATAAGCCCCATTACTGATGAGTTTGATGGTCTCAAAATCACTCTCCAGCGGCTTCCTCCGAGACGGGGTGAGCAGCAAGCGGTTCTGCTGTGGGAGGGAGAGAGAGAAACCGAGAGAGAAAAAGAGAGAGAATAGAGACAGAGGAAGAAAGAAAGAAAGAAAGAAAGAAGAGAGGAGAAGAGGAGAGATGGCGAGGAGAGGAGGAGAGAGGAGAGGAGAGAGGAGAGGAGGGGAGAGGTGGAGAGGAGAGGAGGAGAGGAGATGAGAGGAAGGGAGAGGAGAGGAGATGAGAGGAGGGGAGAGGAGAGGAGAGGAGGAGAGAGAGACTCATTAGAATTTAAATCCCTTCCTGTTGTGCCCTGTGGAGCTGAGTAGGAGAGAGAGAGAGAGAGAAAGAAAGAAAAAAGAAAGAAAGAGCGAGAGAGAGCAGGGCTCGGTGCTGTTGGACTCTCCGTGTTGTCATGTGTTAGGGTTAGGGTCATGTGTTTTGTGTGCATCTATGCTACCGTTCCCCCCAATCTCTACTGGAGAACGTCCCTCAGGCGTTCCTACCGTTCTCCTTCATCTCTTTAGATTCTCTGGCCGAGCCTGAGCCCGCGGGCCGATATGTCCAGCTACTATCCGCGGGCCGGTCGGGTCCTTTAAATCATTAGCCTACTTGGGTGGGGAGCTAAAGCTATGCCATAGTCAGAATTAGTGTATATATATATATATTTAGCAAAGTAGGCCTAAGTAACAAAAGTTAGGCTACAAAGTTACAAAATGTCATTTGTAATGTCATCTGCGCAACACGTGTCATGCGCAGCTTCTCCACTCGCACGCATCACACCGGGCCTGCTGTGCTGTATTGTGTAGCTCACGCATCACACCGGGCCTGCTGTGCTGTATTGTGTAGCTCACGCATCACACCGGGCCTGCTGTGCTGTATTGTGCAGCTCACGCATCACACCGGGCCTGCTGTGCTGTATTGTGCAGCTCACGCATCACACCTGCTGTGCTGTATTGTGTAGCTCACGCATCATTGTGTAGCTCACGCATCACACCTGCTGTGCTGTATTGTGTAGCTCACGCATCACACCTGCTGTGCTGTATTGTGTAGCTCACGCATCACACCTGCTGTGCTGTATTGTGTAGCTCACGCATCATTGTGTAGCTCACGCATCACACCTGCTGTGCTGTATTGTGTAGCTCACGCATCACACCTGCTGTGCTGTATTGTGTAGCTCACGCATCACACCTGCTGTGCTGTATTGTGTAGCTCACGCATCACACCTGCTGTGCTGTATTGTGTAGCTCACGCATCACACCTGCTGTGCTGTATTGTGTAGCTCACGCATCACACCTGCTGTGCTGTATTGTGTAGCTCACGCATCACACCTGCTGTGCTGTATTGTGTAGCTCACGCATCACACCTGCTGTGCTGTATTGTGTAGCTCACGCATCACACCTGCAGGTGCAACATGAAGCTTGAAGATGTAAAGAAAAAACATAAAAACAGGAGAAATAACTGAGCAAGTTTGGAGGAAAGTCGGCAAGTATGCATTTGTCAGGTATGCTTTGTCGCGTGCATTAAGTGTGCGGGGACTTTGATGATGAACAGACACATGAAGCAGGTTTGCCATGGCAGAAAAAATGATAGTCAGCTTTCAATGTTCTCTTTTGTCACTTCTCCAAGCATAGCCCTGAGAGCAAGGCAAGCCCTCACAGAGAAATGCGTTGAGTTTTGCTGCAGGGACATAATTTTACGTTGTAAGTGGCTTATGTTTCTTCATCCGGATTCATTTGAGATCCATTCCATTCTTTATAAACAAACAACATAGTTTACATGCTTCGTCCTCCGTTGCATTATTCATTAAGACCATTCTAAACAGATTTCTGTAGGCTAGCTCAAACAACTCGGAATTGTAGGCTAGTTGAGAATGTCAGTTATAATGGCCCACGTATTTAAAAACTGTCGGGTTTAAATCGGGCTCGGGCTCATAATTACAGTTAAAGTGTCGGGCCGGGTCGGGCACAATGTGCACGGGCTCGGGTAGGGTCGGGCTTGATTTTTTGGGCCCGATCTAAGCTCTAGATGGGTCCCACTCTCTACTTAGTGGAGCACATCTCAAATGGGTCTCACTCTCCACTCTCCCAGTTAAGTTTGGACGGGTTCCTTCATGAATCACGCACCCCATTTTCTCAGCAGAAATGGCACAAACTGCAGTTGACACAAACAACCAAAAGGTGTCACTTGGGAGTTCTGCCACTACTATTTTTGATGCGACTTGACTTAACTGCTTCCATGACGCAGTGAGCCATTACCAAACATATATGATAATACAATAGCGTGAGTTTATATATCTTATACCCTATTTGTCACGTTACTTATAGATGTGATAGTGTAACGATAAGCGCATGAGACTTTCAGCGGGGGCATGGGAACTTAAATTGATCACGGTAGTTTAAGCTTACACTTAAACAGACAAAACATTCTAGTATGAAAATGTAGATGCAATTGTTGTAAAATGGTGCAGCTCCTTTAAGAAAGCCCCGTGCGCAGGGATGGAAAGAGAGAAAGCGAGAGGAGATGTGTGTTAGAACTTAGATGCGTGTGGAAAAAGTAGACGTGCTGTTGAGACTGGAGCGAGTCATATTCAAAATAATGCAAAAAATAAACCCGCAGATAAAACCAATTATCCTCATTCATTGCAACCGCAGCATGCCTGCTTGCCGACGTTCAAACGAAAAAGATATCAGAGCACCTTTTGCGTTTGAATTTAGCACGAATTTTTTTTAAACAGCTGGACAAATGATTTAGCTAATTGATTATAGCCTGCACACCAGCAATTGTTGAACATTTACCTGTACAAGACAGTAGCCCAGCCTAACAAGCATGTTGCATGTTGTAGGCCTACTGTAGAAATTTCACTTAAATTGCAACCACAACATGCCTGCTTGCTAACGTTCAAACGACAACGAAAAAGATATCAAAGCAACAAGAGGGTTGAGTCTGAATGACACGGAGTTCAGTGTCAAAGACGTTACTACCTGAAAAAGACGTTACTACCTGCAAAATTTCATTGCTGAGTTTGCGGCAAAGCAAGACAATGTTTAGGATATGGCGAGTCAGTGTCATTTATTTGTCCAATGTTAGCCTACAGACCAGTTTCCATAGTGCACATCTTATCAACAGTTTGAATGTGTGTGTTTCTGCTCATTGACAAATACCGTTCAGCCCAATGATTCATGCCCAATTAATTTCCCCTGTTAAAGTGTTCGCCTTTGTTACACTATTTGGTTTCGTGGTGTAGCCTATGATAAACACCATATGGCCAAATATGTGACTCAGCTAATGTTATAGGCTATACAATTTCCCCTCTTAAAGACAAGCTGGTGTAGCTTATTAGACTAGGCTACTAAAATGCACCGACGGTAGCCTTGGCTATGTGTAAAGTAAGCTATCGCATGATTTCATGCACGTAAGTTCATGCATCTGTCAAGTTCGCACAGGGCCTCGCACCATCTGTCAAGTTCGCACAGGGCCTCGCACACCCTTGCGACGGCCCTGCAGGTCCTCCTAAGTCAGCGAGGAAAAAGTTAAAATACGCGATAAACCCGGGAAAAGTTGACAGGATTTTTTCGGTCCCGGTGATTATTTGTGAAATTGTGCAAACGACAGCCTTTTCAATGCATTTCAAGGAAGGTGTCGTATGCAAGCTCCCAAATTGACCCAGTAGCCTACAGAAGGCATCAATAAATTGTTGGGACTGGGGAGGGTCATGCGTCTTTTCTCAATCACTTTGATGGGTCATAGAAAAAATTCTTGCTGGCGAGGGAGGGTCACGTCTTTTTTGACTAACGCTGCCAAAACTCCTCCGGTAGCCCCTTAAATAAATAACGAACAGTCCCTAATTGATTTTAGCCTGTAGGCCTACACCAGCAATTGTTGAACATTTACCTGTACAGGACATTGACAGTAGCCCAGCCTAACAAGCAGATGTTGCAAAAGACATCAAAAGACGCAATTAATCAGAAATAAATAATGTAATCTGCATCGCTTTATTTAACAAACTGCAAGCAACAAGAGGGTTGAGTTCGCTGTGAGGCCAAACCCAAGAGCAGAGCCTATCTGTTAAGGCAGTCGATAGGCTATATGGTAACGAGCTGTGTGCGCCTGGAAAGACAATAGAAGATGCTTTCTGAATAGCACAGCGAAGACGGCTCTGGTCATCCCATACCCTCCCCCCACTTCCTGTAGCCTACCATTATGACTTGTTGCCTTTTTGGGACATTAAGCTTTTTCACGTTAAGCCCTCCTCCCCCATCCCCTTTTTTCACAAGCAGTGGGGGAGCGCGGGGCACAAAGTAACACTTTTTGGTAGACAAAGGAGGGTTCTCCGCGCTTCTGTCGTTTGGCGACAATCCGGTGCAACCAGGCCAGGACAGATATTTTAGAGAGAAGGAGAGACGCCGGTGCAGCTCAGATGTCTTCTTAATTTTCTTTATTCTTTAGTAAAAGGTGCAGAACATTATTCAACTTTGACTAACGTGTCGATGCGTCGATGTTTTTAACTAACGAACATCGAAACGTTAGTCAAGCCACTTTTTGGCTTTGGCTAAATATTTCTAAAATCATTTGAGTTTCACTAGTCACATGTTTTAACAAGGAACACTTGTTATTGAACTAATAACAGACGTGTGTCGAAAACTGACTTTATTTTCCATACGGAGAAATAACATGCAGAGTCTAACCAAGGTCAATCTTGCCAAAAAAGCCCTCAAACCTGAAAACACATGAGGCAAAAGTGCAAAACATCACAAAACTAACTAAACTAACACGCGCATATTTTTGTATTGCAATCATTGTAGCATACAGTTGTCACAGCGCGTAACAGTCGTTTTACTCCCCGGATGCGCTCATTATAAAGAACGTTTAACGTGTCCCAAAAACAGCTATCAACTAATCACCAAACGTCTTATAAACAAGTATTGCCAGGAGCAACACCTTGCAAAAAATGATCACAATAGGCCTAGGCCTTTATATGGCTCTGCTCCTGCCTAGATTCGAACTCAGAACTGCCTGAAAGTTGTAACCTGTTCTGGAAATACGCGCATTAACCCACTCGACCGTCAGACAACGCTGTCTGCTTCGAGTAGGCCTATTGGGTAGGATGCTGTGTTGCTGTGGCACAGTCTTGAGTGACCGAATTCGTTTTCCTTTGTCATATGAATGCTGTCATTTTGTTAACATTACTGTTAAGGAGATGCTGTAGGCAAAGGCTATATTTAACATCGTTAGTGTAGTAAAACAAATCAGAACTATTCACGAGGTTTCTGGGCAGCATATTTATGTTCTGTTAGCAAGCGAACTTCTCATGACTGCCGACAAAGTAGCCTACTGCCAGCTGACGAAGCTCTCATTTTAAAACATTACTGAGAGACAGGCACTGTACAATCAAGACATCTTGCCACTGAATCCAAAACTATGTTTAACATTATGTACAAAGCTTATAGGCTACAGTGGACTAGCATGTTGCAGGGGCTGCTAAAAACACAGAGAAACGCACTGAAAACTCGGCCAATCACAGTCCTTGCTGTCGAATGCTCCGTCAGGTTCGACCCTGGAACGCCACAGCGGACTATGCTGCCCCCAAGCGGCTGCAGTTGTACTTACATTTCACCCAGCTGCGTGAATCACCTTGATGGTGAATGAAGTGTCAATTCTTAACTGGAACCCACTGTACAGGAGCACATCTCAGATGGGTCCCACTCTCCACTTACAGGAGCACGTCTCAGATGGGTCTCACTCTCCACTTACAGGAGCACGTCTCAGATGGGTCTCACTCTCCACTTAGAGGAGCACGTCTCAAATGGGTCTCACTCTCCACTTAGAGGAGCACGTCTCAAATGGGTCTCACTCTCCACTTAGAGGAGCACGTCTCTGTACAGGAGCACGTCTCAGATGGGTCTCATCCACATCTCGGATGAGGTCTTATCTTAAAAAGTAAACACATCTCATGTGTGTCTCACGGACGATGTCTCACCTCTGTGGTCTCCTCCGACTCCACAGCAATGGGATCGATGGAGTCGTACTGGTCCAGCTGCACCATGCCTGCCAAAAGACACAGCGCCCAGTCAAACTGTGTTTACATACCATCTATTATAAACACAGCTTACAAACACAGCTTACTATACCATCTATTATAAACACAGCTTACTATACCATCTATTATAAACACAGCTTACTATACCATCTATTATAAACACAGCTTACATACACAGCTTACTATACCATCTATTATAAACACAGCTTACTATACCATCTATTATAAACACAGCTTACTATACCATCTATTATAAACACAGCTTACTATACCATCTATTATAAACACAGCTTACAAACACAGCTTACAAACACAAAATACTAGTGCTGGGCGGTATACCGGTTCACACCGTATACCGGTGTATATTTTCGTTATGATATGAATTTTTAATATACCGCCATACCGGTGTATTTGATTACACAACATTTGGAACGCTGCGCCGCGCAACACTGTTTCAGACGGGACTTTTTTCACACACACGCATGGTGCCACTGCGAGGCATAGTGAGGGTAAACACCTTAAGTTTTTCCCCTGAAGTATGAACATTAAGGCTTAATTTCTCCTTAGGTAAGGGTTTATTTAAGGGTGTTGCACAGAATACCTTAAATTGTTTCTTTAGTTAAGGAAAAACGTTAAGGGATACATACTGCATTGAAAAGTTTGAGAAACACCGAACTATATAATAATCACAGCTAACATACACAACATGCCTTACTATCTATGAGCGGGTCGAGGAGGGGTGTGCAGAGGGTTGCGTGCGTACCATCGAGGGGATCTCGGTTGAGGCCCAGCTGGTTGATGATGTATCGGGGGATGTCGGTCTTGATGCCCTGGCCCACCTTGGCGTGGCCCTCCGCAGCCTCTAGCAGGTGGTAGAACTCCTCAGGGTCAAACTCCTGCCAACGCCAATCAGAACGCTAGTTAGTGGATACCTGCCAACACTCCCGTTTTTCCCGGGTTTCTCCCGTATTTCAATGCCATCTCCCAGCACCCTCCCGTTTTGTTATTTCTCCCGGAAAACTCCCGTAATTTGCATGGCCATCAAACTTCATTTTAAAATCATTGATGCATTCAGGTTGCCAGATTGTGTATGAAATACACCCTACACATACACGATCACTTAGTTTCAATTTCAACCGTTTTGTCATAGGCTAAAACCTGGCAACCCAAAACCCAAATAAGGAAGCGGGTGCCGACTGCGCAGCCTGAGTCTCGTCGTAAGCAAGCGGGCTAGTTGAATGGCCTACTCCAGAAGTAGCTGTTGTGAAATTGTTGGGAATTTAATTGATTAACACATCACATAAACTGTTATTGAGTGTTGTTGATACACTGAACTTGTTCCCTCGGAACCAAATCTGACAGCAAGCAGCTTTGGAGTTTTGGAAGTAGGCTGCAGGCAGGCAGCTGGTGGATACATAACTGGCATGCGTAAGGTAATGGTAAGGTAAAAGCAACGATCGAAATGCAGTGTTGAAACACGTGTATGAAACGTATTAAATATGCAAACACAGATCCGGTATAAACACTGACCCCCCCCCCCCCAAAAAAAAAAAAATCTCCCGTTTTTGGAAAGCTAAATGTTGACAGGTATGAGTTAGTGCCAACGCCAATCAGGACGCCAGTTAGTGGCATCTTGAATCAATCTGTTAATGTTTTTGTTAAATGAACATACAGAGGAGGGGCAGTGGGTCCGTTACGAGAGAGAGCGGGCGGGGCAAGGAAAGGCTGCGTGCATGAAAAGCACAGCTCAATGAAAGGATTTGATCTAATTTCAATAGTACAACATGGAACATTTAGCTCATTTCAATAGTACAACATGGAACATTATTGTGCGGCGGCCAGTGTTGATCTTGTGGAGGCCCGCCACAGATTAGTCAACATATAGGAAACACACCCTGTTTATGACACGACAGCTGCGCATACGTGTGTGTGAGGAAAAAAGACGCACAGCCACAGGCTAGAGGAGGCTCTAGCATGATCTGTGCACACGCATGTTACTTTAAAAAGTCATTCTTAAAAGTATCGATTATACCAAATATGTGGGGAAATTCTTAAAAGTATCGATTATACCAAATATGTGGGGAAATTCTTAAAAGTATCGATTATACCAAATATGTGGGGAAATTCTTAAAAGTATCGATTATACCAAATATGTGGGGAAATTTTGTGCAACCAGGAATGAGGAAGTGGTTGCCACTTTACTGTAGAGCCCTAAGCCCTTAAAGACTACAATATAAACAGCATGACTGTGTTTCCAGATTGGATTGTGGAGGAATGTGTTAGAGGGTGACAATTTTTCGGGACTCCTGCGGGTCACGGTATTCCCGCGGGAGTCCTGCGGTATGGGAGTCAATTTCACTGTTGGTAACGTGATAGGGACGGAACAGGCAGAAATCAACGGGAGCGGGCGGGAGGGGAACGGAGCCGGAGATTAAATTAAAACATGCGGTGAGTGCACCCAAAAATTGCAAGGCATTTCTAGAAAAGTGAACCACTTACAACTCACAATACGTTTGTTGATTGGCTACTGCTAGCCGCAGAGTAGCCTATCAGAGCAATACATAGCAACTGCACTGTTCACAAGCCAATCAATCAGCGTCAGCGAGTACACCGAAAACTGAAGGTGTTTTCTATTGTCATATCAACATGAGCTAATCGCTAACGTTATCGGAGATGCTAGTTTTTGTAACGGCAGGAATAAACAGACATGGTAACAAAATCAATCTAAACAGTGTAGCTTTACTCAACACCTTAACACTATGATACAGTGTAATTGTGAAGTTGTATGGCTCACTGTGTTCAAAGTCGATCTTAATAACCCTCGTCACCTCTACTATGTGGGGGTTGTTATGGGAAACTAGCTAATAAATGGCAATGCAGCTTTACTGTAGTGAAGTTCGCAAGATTGGAAAGAGGAAATAACGTTTAGGCCTACATGTCCATTTAAATTATAGCCTTTCTAATGCACTTTTGTGCATTTTAAATCCAAAATAAGATGGAACGTGAGAAGACTGCCATTAACTTTAAAGAGGCCTATCTACAATTGAAACTATCTGTAGCCTAGGCCAGCCTTTCTCAAACTTCTTTGACCTAAGGCCCGGTCATGGCAGACTTTGGGGTCATAGGGCCCACCTACACGTACCCCCCCCCATCAAATTATCATGATGATTATCATTATCACAATTATTATTATACTATATTGTTACATGCACTTTCACTTCAAAGCAGTCAATGTTTAAAGTGCTAACATTGTTCACAAAACGTTTGTGAAAACATGCACATCAGAGGACTGCTTTACTAATGTAAGATATAATAATTATAATAGTTAATTGCTTTTGCATGGTTGCATGATGCTAGCATGAGAAATACTTCTCAAAACAACAGCAACTATATGGGTGCTATTGTTTTGGAATGTTTCCCTCATGTAAGCAATGCATCATACACTGGTAGGCAAATGGAGAAAAAATGTACATGCTTTTTAAAGAAATTTAATTTGAATGCCTGAATGTAAGGATTCAGGAAACAAAAACAACAGCAACTATATGGGTGCTATTAAGTAATAGCAGGTCCCAGGCACTCAAATGTAAAAGAGGAGAAGGAATTCTTTGAGTGCCTGGGACCTTCCTTGGATTTTCCCTACCCCAAGAGCACCGCTTGACGACTTGATAACTTCACCTGAGCGCCTGGTTGAACCTCTTGAATATATGGGTGCTATTGTTTTGGAATGTTTCCCTCATGTAAGAATTGCAAGAATCCACTATTAATCCACTATTAAATGCCGGAAATGGCAAGAATCCACTATTAAATGCCGTTAAATAAATAAACAGCCTTCCGACAGGTTGAAGCGGAGCTTTGCTACCAACGTTATCGGCTCTATGTCTAATGACATCGAATTAGCAAGTATTTCCTCTTGAATACAGAAATTTGCGCAGCAAATTATCACACGAAGCACCGGGCCTAATTTCACTCCACGGCTCTGCGGACCAGCAGTCTCCATGTTGCGGACCGGTGCCGGTCCGCGGCCCATAGTTTGAGAAACGCTGGCCTAGGCCTATGACACAAATAAGCCTCATGTCCGGTCTATGGATGTCTGCTTTAGCCTATTGTTGACAGCAGGGTTTTTACGATTTAAAATGATACTTTCTAGATTTTAATGGGCCATGTTGAAGAGCTGATGTCCGTTATTGTTCGTGCAAACATAAACTGATTCACCCTTGAATTTTGCAACTGTGAGATCCATGATAGGCGCCCGACAGAAATATTGTATCATTTTGCGGGTGATATCCACGTTCTGGCGGTGTTCTAAATGTGCACAGAAGGAGTTCCTAAGCTATATAAGGTATAAGCTAGGCCTAATACACAACATAAATTGTCACTATGCTGGCGACCCAAATAAAATCTCCTACGACCCACCCTTTGGGAGCCAATGCGTTAGACAACATAGGGAACAAAACGGGAGTGGGACGGGATTCGGGAGCCTTTCTCTCGGGATTTTGCAGGACAGGAGATTTTTGGGGGGACAGTCACGTGATCGGGATATGACGGGAGTATTTGTGCAGGCTCGGGATGGGACGGGAGTGAAAATTGATTCCCGTGTCACCCTCTAGAATGTGTGTATGATGTATGTAGTTACACACACACGCACACAGTAAATGTCATGATGAGAAGGGGAAACGGCTTTGTCTTACCAGGCACTCCAGGAGTCTGGCAGGCCGTGATATGATGATGAGCATCTTCCTCACCAGCTGACTGATGACGGAGACCTCCTCACTCTCCGAGCGCTCATACGCCTGCATGCCGATGGGGGGGGGGGGGGGGGGGTGAAAAAGAGGGCAAAAGAAGGAGAGGTTGGGGGAGGGAGGGGGATAGAGGGCAAGAGAGAGCAGAGGTTAAACCCAACGCCAGGGGACAAAAGCACATTAACAGCACAAAAACACATAGATTAAACAGCAGAGCTAGTTTGGTTGAATGTAAAAGCTGCCACACTGACGTGACGTTACGTGACCCGACGTGAGACGATGCAACGTGAGTATTGAAAAAGAAAACACAATTTGATGCAAATAAACCCGCCGACATCAACCTTAGTCGGATGAAATGCTATGGGCTGGGCTTCCGACCATGGATTAAGTCTGGTCCACAACTAGAGCAAACATCATGGATTAAGTCTGGTCCACACCTAAAGCAAACATCATGGATGTCTGGTCCACACCTAAAGCAAACATCATGGATTAAGTCTGGTCCACAACTAAAGCAAACATCATGGATTAAGTCTGGTCCACACCTAAAGCAAACATCATGGATTAAGTCTGGTCCACACCTAAAGCAAACTTAATGGATTAAGTCTGGTCCACAACTAAAGCAAACATCAATGAAAACCCCCACTGAATGAAGGGTTTAGTGTAGACTAGGGGTTTAGTGTAGACTAGGCTTAATCCATGGAAGGGTTTAGTGTAGACTAGGTTTACTCCATGAAAGGGTTTATTGTAGACTAGGGGTTTAGTGTAGACTAGGGGTTTAGTGTAGACTAGGTTTAATCCGTGAAAGGGTTTAGTGTAGACTAGGGGTTTAGTGTAGACTAGGCTTAATCCATGAAAGGGTTTAGTGTAGACTAGGGGTTTAGTGTAGACTAGGCTTAATCCGTGAAGGGGAAACTGTCCAAGACATGATGAGAATTGAGAGCTAATCCACCCCAATTCACACACATACACACACACACACAAACATACACACATACCACACACACACACACACACACACACACACACACAAACTACACACACACACCACACACATACCACACACACACACACACACACACACACACAGCAGGATTTCCTAATGGCTCACACACACACACACACACACACATCACACCAGGGCTTTGAACCGATTTTTTTTTCCAATCGGTTCGTTCCGAACAGAAACGGAATTATAACGTTTCCGGTTATGAGTTCCACCAATAAATTGACGTTCCCGAACCGGTTAGAACAAAAAAATACTGTTCCCGGAACGGTTAATTTCGTTCCTGTCAGCTGTTTAATGCTATAGAATTATGTCACATCTTTCTCATCCAGCTTAAACCAAATGTAATAATATTACAACCATTATTAAATAATAATAATTATATTAATAATAATAATAATAATAATAATAATAATAATTAAATAGGCCTACAATTATTTCAAATGTTTAGTTTATTGTTAAAAGAGAAAATTTCCACACAAACGTAACGACATTATTAAGACACGTGCATTAGGCAAACAGAGGTGTTGGCGCCATTTAGCCAAATGTTCGCTAGTCCATCATTAACGTGGAGTCGACAAATATAGCTATTGTTATTGTGTTTGGAATGAGCGTTTTAATTAACGATGGATCGTAATTTACCTCTTATTTAAGATGTGGAGTGGAGACTTTGTAATCCACCGCTCTCTCTCCATTCAGTCAGCGAATGTCTGATGTGATGTCACACAGGAAGTGAACCTCAGCCGTCATGGTAACGTGCGCAGGAAAATAATTACTTTTTTATTTTTTAGTTAATTAGGCAACAAAAACTTTGAGGAACGAAATAAAACCGGTATTAACCGGTTCCCATTATTTTAAATAAGTGTTCCTGTTCCAGAACCTAAAAAATAATAACGTTTCCGGTTTTGTTTCTGTTCCCTGTAAAATACAAAAAGTTCCCGGTTTTCGTTTTCGTTCCTTGAACCGGTTCAAAGCCCTGCATCACACACACACACACAAACCACACACAGCAGGATTTCCTAATGGCACACATACCACACACACACAGCTGGATTTCCTAATGGCACACATACCACACACACACACACAGCTGGATTTCCTAACGGCACACACACATACACAGCTGGATTTCCTAATGGCACACACACACACAGCTGGATTTCCTAATGGCACACATACCACACACACACAGCTGGATTTCCTAATGGCACACACACACACACACACAGCTGGATTTCCTAATGGCACACATACCACACACACACACACACACACACACCACACACATACACACACACACAAACATACACACATACCACACACATACACACAAACCACACACACACACACACACACCACATACACACAAACCACACACACACACACCACACACACACATACCACACACATACACACACACACACACACACACCACACACACACACACACACACACACACACACACACACACACACACACAGCAGGATTTCCTAATGGCTCACACACACACACACACACACACACATCACACACACACACACAAACCACACACAGCAGGATTTCCTAATGGCACACATACCACACACACACAGCTGGATTTCCTAATGGCACACATACCACACACACACACACACACACACACACACACACACAGCTGGATTTCCTAATGTCACACATACACACACATACACACACACACACACCCACACACCCACACCCACACACACACACACACACACACACACAGCTGGATTTCCTAATGGCACACACACACACAGCTGGATTTCCTAATGGCACACACACACACACACACACACACACACACACACACACAGCTGGATTTCCTAATGGCACACACACACACACACACACACACACACACACACAGCTGGATTTCCTAATGGCACACACACACACACACACACACACACACACACACACACACACACACACACAGCTGGATTTCCTAATGTCACACACACACACACACAGCTGGATTTCCTAATGGCGCACACACACACACACACACACAGCTGGATTTCCTAATGGCACACACACACACACACACACACACACACACAGCTGGATTTCCTAATGGCACACACACACACACACACACAGCTGGATTTCCTAATGGCACACACGCACACACACACACACACACACACACACACACACACACACACACACACACACACACGGCCTCTTGGGGCCGCACAGGCTCCCTCGGAGCGCTCACCTGAGAGCACCCCGCCGATGACATCATCGGAGACGGCCGTCAGGAAAGCAGAGGTGACAGCAGGCAGAGCCCACGACACGACACGAGCGTCGCCATGACCACAGTCAGCTTTAGCACTCGCCTGTCTGCACACACTACCACGCACTGCCTGAGTGTGTGTGTGTGTGTGTGTGTATGTGTGTGTGTGGGTGGGGGGTTCAGACAGGAACGCCCTCAGGACTAAACTGTGCCTGAATCTTACACAAACACACACACAACAGAGAAGCTTAACAAAGTTAGCATTAGTCATGGTCAACCAAGCTGAAGACACTGGAGCACGTGCCCAAACTGCCCACGTCTCATCTATGTCTCATCTGTCTCATCTATGTCTCATCTATGTTATCTTCTCCTCCTCATAACAGATGAAGATGACTATTATCTTCTCCTCCTCATAACACATGAAGATGACTATTATCTTCTCCTCCTCATAACAGATGAAGATGGCGATTTAGAGATCATGCGGATACTATCCAACAGAGCAAACCACACACAAACCTGCTCACACACACACACTCACACATACACTCATACAAACACACACAAACACTCACAGGCATACGCATACACACACACACACACACACACACACACACACACACACACACACACACACTGAGCCATGTTCAGTGCCCTTCTTGAGAGACCATCATACACAGCTCTTGTAAATAGGGCTGGGATAAACGATTATTTTTTAAACGATTAATCTAGCGATTATTTTTTCGATGCATCGATTAATCTAACGATTCATTTTTTCAGTCCGATTCGATTTCAATTCGATTATCGATTATTTCCCCATTAATTGACTAATAGCAACTTGATTGATTTACATATCTGAATGAAAAAAACATGAAATCCTTAACATTGGAATATATGTTTATTGCTCTTAAGATTCCAAAATAAAAGACTATACAAGTGCAAAGTAATGCATTCTTAGTCAGAGGTAGCATTCAGCTCAGTTTAGTAGTGTATAGGTCTAATTGAGTGCCTGTCACTTTAAGACAACGTTTGTGAGGGAATCCTTGCAATTAACATTAACACAGTTAAAACGCTGCTGATGTGTGGACGCAATTCATAACGTAGTTCAAATAACGGTTCGTACTTCTCCTTGGGACAAACACTTTTGAGTCTTGGAAAACACTTTTCCATTTACATCGGGATTCATTCAGAGTCAATAAAATGAGCCCTACATGAGTAACGAAATTGACAAGCAGATGTAAGTAAGCATGCTAAACTTGACATCCGAACAGTATTCTAACGTTAGCTTTGAGATACTGCTTGATTGCATAACTTAACTTAGTTTGGTCTCCTCAATGTACTATGTTGTGATGAGACCTTAGCAGAGTTACCTTTAATGCAGCAGTTTTGAACAAATTTGCGCAGCATGGTCACGATGCTAATCGGATTTAATAGCAATTTAGCCCGCCGTGTTCTATGCAATGCTTCTATGTGGCAACAACAATCCTTCAACAATCGTGAATATTTTGTTAAATGCACATGCAGAGGAAGGGCAGCGGGCTCGTTACAAGAGAGAGCGGGGCGGGGCAAGGAAAGACTGCGTGCGTGAAAAGCGCAGCTCAATGATTTCGTGGCCCCCAGCAACAGATTAGTCAACGTATGGGAAACACTGAAGGTGTAAAAATAAAAATATTTAGCGCAACACATTATGCTTAA
The DNA here is from genome assembly GCF_046254945.1 of Alosa pseudoharengus. Lineage (NCBI taxonomy): Eukaryota > Metazoa > Chordata > Actinopteri > Clupeiformes > Clupeidae > Alosa > Alosa pseudoharengus. The sequence goes on along the minus strand of NW_027468576.1, from coordinate 41,101,410 downwards.
CGAATTGGTGCGCATATTTTGCGTCGACGTCATCGATTACGTCGACGCGTTGTCCCAGCCCTACTTGTAAAGATAAACTTCAGAGGGAGAAACAACGGAACACCAAGCCTCTCACGACAACACACACACACACACACACACGAGAAAGAGTCCAATGGAACACCAAGCCTCTCACGACAACACACACGCACGCACACACACACACACACACACACATACGCACACACACACACATACGTACACACACACATACGCACGCACACACACACACACACACACATACGTACATACACACACGCACACACACACATACATACACACACACACACACGTACACGCATGCACGCACACACACGCACGTACGTACACGCACACACGCACGCGCACACGCACACACGCGCACGTACGTACACGCACGCACACACACACACACACCCCAATCACCACATGTCAACATGCCACAGCACATGCCACAGCACCTATGCTTCAGAGAGCCAACACTTTGATTCTCTGTGCATGTGTGAGATTATAATTAGTATGACTGATAAATATTTTCGTTAATTGTGACGCTCTTCCCTAACTTGTCTGTGTTGTTGTGCAGTGGTCACCATGGTTACCATGTGACGCTCTTCTCTAACTTGTCTGCATTGTTGTGGAGTGGTCACCATGGTTACCATGCAGACATGGCACTTCTGAGTCAACGACACCAACTTTGACTTGATCTGATCTGATCTGCTTTGATTTGTTGTTGTTGTCGAGAGTGTGTGTGCTAGAGTGAGGGTTTAAATGCAGTGTGTGTGTGTGTGTGTATTTGTGAGTGTGTGTGTGTGTGTGTGTGTGTGTATGTATGTATGTGTGTGTGTGTGTGTGCGTGCCAGAGGGTTTACATGCAGTGTGTGTGTGTGTGCGCATGTGTGTGTGTGTGTGTGCCAGAGTGAGGGTTTAAATGCAGTGTGTGTGTGTGTGTGTGTGTGTGTGTGTGTGTATGTGTGTGTGCCAGAGTGAGGGTTTTGCGTCTTGCAAACACACACACACAAGGCTTTTTATGCCTTTAATTATAGGACAGTGGAGAGTGACAGGAAGTGAATGGGAGAGAGAGCAGGGGTGGGATCCGGAAAGGACCACGGGGCGGGAATCGAACCCGGGTCGCCGGCGTACGGTGCAGGTGCCCAAGCCAGTTGCACCACAGCTGGGGCCGGGTCCTTGAATTTTAACAAACAAGTCAGCAGTGTAGTCAAAGGCAGTTTCTACCAATTAAGAACCATAGCCAAGCTGAAACCCATTCTGTCCGCAACTGACCTTGAAACCGTTGTCCATGCCTTCATCTCCTCCCGCTTACTGCAATTCTCTGTACATTGGCATGTCACAATCAAATCTAAATAAATTCCAGCTGGTACAAAATGCTGCTGCTAGGCTCCTCACCAACACCAAAAAGAGTGATCACATAACACCAACACCAAGAGTGATCACACAACACAGCTCAGCTACATTGGCTTCCGGTCAAACTCAGGATTGAGTTTAAAATTTTACTTTTTGTTTTTAAAGCCCTTAAAAGTTTAGCCCCACCTATCTCTGAACTTCTGCCCCCACACTCTACTACCAGGTCACTCAGGTCACAAGACCAACTACTGCTTGCTGTCCCATGTACACGCCTTAAAACCCGTGGCGACCGAGCTTTTTCTGTAGCCGCTCCAAAGCTCTGAAATACCCTCCCTCCACATATCAAATCCTCCCCTACAATTACCTCCTTCAAATCCAATCTCAAGACATATTTTTTCTCACTTGCTTTTAATACAGTATGATGTTTTTGGTCTTGTTTAAATTTTCTTATTTATTTTTATTTCTCTTATCTATTTTCTTGTCGCTGCTACTAATGCTGTCTTGATACGAATAATCACACCTAGTTTGTGTAGATGTATGGGCTTTGTGTAGATGTATGGTCTTATTGTTATGACTTATTTGCTAACCTTTTCTTTGTTCAGCACTTTGGCTCAACCCCTGTTGTTTTTAAATGTGCTATATAAATAAATGACTTGACTTGTGTGTGTGTGTATTTGTGTGTGTGTATTTGTGTGTGTGCCAGAGTGAGGGTTTAAATGCAGTGTGTGTGTGTGTGTGTGTGTGTGTGTGTGTCAGAATGAGGGTTTAAATGCAGTGTGTGTGTGTGTGTGTGTATGTGTGTGTGTGTGTGCCAGAGTGAGGGTTTAAATGCAGTGTGTGTGTGTGTGTGCCAGAGTGAGGGTTTAAATGCAGTGTGTGTGTGTGTGTGTGTGTGCCAGAGTGAGGGTTTAAAGGGGTGGTTCAGGATTTTGGACATAGGACCTCATTTCCAAGTAAGCAAGTGTGATATGTATCAGTGGAGACCGTTTTCAACACGTTTCATCCAGTCCTTCTAATTGCAGAGTTCGCAGGTGCTAGGCTAGCGCAAGTCAACGGTATGTGCTAGCCTGCCACTAAAAACAGTCTTACCCACTCCAAAGTACACCCGAGGCAAATAAATTATAACGCCAGACTATCGATGTAAATGTCTGTTTTGATAGTGTTATTTCTAACGTTATTCTATCCTTGCATTTCAACGATCGCATTACATTTTGAGGGACTAGTTTCTTAGCAGCGGCGGAATTATACTTGCTCCGGTTAGTAGTACTGCGCCGAAAAGTAAACAGTAAAGCGCACTCCAATGGGGATACCTAGTAGTAGCCTTGGTAATATCAGTCCGCCGCTGAGATGCAAAATGACTACTACCAACTTCAGGGACCAAAGTATAACTATTGCAACGCAATGCAAGGGTAGTTGTATTTCTCACACTATTCTATCAACACAGACATTTACATCGATTGTCTGGAATTTGCCTCGGGTGTACTTTGGAGTGGGTAAGACTGTCTTTAGTGGCAGGCTAGCACATACCGTTGACTTGCGCTAGCCTAGCACCTGCGAACTCTGCAATTAGAAGGACTGGATGAAACGTGTTGAAAACGGTCTCCACTGATACATATCACACTTGCTTACTTGGAAATGAGGTCCTATGTCCAAAATCCTGAACCACCCCTTTAAATGCAGTGTGTGTGTGTGTGTGCCAGAGTGAGGGTTTAAATGCAGTGTGTGTGTGTGTGTGTGTGTGTGTGTGTGTGTGCCAGAGTGAGGGTTTAAATGCAGTGTGTGTGTGTGTGTGTGTGTGTGTGTGTGTGTGCCAGAGTGAGGGTTTAAATGCAGTGTGTGTGTGTGTGTGTGTGTGTGTGTGTGTGTGTGTGTGTGTGTGCCAGAGTGAGGGTTTAAATGCAGTGTGTGTGTGTGTGTGCCAGAGTGAGGGTTTAAATGCAGTGTGTGTGTGTGTGTGTGTGTGTGTGTGTGTGTGTGTGTGCCAGAGTGAAGGTTTAAATGCAGTGTGTGTGTGTGTGTGTGTGTGTGTGTGTGTGTGTGTGTGTGCCAGAGTGAGGGTTTAAATGCAGTGTGTGTGTGTGTGTGTGTGCCAGAGTGAGGGTTTAAATGCAGTGTGTGTGTGTGTGTGCCAGAGTGAGGGTTTAAATGCAGTGTGTGTGTGTGTGTGCCAGAGTGAGGGTTTAAATGCAGTGTGTGTGTGTGTGTGTGTGTGTGTGTGTGTGCCAGAGTGAGGGTTTAAATGCAGTGTGTGTGTGTGTGTGTGTGTGTGTGTGTGTGTGTGTGTGTGTGTGTGTGTGTGTGTGTGTGTGTGTGTGTGTGTGTGCCAGAGTGAGGGTTTAAATGCAGTGACGCATGGAACACAAGCGTGTGGGGAGGATGCAGCTCTGTCAGAGCGGAGAGGCAATTATAGCTACTGAGAGCTGCCCGTCATCACTGTAAAGGAATAGAACACACACACACAGAGACACTCTGGAGCTGAGGGGAGCTCCTAACTATGCACACACACACACACACACACACACACACAGAGCAGGGAAGCATCTGTGATCTAAGATGCATCACCCCCCCGCCCAGTCTATTTATTTTATTGTTTGCCATCTCATCCAGTAGGGGGCGTTCTAAGCGTATTGTAGCGTAGTGTGTGTGGGTGTGTGTGGCCCATGACCAAATCAAGCGAGTAACAGCCAATAGCCACCCTGTTCAAAAAATGGACCATAACGCACAGAACTCTGGAGATACTTTGGATTCTACACCGTAGATGGTAAAGGAACCGCTAAAGATGAGGTAGACTTTCATAGTGGTGCAGGCTAAACCATTTTAGCGTCCCGACAGGCTTTTGTTGGGGCTCGGGACACGCAACTCAAAACCGGCTATCGGCTACTCCTGCTCACTCACACACACACACGCCTACTACACATGAACACATACGTACACGTACACATACACATACACATACACACACGCAACTCAAAATCGGCTATCGGCTATAGGCTACTCCTGCTCACTCACACACACACACACACGCCTACTACACATGAACACATACGTACACACACACATACACACACGCAACTCAAAACCGGCTATCGGCTATAGGCTACTCCTGCTCACTCACACACACACACACACGCCTACTACACATGAACACATACGTACACATACACATACACACACGCAACTCAAAACCGGCTATCGGCTATCGGCTACTCCTGCTCACTCACACACACACACGCCTACTACACATGAACACATACGTACACATACACATACACATACACACACGCAACTCAAAACCGGCTATCGGCTATAGGCTACTCCTGCTCACTCACACACACACACGCCTACTACACATGAACACATACGTACACATACACATACACACACGCAACTCAAAACCGGCTATCGGCTATAGGTTACTCCTGCTCACTCACACACACACACGCCTACTACACATGAACACATACGTACACACTCAACCACTCACACACACACACACCTGCTACATGAACACATACGTACACATACACATACACATACACATACACACACACACTCAAAATCGGCTATAGGCTATAGGTTACTCCTGCTGCTGTTAAAGTTGTCACGTTTCTGATAGATTGGTGTTTCTAGCAAACAATATTAAGAAATGAATTAGGATAGGCTATAGGTTACTCCTGCTGCTGTTTAAGTTGTCACGTTACTGTTTGTGCCGTGCTGTTTTTTCCATGTAGCCTAATTTTGTGATGGGCTATGCATAGTGCCACTTTATAAAGATTAAGTTGATCACCTGCTGTTTCAAACATTTATTCAGACAGGCTATGGCTAAGTCCTGTTTATGACTGTCAGACTGTTAATAGCCTGCATTTGTGATTGAATAATAATAATAATAATAATAATAATAATAATAATAATAAGTTTATTTTATATAGCGCCTTTCTCAAACCCAAGGTCGCTTTACATAGTAGGGAGGCAGGGAAACACAATAACAAACAAACAAAACAATACAACAAAGACAAGTTATCTGTATGGAACTATGTGTTGGGTGTGGAGGAGAAGTGATCATTAAACAGAAAGGTCTTGAGATGTGCTTTGAAGAAAGGAAGAGAAAGACAGGCACAAAGGGGTTGGGGGAGGGAGTTCCAGAGTTTGGGGGCCAAGGCACTGAAGGACCTGCCACCCAGGGTGGAGTCTGGAGCGGGGGATAGCCAAGAGGCTTTGGTCAGAGGATCTGAGTGAGCGGGAGGGAGTGTAAGGGGTCAGGAGGTCGCAGATGTAGGGGGGAGCAAGGTTGTAGAGGGCTTTGAAGGTGAGTAGTAGTACTTTGTATTTGATCTGGGACGGAACTGGTAGCCAATAGAGTTGATGGAGAATGGGGGTGATGTGTGCTGATTGTCTGGTATGGGGAATCTCCCTTACAGTGTTTTTTTTTTTTTGGGGGGGGGGGCTCGGTAGATATTTGAATATATTCCAATACATGGCTCGATATTTGATATCATAATTATATCATTTACAGTGACGTATTGGCAGTGACGAGAGACACACACACACTCACTCACACCTACTACACATGATCACATACGTACACACTCAACCACTCACACACACACACACACACACACACACACACTCGCCTACTACACATGAACACATACGTACACACTCAACCACTCACACACACACACTCACTCACACACACCTGCTACATGAACACATAAGTACACATACACACAAACCTGCTACATGAACACATACGTACACACACACACACACGCCTGCTCAGTCACTCTCTAACACAAGGAGGGTAGAGAGGAGGGTTGCTATGGAAACTACCATTCCACCATAACACAAGACACAAGACACGACAAACGACCAAAAGCATAAGAGACATCTTCACACACACACACACACACACACATGTGCTCATCCACAATATCACACCAAAAGCATAAGAGACATCTTCACACACACACACACACACACACATGTGCTCATCCACAATATCACACCAAAAGCATAAGAGACATCTTCACACACACACACACACACACACACACACATGTGCTCATCCACAATATCACACCAAAAGCATAAGAGACATCTTCACACACACACACACACACACACATGTGCTCATCCACAATATCACACCAAAAGCATAAGAGACATCTTCACACACACACACACACACACACACATGTGCTCATCCACAATATCACACCAAAAGCATAAGAGACATCTTCACACACACACACACACACACACACACACACACATGTGCTCATCCACAATATCACACCAAAAGCATAAGAGACATCTTCACACACACACACACACACACACACACATGTGCTCATCCACAATATCACACCAAAAGCATAAGAGACATCTTCACACACATGTGCTCATCCACAATATCACACCAAAAGCATAAGAGACATCTTCACACACACACACACACACACACATGTGCTCATCCACAATATCACACCAAAAGCATAAGAGACATCTTCACACACACACACACACACACACATGTGCTCATCCACAATATCACACCAAAAGCATAAGAGACATCTTCACACACACACACACACACACACATGTGCTCATCCACAATATCACACCAAAAGCATAAGAGACATCTTCACACACACACACACACACACACACATGTGCTCATCCACAATATCACACCAAAAGCATAAGAGACATCTTCACACACACACACACACACACACACATGTGCTCATCCACAATATCACACCAAAAGCATAAGAGACATCTTCACACACACACACACATGTGCTCATCCACAATATCACACCAAAAGCATAAGAGACATCTTCACACACACACACACACACACACATGTGCTCATCCACAATATCACACCAAAAGCATAAGAGACATCTTCACACACATGTGCTCATCCACAATATCACACCAAAAGCATAAGAGACATCTTCACACACACACACACACACACACATGTGCTCATCCACAATATCACACCAAAAGCATAAGAGACATCTTCACACACATGTGCTCATCCACAATATCACACCAAAAGTGAACACTGGTCAACATTTTGTCACCATTTTCTGACATTGTATTGATTGAAAATGCTTAATTAAGAAAATAATGAACAGACTTATCTACTAAGTGTGTGTGTATGTGTGTGTGAGCAGGGAGGAAGCCTCTGACTCTGCCTGTGTCAAACCACCAGTCTCTTCCACCACGCAGAGCATCCTTAGGGTCCTGAAGGAGACACAGAGCGTGCGTGCGTGCGTGCGCCCTGCAGGAGACACAGAACCATCTAACCTGTGTGTGTGTGACTCATGCACACAGGCAAAAAACACACAGGCATGTGTTGCAAACCCAGTAACAGGCACACACACAGAGGCACAAACACGCACACACACACACAGGCGTATGTTGCAGACCCAGTAACAAGCACAAACACACACACACACACACACTTGCAGGAAATGTCAGACATGCCACTTCCTTTCCTCCCTCACACCATTGCAAAGTGCCTGTTATTCTTCCCCTTTCTCTGCCTCACACACACACACTCACACACACACACACACACACACACACACACACACACACACACACACACAGAAAGAGAGAGTGGAGAATGAGCTCACCCACAAGAGTCAACAAGTTTGGTGCTTTCCACCAGCACACACACTAACAGCAGATACACACACATACACACACTAACAGCAGACACACACACATACACACACTAACAGCTATACACACACATACACACACTAACAAACACTAACAGCAGATACACACACACATACACACACTAACAGCTATACACACACATACACACACTAACAGCTATACACACACATACACACACTAACAGCTATACACACACATACACACACTAACAAACACTAACAGCAGATACACACACTAACAGCAGATAAACACACATACACACACTAACAAACACTAACAGCAGATACACACACTAACAAACACTAACAGCAGATACACACACTAACAACACGTACACACACTAACAGCAGATACACACATTAAGAATAACAGCAGATACACACACACACACACACACACAGTAACGTTATGCTATACCTAAAAATCACACACACACACACACACAGTAACGTTATGCTATACCTAAAAATCACACACACACACACACACACAGTAATGTTATGCTACACCTAACATCAGCCCACTCTGCATTCAGAGTAGGTTTTTGTTTCAGTAGTGGTGCAAATCTGAGGTGGCTGCATGTTCCATTGGGCTCCATTGGGTTCCATCTCCATCCATCCACTCAAAGGTCCCATATCATATTAGAATTCTCTCTTTTTCAACAAGTTAAAATAGTAAGGAAGTATTAGGGCCACGCAAAAAAAAAAGTATTATACTTCGAAATTAAAGTTCTAATGTTACAAAAATAAAGTGTGGTGTAGAGATCAGGTTGAAATGTTACGAGAATAAAGTCATATTACGAGAATAAAGTTGTAACATTATGAGAATAATGAAGATTAAAGTCATAGCATGTAGCCAATGAACACTTTTGTTGGTTGCTGTTGCATGATGAAATGGACGACTTAATTCAGGTTTATTTTAGCATATGGTTTGATAACAAGGAGAAACTTGGTGTCTTGGCACAGAATCACACCATTGTAATTTCTATTCTTACGTTAAAAAGGCGTTGTCGCGAACTCAGTCTTTTCAGGAGGCGAATCAAACCGACATTGCTGAATTGATCTCCTTCGTGCAGAAGGAGCTGAGGGGAAATGGCCAGATGCAAGGATATCGTTGGATGCACCTTCGAGCAATCCAGAAAGGATTGGTGGTCTCGCAAGATACAATAAAGGGCATTTAGTAGAGCATTTAGTGCTCTCCCCAATCCCAGACGTTCACATTGCATGTTTGTTTGTAATGGATGCAACCGCGAGATAGGCTATGCGTTTGACGGCAATGAGTTGTTAACAGACATGAATCAAGACATATAGCCCAGCAGCAATCTAGGGACTGTTCGTTATTTATTGAAGGGGCCACCGGAGGAATTTTGAGTGCTTCAGTCAAAAGTTGCATGACCCTCTCTTGCCTGCTAGAAATTGTTCAATGACCCTCCGACAGAATTGTTAAAAAAGACATGACCCTCCCCTGCCAATTGTCGCTGTCTTCCGCCCGCGCCACAGCCACACACTGTGATAACGTTCTTAAATCAATCTTTCCCGTGAGCTTGCATGCTACCAGTCCTTCCTTTTCAAATGTGTTGCGCCTGTTTGCACAATTTCACAAATAATCATATGTGATTAATAGTATGACAAATAATCCCTGTGCACGGGGACCGAAACAATGCATGCCAACTTTTTCCGTGTTTATCACGTATTTTAACTTTCCCCCGCTGTCTTGCCGTTTTAATGTTTTCCCGTAGAATATCCCATTTTTTAATACTCTCATAACAGCCCTGCCATCGGGCCCATCTCTGTGTTGCCCTGTTGCTACCCCTTGCCCTTCCAACGAAACAGATGTCTTCAAATCATCGTTTTCCTTGCTTGAAGGCGAACTTAGAGTGATGTTAACCTATTTAAGTTTAACGGCGTGATTGTCGTGAGAGCATGATTCATTGGCGCTTGCATGTTCGGCCTTATGTCTACGTGCGCACCTGAGGCTACTCAGCTACTAGAGAAAGAATTTCCCCTGTTTGTATGTTCACTCCAAGTTGGCCTACCATAACTTACCAACTCTGCACTGTAGACCCTAACTGGCTATTTATATTTTTCTGTGAAATAAGCAAATGTATTTGTTCAACTTTATGAAGCAGAATTACGCATAGGCTACTTGGAACATAATACATTTAACAAAGGACAGATGTATGTTGCTAGTGACAAAATATTAACTTTCAGTGTTTTACGATGTCTTTGTCATGGGGAAGTGTTTTTCCCCATGCATTTATTCTAGGTTACTGTCAGTGATTGATGCGAGAGAAGCGGGGTCTGTGTTGTGTTGCGTTGCGTTAATTTATGTTCATTGGGCATACCTTGCTGTGCCGTCCACAGCTCTTCAGTTCTGACAAAGCCAAAATTACTCCATTTGAAACAATGAGTGCAGGAAGCGCGTTTGTATGGTTATATTGCTTGACGGGGGGGATCCCAAGCAGCTTTCAGCCATAAGGCTACTTTGAGAACATTTCAATTCACCCGACACTAATATTCAAAATGTTGAAAACTATTTCAGCATAGCCTATAAAGCAGTTTAATTAAATAGAATGTTAGTTGTAAACAAACGAGCTACTTGGTGAGGCTTGGCCTCACAGATGCGCTTGTGCCTTAGATGGCAGGAAAACTTTTCACGATAGGCCTATTAACTAACCACCCGATTCACGTTGGCTGGGGGAAAGGGGGGCAATCAGACATTTGTGCCCAGTTAATCCGGCCCTGTCCCTAACAAATCACACCTTCCCACCTCTGACAGCTTAAAAGAAGTCAAGAGGACTCCTTACTCACAGACCTATTCACAAACCTGGGCATTTTGCCGTGTTTTGAAATCCTATGCAGCTACAGGAGCTTCCAATCGTGAGGAAGCAATTTTGCATTGTAGGCATAACTAACATGCAATAACGCCGCCAACAACAACCAAAACTAGAAAAGCATTTCCTGAAGGAAATACAGTGCATGAAAATGCAAAAAATATGATGTAAAATATCATACAGAGTAAAAACAAACTATATTGGTTGCTAGGTAGATGAGGTTTAATATAGTTGGAATGACTGAACAGTTAAATAGGTGGATAGTTAATATAGGTAAATGATTTACTTGGTAGATAAGGTTTAATATAGTTGGAATGATTGAACGGTTAAATAGGTGGATAATTTAAATGGTTAAATTATTTAGGTAGATAATTGACGATAACTGACAGTTGGAATGGCTCTAATGTTTGCTAGCAGTTATGCTAACTATGTTATCAAAGATAATAATGTTAACAAAGTTACTTAACTTAGCTAATGTTTTCATTTTTAGTAGTTATGCTAACTAGCATGTTCATGCCTATGCTAACCATGTGACTTAGCTAACTTAGCTAATCATTTTTAACAGTTTTGCTAAAAATGCTAATTAGCATGCTAACATGCTAACTATGTTAACCATGTTACTTAGCTAACTTAGCTAATCATTTTTAGCAGTTATGCTAACTATGCTAACTAACATGTTAACCATGTTACTTAGCTAACTTAGCTAATCATTTTTAGCAGTTTTGTTAAAAATGCTAACAATGTTAGCAATGTTGACATGCTAACTATATTAACCATGCTAACTAGCTACAGTGGGTAGGAGTGATAGTTGATGACAAGTAACAGTTACAATGGCTGAACAGTTAAAAAGTTCAGTAGTTTGAAGGGTTAAATTGTTTTACAGTGAAATAGTGTAGTGAGGACTTTTATTTTGAAACAGTTTTTGGCAGAGAAAGCAGTTGAATAGGGTGTATATATTGGTTGCTAAGTAGATGAGGTTTAATATAATTGGAATGACTGAACAGTTAAATAGGTGGATAGTTTAAATGGTTAAATTATTTAGATAGATAGTTGACAATAACTGACAGTTGGAATGGTTCTAATGTTTGCTAGCAGTTATGCTAACTATGTTAACAAAGATAATAATGTTAACCAAGTTACTATGCTAACTAACATGCTAACAATGTTAAAATGCTAACTATGCTAACCATGGGACTTAGCTAACCATTTTTAGCAGTTTTACTTAAAATGCTAACTAGCATGCTAACATGCTAGCATGCTAACTATGTTAACCACGTTACTTAGCTAACTTAGCTAATCATTTTTAGCAGTTTTGCTAAAAATGCTAACTAGCATGATAACATGCTAACTACTAACCATGTTACTTAGCTAACTTAGCTAATCATTTTTAGCAGTTATGCTAACTATGCTAACTAGCATGGTAACATGCTAGCATGCTAACTATGTTAACCATGTTACTTAGCTAACTTAACTAATCATTTTTAGCAGTTTTGCTAAAAATGTTAACAATGTTAACATGTTAACTATGCTAACCATGCTAACTAGCTACAGTGGGTAGGAGTCATAGTTGATGACAAGTAACAGTTGAACAGTGAAATATTGTAGTGAGGACTTTTATTTTGAAACAGGCAGAGGAAGCAGTTGAACAGGATGTGTAGTCTTAATAGGGCCAGTTTGTATGCTTAAAGCCTGAGACTGGCAGTTGATGCAGGTGGCCCGAACACCTGCCATAGGATTCTAATTGCTTAACGGCTCTATTGTGATGTCATCAGCCCATGTTAAGTCTATGGGGAAATTTTGAACAGTTTTTAATTAGTAGTTTAAAAAGTATAAAAGTTACAAAGCTGAAAAATACATAGCACTCTTGTCCTAAGTAAGACCTACGTAACATAGTTTGAATGAAGTTTCTACGTTAAGCGGTTGAAGCTGCATTAAGTGCGTTAGAAGAAGAAGAAGCCTAGGAAGAACAGTACAGTGCATTTTCATGCACTGTAACTAGAGAATGTAATTCCAGGGAATTACGAGTGCATGAAAATGAAGCTAGGACAGATATAGCATAGCTTAATAAAAAGTTGATAGTTTAGACGTAGACAGTTTAAAAGTTGAATGTTGATAGCAGACGTGGGACCAAGTCACTGTTCGGCAAGTCCCAAGTCTTAGCAGTCAAGTCCAAGTCAAGTCCCAAGTAAATACAGAGAAGGGCAAGTCGAATCCAAGTCCAAGTCACATCAAAGCCAAGTCGAGTCCAAGTCCAAGTCCCAATCTTTTTCAAGTCCTGAACAAGTCATCAGGTACTCTTCACTTAATAATGCCATTATTAGACTATCGATCATAATTTTAGCACTTCCATCTAATCCACAGTATTTTTTGTTTATAAATACAGATTAAAATATATTCAATGTTTCTGTCTTGTAATCTTTTACGACATATGCATGCGCATACCTGAGTAATCTGTAAACGGATAGCTACATAACACTCTGCACAGCTGCAAATATATATATTGTTTTTCCAAATTGCGGAGCCCACTGTAAGGATGAGTAATAATTTGACTGATGGCAGTTCACTGCGCTAGGCCACAGATTTGCCTGCAAACAATTTATTAGGCTGTCTGGCAGTGGCGACTCATAAGGGAAGCCAAGGTCAACATTTTTATATTATTTAAAAGATAATAAGGACAGTAATTTTGTTTTAAAGTATTCATTTCTTAAGAAATACTACACATTTGATGCTGTTTATCTCATTTGTAAATGGTGCACTGTCACTTTAAGCCCATTGTGTCATTGTGTGCCACTGTCCACACGTTCTCATAATGATCTTTTTTTACCAGCTCCGTTCAAATATAGCCTATGGCTAGTCCACAAACTCAAACATTGTTTGTGCCACATGTATAGCACAATATTAACAATGATAAGCATGATATTAAGTTGGCACAAACAGCTTTCATTCCCTTGGAAAGAGAAGCATGTATGACATGATGCTTGCTTGACATTTTCTGTTTGCAATTAAAAGTGAATTATAAGCCTGGTAGCCAGTAGCCACCTAGCTACAGTAGCTGAGTGAAATGCGTTTCAATCGGCATATCATGTGCTTCATGTAAATAAATTATTGAATACTTCAAGACTCACCAGTTCCATTACACAAGGCAAAGACAACTCTTCATAATATTCTTGTCCACTTTCCAAATCACAGTGAGTGCAGCTATGTCATAGTGACCTGGATCTCATAGTTTATAACAGTACAGTAGGCTAGTGAGAACCGGATAAATTAACAATCTCCTCTAATCTCGTATTTGTTGCCTTCACGATTTCCTTTTATATGTTTCTTATATTTAAAAGAAGATATCAATCATCATCAACAATGACAAGCCAGCTGCTACTCATTTTCTCTCCCTCTCGTGCGTGCTTAGATGCGTTCTCAATTAAATGCAGTAGGCTAGCATAAGTTCAAGTTGGATCTTAATGGAGAGGACTCGAAAAGTATCAACTTTATGTAACATGCTGTTGGTGCTTTTTGACATTAAACGTTCTCTAATAAGAGTGCAAATCAGTTTGCAGTAAAGCTACTAGTGATTGGCTAAATGTTGGTCCTTCCTCTGTCTCTTGGTGCCCTACACACAGTGCGTAACGCGTGTGGGGGTAGCGGCAGCACTGAACTGTGCTCTGGCCGCTTGTCTCCACTATTTAAATTTTTTTTTAGTCGCGGGAAAGCGTCTGTGGGGTGACTGGTCCACGATCAGGAAATTTAGTTTTTGATTCGAGACATGTCAAGTCATCACAAGTCAAAGAGGCAAAGTCCGAGTCAAGTCTCAAGTGAATAGTATTCAAGTCCAAGTCGAGTCGCAAGTCATGCCGAATTTTATCAAGTCAAGTCTGAAGTCATTAAAATCATGACTCGAGTCTGACTCGAGTCCAAGTCATGTGACTCGAGTCCACATGTCTGGTTGATAGTTTAACAGTTGTTAATAGAGAGATAGTTTAATAGACAGATAGTTTAATGAATGTTGAAAGTTTAAAAGTTATATGTAGATAGTTTAACCCTTTTCAAACCGCACGCTCTAATTTCGGTACCCCAGTACCGATGACGTTCAGTCTAATAACTCAGCCATACCCCAACCAATTTTATCAATGAAAACTTCCTCAAAAACGTCACATCATAGGCTTTCTGGCGATATGATTGGTTAATGGATTTGTGGCGCGAATTTATTTTACTACGTGAAGGAAAAATCAAGAGTTGACGTCTCCCTCCACTAGAGGAAAAACAGCAGGAAGCACTCTGCATCGTTGATCTTGACGTCGTCTAAAGGAGAAACTACTGGATCATCTGAGGTAAAAATAAGTCTTTTTATGTTATTACTACTTGTTATCCATGTTATTACTTAAAAATCATTTTTAAAAGTTATTTTTGCTGGTAATTACACCTTGTATGCATGGCCGTAACATAATGCGTGTGTGTGTTCACTTCAGCTGATATGACAGCTGGTATTTTAGCACACCGTAATCTTTAGTAAACTCATTATTTTTAGTAATTTCTGGGCGGTTACTATATGTCAACCAAGATTACAGACCTACTAGGACTGACATTTTAACGATTTGTTCTATTTTGAACGATGTTCCTTGCTTGTCAGCTGATACAGAAAACTAGCTAAGTTAGGTATCATAACGTTAGCATCAGAAGCAACATGTCCCTGACGCGTAGTCGCGATAAAGTTCACTCCCGTGCTTCATGACTGCCAACTTTATGTCAAGTACACCTAATCGGTATTATATTGTCAAATAAACCTTTTATTCCTTCGTAATATGTATATCACAATTTACAGTTGTTTGTAGCCAAGTTGCTTAGCTTACTTAGATAGAAACATCTGACATGAATGACAACGTTAATGTTACGTTACCGACGTGAAGACTGTGTTGATCACCGATGGTATAACGTAAGGATTTTATTCATTGACTGCTGTTTTCATGAATACATGACTGAAGATTTGTTATAAATGTGTCTTAGTATTGTTTAGCTTTTAGGCTGTAAGGTTGGCTGCTACGATTATGAGGTTTTTGGGTGGCTAACTATGATGGGAGCTCATACACCCAAGCCTACTCATCGACACATCATTTTCTAAGGGGGTGTTTTGTCTTTACGCAACTGCAGTAGCCTATGCACGGTGTGTATGTGTATGCATACGCTGTTTAGATGTTTTCTGTCATATCTCCTGACTAATGTTCATGAATCAATGTTTGCTTGTAAGCTGGTATGCTATGTATGGTTTAGCCAAGGCAATAACACCTAGTGAGCTCTGAGACTAATGTTACCTCTCCAAGCAATATTGGAGTCCTCCAGTGACAATAATTTTTTAGTGAAACTTTTAGTGAAAAGAGTCATGGTTGGTGGTGATTAAGATTATGTGGAAGTAATGTAAAATAAAACTAAACAACCTATTTACTATCAGACCTGTGATTTTTTGTTATTTTAGATGGAGGAAGAGAAGTATGTGCAACTGAGGTGAAAGCAGCCGACTGCTGATGTCAAACATGACCCCAAGGACCACGGTGGCATGGACATGGGACATGGATGGGTAGTTTCTGGATGAAGAGGAAGACAATGATGTGGTAGAGGAGGAGAGTAATCTCCCATCATCCTCAGCTGGGTAAGCATGTTTGTGTGTGTGTGTGTGTGTTCGCCCAACTGGGCGTATGCACATTTCTGGTTGTGATAAGAGTGTTGCTTATAACAATAATGACAGGGATTATAGTGATAATAGTTTGGTTAGATTTGTAATTCAATTTCTAATTTTCTTATCTGACAATTTCTTTATTTTGAGCTTGGTCAAGTCCCATGTTAGGTAGAAAGCATACACTTTGCCTATCCTTCTAACACAGACAGGGACTCCAGTAGCATTTACACCTCATCGTCTGCTAGGCTTAGATGGACACACACACACACACACACACACACACACACACACACACACACACACACATGCCACAGCTGTGACAACACACACACGGATCTGGTGTGAATGTGGCGTTAGTGTATCACCTTATGTGTAGGGCAAATTATATCGATAATTATATATTGTATCAAATTATATGCTGTATGGTTGTTAAATTTATTGAATTTCTTCTAATGCTTTAATTGTTTATATGTTTGAATGTTAATATGAATTGATGCTTTGTTCATCATGTTAAAGTATTTTGTTGATCTTTGTTATACTGTTGTCTTGTCATTCTTGTAGTTCTAATAGTTACTGCTTGTTTGTAAACATATGTTTTGTTATTTACCTGAAGTTGTTGTTCCTGATTATTTAATGAAATTGTTAAAGACTTATCTAAATAAAATGATTTCTTTCTTCTTTTGTAAACCTAACACATGTGCCAGTGTCTCTTATTCTTGTTTTCATAGTAGAATGAAGCACACGGAGAAGCAGTTACCATCTGGCTAGTCTTTATTTCAGCCTTTATCTTTCCTCCCCACAATTGATTTAGCCTCTTCAGAGTACAGTAAGACATCCTATATTTAGCTATGCATCTTGTTTTGATGGTAAAACATCTTATATTTGTTACATGACCATTATATCTGTGTATTTTTGGTCAGATGTCAAACCAGGAAAGGAAAACATCCTACTCTTTAAAAATTCTACATGTTACTGCGACTTGCAGTTATGAGTAAATTAATCATAACTTCTGAACCAAAGGTGATAAATTGATTCTGTTTTTTTCACTGAGGAGATCACAACACTGTCTATCTTTCACACACTATATCTACAATAGACATTAGGTGAAAAGCAAGATTCATCTTTACAAATTGATATTTTCGTGTTTTTTGATGTTGAATTTTGAAGGTATTGTTTAAAAACAATGTGTGTTACACTCAAACGTATTAACTATGATATGTACCATTCTAAAGGGCTAGTTCTCCTGATTACAATGGTGGGTATATCTTATCTCTGCCATGTAGCATGGCCACACAATAAGCCTTTTTGTCTCACAAGGGCATCAAGTATGAAAAATCGAAATGTTTCGTGCCGTCTGCAAAGGTCTAATACATTTATCTTAACATTTGAACAAAAGGTGATACATTGATTCTGTTTTCATCACTGAGTAGAGGACAAAATTGTGAATCTCCCATACACTCTAAGTTTTTCTCTATCTACAACAGAAATTGGGGGAAAAATGAGATTAATCTTGACAAACTGATAGTTTTGTGTTTTTTGGGGTTGAATTTTAAAGATGTTTTTTTAAAAATATGTGTTCTCCTCAAAATTATTAATTATATTTTATACCATTTGAAAGGGCTATTTCTCCTGATTATAATGGTGGGTAAATTATATCTCTGTCATGTAGCATAATCACACAATAAGCCTTTTTGTGCCATAAGGCCATCGAGTATGAAAAAATGGAATGCTCGGCGCGTTCTGCAAAGGGTTAAAGGTTGTTGACATACTGATAGTTTAATGCGTGTTGGTAGACAAAAAGTTTAAAGGCTCTATATAGGTAGATCGTTGACGATAACTGACAGTTGGAATGACTCTAATGTTTGCTAGCAGTTATGCTATCAAAGCTAATTATTTTGACCAAGTTACTTAGTTAACTTAGCTCATGTTTTCTAGTAGTTTTGGAAAAAATGCTAACAATGCTAACATGCTAACTATGCTAACCATGTGACTTAGCTAACTTAGCTAATCATTTTAGCAGTTATGAGGTAGATGAGGTTTTAAAAGGTTAAATTATTTGCTAGATAGATGAGGTTTAATATAGTTGGAATGACTGAACAGTTAAATAGGATGATAGTTTAAAAGGTTACATTTTTTACTAGGTAGATGAGGTTTAATGTATTTGGAATGACTGAACTAGGTAGACGAGGTTTAATATAGTTGGAATGACTGAACAGTTAAATAGGTGGATGGTTTAAAAGGTTAAATTATTTGCTAGGTAGATGATGTTTAATATAGTTGGAATGACTGAACTAGGTAGACGAGGTTTAATATAGTTGGAATGACTGAACAGTTAAATAGGTGGATGGTTTAAAAGGTTAAATTATTTGCTAAGTAGATGAGGTTTAATATAGTTGGAATGACAGAACAGTTAAATAGGTGAATAGTTTAAAAGGTTAAACTATTTGCTAGGTAGATGATGTTTAATATAGTTGGAATGACTGAACTAGGTAGATGAGGTTTAATATAGTTGGAATGACTTAACAGTTTCTCAGGCTTATAGCATAGAATGAGACTGTATGCTTAAAGCCTGAGAAACTGACAGTTGATCTAGGTGGCCTGGCCCAGAGCCATATAGATAGAGTTGCGACATCTCCATTGACGCTAATGTTCCATTTTTTTCCAACAATGGTGGCTAATGGAAGCCTCATAGTTCCCAGAAGTTAACAATTAATAATAGCAGCAGTGCAGTTACAGCAGTACAGACTGTTTGTAGCCAACATTTCAGACTCAGATTTACATTATTGGCTCATTCGAATAATAATGATAACAGTGATAACAGTAATAGTAGTAAAGTAATAGTATTAATAACCTAATAATAATAACTATTTATGTATCGACTATGACAGCTTTTCTGCTGCTCAGTTTTTATCAGTTCCTTATCAAATAAATTAAAAGAGGCTAAAGCCCAATAAATTTGCCACACATAATAACCTAATACAAGATAAACCTTGCCTATCCCATTTCAATTCAATTAGGCAGCACTAGGCTACACCACGAACAAGCTGTCATTAAGTTTTTGGGTTTGTAGCCTACAACATTTATGACGTGACGTGTCTTGGGCATTTAGCTTATCATCATGTCAACATAGTTGTTACGTTATGAGCAATGCTCATCTAGGCTATGGAAGTGGTTTAATTTTAAAATGGGCAGCAAAAGTGGGATAAAGTGCAACTGCTTCCCCAAAACAGTTCCTCCATAACTGTGGATTTAATCGTTTGATATGTGGATAACTTTCAGTGGACTAAACACATAAAAGGTAAGATTTTGTTATCACAAAGCTAGCTGGTTCGTTAAATATGGCGAAGCGTATTTAAAGCCAACTTTGTACTTGCAGCAGTGAAGCTGAGTTTGTTGTTAATATTGTTGGTAACGTAAATGTTTCTTCAGTTAGGAGCAGGGCTGGGTTTTTTGCTAGCATGCTAACATGCTAGCATGCTAACTATGCTAACCATGTTACTTAGCTAACTTAGCTAATCATTTTTAGCAGTTTTGCTAAAAATGCTAACTAACATGCTAACATGTTAGGTTGCTAACTATGCTAACCATGTGACTTAGCTAACCTAGCTAATCATTTTTAGCAGTTTTGTTAAAAATGCTAACAATGTTAACATGCTAACTAGCTACAGTGGGTAGGAGTCATAGTTGATGAAAAGTGTTGACATAGTTGATGACAAGTTAAAAGTTGTTGATAGACAGCTAGTGAATGTATATAGTTTAAAAGTTTAAAAGTTGAATCTAGATAGTTTAAAAGTTGTTGATAGACAGCTAGTTTAATAGATAGATAGTTTAATGATAGTTTAAAAGTAGACCGTTTAAAAGTTGAATGTAAAAAGTTCAGTAGTTTAATGGGTTACATTGTTTAACAGTGGATTATTGTAGTGAGGACTTTTATTTTGAAACAGTTTTGGGCAGAGGAAACAGTTGAATAGGATGTGTAGTCTTAATTGACCCAGATTGTATGCTTAAAGCCTGAGGCTGCAGGTGGCCTGAACACCTGCCATAGGATTCTAATTGCTTAATGGCCGTATTATGATGTCATAATCGGCAATGTTAAGTCTATGGGGATTTTTAGTTTTTCTTTAATAGTTTAAAAAGTATAAGTTTTAAAGTTGAAAAGACATAGCAACCCGATCTGTTTGAAGACCTACGTTACAAAGTTTGAATGAAGTTTCTAAGTTAAACTGTTCAAGAGAAATTGCGTCTAGAAAAAGTGGTAAGCGGAATAATAATAATAAGAAGTTGTTGCCTAGGAAGAACAGTACAGTGCATTTTCATGCACTGTAATAATAATAAGAAGAAGAAGTTGCCTAGGAAGAACAGTACAGTGCATTTTCATGCACTATAACTAGAAATGCAATTCCAAGGAATTACCAGTGCATGAAAATGCTAAAGTTGTGATGTAAAATATCATGTATAGTTAAAACGGATAATACAGAGATGGTTACTACGGTGATGCTAGGATAGACATGGTGGTTGCATAGCTTAATAAAAGTTGATAGTTTAAAAGTAGACTGTTTAAAAGTTGAATGTAGATAGTTTAAAAGTTGTTGATAGACAGTAGATAGTTTAAAAGTTGTTGATAGACAGCTAGTTTAATAGATAGTTTAATGATAGTTTAAAAGTAGACCGTTTAAAAGTTGAAGGTAAATAGTTTAAAAGTTGTTGACAGACTGGAAGTTGAATGAATGTTGATATTCAAATAGTTTAATGGCTGTGTATAGGTAGATATTTGACGATAACTGAAAGTTGGAATGGCTCTAATGTTTGCTAGCAGTTATGCTAAGATTTTTAATTCTATTAACCATGCTACATAGCTAATGTTTTATAGCAGTGCTAGCAATGCTAGCATGCTAACCATGCTACTTAGCTAACTTAACTAACATTTTCTAGCAGTTTTACTAAACATGTTAACTATGTTAACCATGTTACTTAGCTAACTTAGCTAATAATTTTAGCAGTTATGCTAACTATGCTAACTAGCATGTTAACTATGCTAGCATGTTAACTACGATAACCATGTTACTTAGCTAACCTAGCTAATAATTTTTAGCAGTTTTGCTTAAAATGCTAACTAGCATGCTAACATGCTAGCATGCTAACAATGTTAACCATGCGACTTAAGCATGCTAACATGCTAGCATGCTAACTATGCTAACCATGTGACTTAGCTAACTTAGCTAATCATTTTTAGTAATTTTGCTAAAAATGCTAACTAGCATGCTAACATGCTAACTTGC
This sequence comes from Alosa pseudoharengus, assembly GCF_046254945.1. Classification (NCBI taxonomy): domain Eukaryota; kingdom Metazoa; phylum Chordata; class Actinopteri; order Clupeiformes; family Clupeidae; genus Alosa; species Alosa pseudoharengus. Next base: position 41,079,551 of record NW_027468576.1, on the reverse strand, counting down.
TAGCATGCTAACTATGCTAACCATGCTAACTAGCTACAGTGGGTAGGAGTCATAGTTGATGACAAGTAACAGTTACAATGGCTAAACAGTTAAAAAGTTCAGTAGTTTGAAGGGTTAAATTGTTTAACAGTGAAATATTGTAGTGAGGACTTTTATTTTGAAACAGTTTTTGGCAGAGGAAGCAGTTTAACAGGATGTGTAGTCTTAATAGGGCCAGTTTGTATGCTTAAAGCCTGAGACTGGCAGTTGAGATCCAGGTGGCCTGAACACCTGCCATAGGATTCTAATTGCTTAATGGCCGTATTATGATGTCATAATCGGCAATGTTAAGTCTATGGGGATTTTTAAAAAGTTTTTCTTTTAATAGTTTAAAAAGTATAAAAGTTTCAAAGTTGAAAAGATATAGCAACCCGATCTGTTTGAAGACCTACGTTACAAAGTTAAACTGTTCAAGAGAAATTGCGTCTAGAAAAAGTGGTAAGCGGAATAATAATAATAAGAAGTTGCCTAGGAAGAACAGTACAGTGCATTTTCATGCACTGTAACTAGGCTAATCATTGTCAACATGTAAATTAAATGTAACATTATTGTGAATCAAATTAAAATGTTCTCTTTTGCAAACGTAGGCATAGTAACAGAATAATTTAATAATGTTACAAAGATACTACATCAATCCGTATGTTTCATTAGGCTACTAGGCTGTTTTGCCTTGATTCATTTAGGCTAGGCCTTTTTATTCAGGGGCCGTATTCACAAAGAATTTTAAGGCTAAAAGTAGCTCCTATCTGGCGAATTTAGGAGCAACTCCTAAAAATAATGGGCGTTTCACTCCTAACTTTAGGACTCCTAATTTTTTCACAAAAAGTAATTCACGAAGCATTTTAGACCTAAAAGTAGCACCTACTTTAAGTCTGGAACAGCTTAAGTCGAGAGGACTCCTAACTCACTAAGACCTATTCATAAACAGCTTTTTTGTGGCATTTTACGTTGCGATGTTTTGAAATGCAAAGCCTATGCGCAACAGGAGCTTCCAATCGCGAGGGAACAATTTTGCATTCATAAAAGGGATGCAATAACGCCACCAACAACAACCAAAACTACTCATTGTTAACATATAAATGAAATGTAACGTTTCATTGTGAATCAAATTAAAATGTTCTCCTCTTTGCAAACGTAGTCTAGGCATATGGTGACAGATTAATTTAATAATGTTGCAAAGGTGGCTACTACATCAATCCATAGGCCTATGTTTCATTAGGCTACTAGGCTATTTGTTTTGCCTACTCTTTATTCATTTAGGCTAGGCCTTTTTATTCAGTTATTAATCATCTTCCGTCCTTCGCACTACTTGTGTAGCGCACGCATTCTCCGACCTGTCACCTGTCACTCATCATCGGAAGAGAGGTGTTTGGAATTCCCGCGTTACAATCGTCAGCCAATCAAGGTGGTCACTTCAGTCAAGATCGTGCATGAGTAATGACGTCATCCACAGCCACGAAGACTCACTCCTAGTTTAGGAGTTGTCTGAAAGGCTTTGTGAATAACTCCAAGCTAAAATCTTTAAGTGCGATTTAGGAGTAGCCTACTCCTAGTAGTAAGATAAAAGCCTTAGTGAATAGCCTACGGCCCCAGTTATTCATCATCTTCCGTCCTTGTGTAGCGCACGCATTCTGAGACCTGTCACCGGTCACTCATCATCGTAAGGGAGGTGTTTGGAATCATGCCCGCGTTACAATCATCAGCCAATCAAGGTCACGCTTGCCCATTTACCCAAATGAATGGTCGAATATTACTGATGATCATTGTTATTTAAGAACATGCAGTGTGCGTAGGGTACCAAAAACATCTTGCTCGTAAAAAAGCATCATAACGCACATTCTGGCGGGTCTGTTATTTACTTTAGGCTGCGCAAATCACAGGCCTTTATTTTGGGCATTCATTCATTCATTCATTCAACCTTTATTTATTCTCGGAGGGTTATTGAGGGAAGCCCTCATTTTCAATGAAGCTGAGATTACAGAAGCGAAGCAAAGCACTCCACAAACAAGACAACATTCGAGGCCTTCTGTTGAAGAATTTTATATAAAGCCTGCGCTAACAGTAATCCTCCTGCCCCTGATACCTGATACTGACGGTACCACAGCTGTGGATAGTGTGGAATAAGTAATAACACAATCCAATGTGTGTCTCAATTGTCCCCCGCTGACCACCTCACACATTTCTCTAGATTTTGCAACGAACTTACATGACACAATGCCATAAAATATGCCAGTTTTAGGACACAGAATAATGTTTGTAATGATACCAGGTAGGCCTACGTTTAACAGTAACAAGTGTAATGAGCTATTCATTGTCGAAGGTGCATGGTGAAGTGAAATTCTTACTTTGGAAAACAAACATTTGCCGATATCATCGCCGATCATCAGAATATTGCAACAGATTCTGTGTTCTGGACTGCAGGTAACTTGTTAAGCCAGTGGTTCTCAAACTTTTATTTCATTCCCCACTTTGATCAAGGGGCATGACTGATGATAGTGGAGATAACGTGTTATCCCGAGGCTTTTGCAAGTCAGCATCTTCGACGGTAGTCTATTAAAAATATACGTTTTCGATGTCCCAAACGGAGAGCCATACTTTATTGTTTTTAACGATCTCTATGCTACTCACAAAAATGTAGGCATGGGGACATGATGAAGTAGGCTATCCAACTGTCTGTGTTAAATTATTGTGATTACGAGCCAGTGGTTTTCAAACATTATGCGTGACTCGGACATCTAACTAAATGCAACAGGCTCATATCGTCCTCACATTCGCAAAATGAGGACCAGTGTTTTGTCAAATTGCAAATAGCTATTCATTTTAACAATTTTTTTTATGATAGTAGCCTATACAAAAAGCACTTCATACTATCTTAATCTTTTTTTGTTATTGAATTCGTAGGCTGGGATTCCTCTCGGTAACAATTACATTTAAAGGTAGCCTAGCCTCCTGCTTTTTCAGAAGGGGCGGCAGTCAGGCTACTGACAGAGCGATGTACAGTGGCAGAGCGACGCACAGTGGCTGAAAGTGGTACTAAAGCTTCACGCAGCTTCACGCCTCGTAATGCGCGACTGAAGTGGCCATTTGAAAGCGATGCCCACTGTACCTTCCTTACCTTCGAAAAATAGCTCTGTACAGCTGAAGCCCAGTCTACAGTCTGCCTCAGTGAGAATCCTAAACTTTGTCTGCGTTCAGTCTTCCATCCTGATTGGCTGCATTCGTGCTAACTAACAAATCAGACGGTGTAGTGGGCGGGACAATGCTCTTGACCACAGAGTAGCAAATGCAGGGAGTGAGAGACGCTTTACAGACAAAGTAGCGCATTTCATTCTTTATCCATTTCAATATCGGCTTATCGGTGGAAAAAATTACCGATACCAATTATTATAAAAATGCTAAATATCGGCCCTAATAATCGGCCAGGCCGATAATTGGTCGATCCCTAGTTGGGAAAACCCACTGGGTGCCTTGACGGAACGCAACTATGTGTGGGAGCCAAAAGAGTGCCTTTGGCACTTCAGTGCTGAACCCTCAGAAAAAACATTAGAGCTACATGTACAGTGGCAAGAAAAAGTATGTGAACCCATGAACCCATGCTAAAGTATGCTAACCCATGCTAAAGTATGTGAACCCATGCTAAAGTATGTGAACCCATGCTAAAGTATGCTAACCCATGTTTAAGTATGTGAACCCATGCTAAAGTATGCTAACCCATGCTAAAGTATGTGAACCCATGCTAAAGTATGCGAACCCATACTAAAGTATGCTAACCCATGCTAAAGTATGTGAACCCATGCTAAAGTATGCTAACCCATGTTTAAGTATGTGAACCCATGCTAAAGTATGCTAACCCATGCTAAAGTATGTGAACCCATGCTAAAGTATGCGAACCCATACTAAAGTATGCTAACCCATGCTAAAGTATGTGAACCCATGCTAAAATAACCCATGCTAAAGTATGCTAACCCATGCTAAAGTATGTGAACCCATGAACCCATGCTAAAGTATGTGAACCCATGCTAAAGTTAACCCATGCTAAAGTATGTGAACCCATGCTAAAGTATGCTAGCCCATGCTAAAGTATGTGAACCCATGCTAAAGTATTCCATGCTAAAGTATGTGAACCCCATGCTAAAGTATTCCATGCTAAAGTATGTGAACCCCATGCTAAAGTATGTGAACCCATGCTAAAGTATGCTAACCCATGCTTAAGTATGTGAACCCATGCTAAAGTATTCCATGCTAAAGTATGTGAACCCCATGCTAAAGTATGTGAACCCATGCTTAAGTATTCCATGCTAAAGTATGTGAACCCCATGCTAAAGTATGTGAACCCCATGCTAAAGTATGTGAACCCATGCTTAAGTATTCCATGCTAAAGTTGACTAAAAAGGATAATAAAAAAATTCATCTTTTGGAAATTAATCTTAATGCCTTTATCACCCTTCACCATACCTAGAGATTGGCATGGTTTTATTTCAGTTAGCCTAATAGCTAATAGCAAATGGTCGATTTGCATTGAGAGATGATCTTATGGAAAGTACCCCATGCCAATCTCTAGGTATGGTGAAGGGTATGTGATGATGTGTGATGTATAACAATAATAAATATTAGAGCTACATGTATATGTGACAATCAGCAAGAATTTCCTCTAGTCGTAACAATAATAATTCATTACGACTATTTTTTGCTAAAACATGAAATATTTGAAGTTCAATGTACAGTGTGCGAGACAAAAAGACAATGTCACAATCAGGAATTATTTGATGGTAGTTTCACATAGATAAGTCTTTAAAGTATCCTGTATGCATCAGTTCTAGGCCCAATTTCATTTAAAGGGAAACTTGTTTATGTTTTAGCCTGATGTTACAGGGTGTCTAGAGTTAGTGCATGTCCAGGGAAACTTGTTTATGTCTTAGCCTGATGTTACAGGGTGTCTAGAGTTAGTGCGTGTCTGGCATGTGGGGATGTGCCATCATGATGGTTGCTTTCCTTCGTGATGTCGGTCAACCATCGGGCCAACCCTACTTTGTTATTCTAAATGTCTAAAATAGTCCAAAACACTGACTAGGAAGCACAAGACCATTAGAACTCCAAAAACACTTTCAAGCGTCCAGGTGTAGTGCTATAAGGTGGGTGACAACCAGACCATCTAAATTGAGCATTCACACACATTAACACACACACAGGGCTTAAACTGAAAAAAAAAAAATCCTCAGGCTGAAAATTTTTCGCCCGATTTCCCGACTTTTTCTCGAGAGGAAATCTTCCTCACAGCTGCAACACGCCGGAGATCTGGCACAGTGCCGGAATACTTTAAGCCACACACACACACACACAACAAAGTGGGAGGAGGAGGTTGAGGCGTTGAGATGAGTTGTGAGTGTGTATGTGTGTGTGTGTGCGAGAGCAGCGTTGAGATTTCAGATGCTACATGACCAGTAAGCAAGTGTAAGCAACAGAACAGCCTTGTCTTCCCATCACAGTCATGTCAGAGGAATCACAACTCACTCTGCAGGCTTTAGAACAGGGGTGGGCAACTAATTTCCCCAAGGGGCCACATGACAAACTGGGACTGTTGAGGAGGGCCGGACTCAAAATACCGAACTCAAGTCTGAACTCAATTCTGTTCAATTCTATTCTGTTCTTGTATAACATTAAGTAAATCATATGGTTTTGTTTACTAGTCGTAAGAACAGATGAAAATGTGAGGGAGACAAAGGAAAAACAGCAATATTTAATCTATGTCCAGTATTTAATCCTCATTCTCGAAAATGATTTTTTGACATTGACATTTTTTTCAGTTTTCAAAGACTGATATACAATATCTATATAATTAGGCTAGGTCATGAAAATGTGAAGGAGTCAGTACAACTGATAGGCCTGTGCCACCATTTCATCAACACTGAGCAATATTTCATCATTAAATCATTACCATCATTAAATTAACTCTATGCAGAATTAGACTACGACAATGTGGAGCAGACTATAGTAGGCTGTCATTAGTTAATCAACATGCACAAAGAAAACTATTTTAAAAATGTAGGCTATGTTTTTGCTTTAACTTTATGCACATAACTGTGATTGGTGAACTCGCTCTGTGTGTTGAGCCGGCTGCTTCAAGCAACCTGTGGGTAGTAGCATCATACTAGTTCGCTAACATAAGCTTTGCAAATAAACTCAGACATATTTTGGTTACAATTACGGGGTTATCCGATTGTAAACTGTCTATCTGCCAGTAACGTTTTGAAATGAACACTTCGTATCGCCAACGAGCAGCAGTAGGAGTTCAATGATATTGATTTGCGTGCATTATCTCTATGCTAGGCTCTTGACTATTGTTCTTTCACGGACCTTACGCGGGCCGGTCAGGGAAAGCCCACGGGCCGGATGTGGCCCGCGGGCCGTATGTTGCCCATGTATGCTTTAGAACAGCGGTTCCCAAACTTTTCCCCCCGCGTACCACCGCCTACATTCCGACTCGGCTCGCGTACCCCCACCATCCAACACATAAACACATAAAAACGTAACGCATTCTATACCCCCCCCCCCCCCCCCGCGCGTTGACAATATTTTTCCGTTTCCCGGTTTTAGGTGCGTGCATTTGGTCAGTTAAAAAGTTATGAAAATTAGCCTGCATAGTAGCCTAACTACATCCACATACAATATCGTATAATAGGCCTACAACAACGCATGACAAGGATGTATTCGTTTGGACAACATTAGGCTATACAGCCTAGAAAGGCTAAACTTAGGCTACCTTTAGTTTGTTAAATGTAAAGCCTAGCTTAATGTTACCTTTCTTGCCCATCTGAAATAACTCCTAGCTTTGCTCCTTCCCTCCTTTCTGTTTTTGTTGTTTTCAAAAACCTGTTATATCCGCAAAACTTTCCCCCCACGGACCATCCAACGCATTCAAAAGTAACGCATTCTATTAGCTAGCGTCATGTTTAATAAGCTGCCCTTTTTTTGATGAACACATACAGAGTTTATAAATGATATCCTTTCATTTCATGTTTCCATATCATTATGACCTGATTCGAAATTATGTATTTATTCATGAATTAATTACAAAAGATTTAACATTTTCATTTTACACCTGTCCACCATAGCCCTTTGCATCTCGCGTACCCCCTAGAAGCAGCTCGCGTACCACCGGGGGTACGCGTACCACAGTTTGGGAATCCCTGCTATAGAAGAATCACAACTCACTGCAGGAATCACAACTCACTGCAGGAATCACAACTCACTATGCAGGCTTTAGAGGAATCACAACTCACTACTCACTGCAGGAATCACAACTCACTCTGCAGGCTTTAG
>NW_027468576.1:41037192-41059692 GCF_046254945.1 Alosa pseudoharengus | reverse complement strand
GAATGGAGGGGTAGGGAGATATAGGGAGGGAGAGAGAGAATGGAGGGGTAGGGAGATATAGGGAGGGAGAGAGAGAATGGAGGGGTAGGGAGATATAGGGAGGGAGAGAGAGAATGGAGGGGTAGGGAGATATAGGGAGGGAGAGAGAGAATGGAGGGGTAGGGAGATATAGGGAGGGAGAGAGAGAATGGAGGGGTAGGGAGATATAGGGAGGGAGAGAGAGAGTGTGTGGGGGTAGGGAGATATAGGGAGAGAGAGAGAGAATGGAGGGGTAGGGAGATATAGGGAGGGAGAGAGAGAATGGAGGGGTAGGGAGATATAGGGAGGGAGAGAGAGAATGGAGGGGTAGGGAGATATAGGGAGGGAGAGAGAGAATGGAGGGGTAGGGAGATATAGGGAGAGAGAGAGAGAGAATGGAGGGGTAGGGAGATATAGGGAGGGAGAGAGAGAATGGAGGGGTAGGGAGATATAGGGAGGGAGAGAGAGAATGGAGGGGTAGGGAGATATAGGGAGAGAGAGAGAGAGAATGGAGGGGTAGGGAGATATAGGGAGGGAGAGAGAGAGTGTGTGGGGGTAGGGAGATATAGGGAGGGAGAGAGAGAATGGAGGGGTAGGGAGATATAGGGAGGGAGAGAGAGAATGGAGGGGTAGGGAGATATAGGGAGGGAGAGAGAGAGTGTGTGGGGGTAGGGAGATATAGGGAGAGAGAGAGAGAATGGAGGGGTAGGGAGATATAGGGAGGGAGAGAGAGAATGGAGGGGTAGGGAGATATAGGGAGGGAGAGAGAGAATGGAGGGGTAGGGAGATATAGGGAGGGAGAGAGAGAATGGAGGGGTAGGGAGATATAGGGAGAGAGAGAGAGAGAATGGAGGGGTAGGGAGATATAGGGAGGGAGAGAGAGAATGGAGGGGTAGGGAGATATAGGGAGGGAGAGAGAGAATGGAGGGGTAGGGAGATATAGGGAGGGAGAGAGAGAATGGAGGGGTAGGGAGATATAGGGAGAGAGAGAGAGAATGGAGGGGTAGGGAGATATAGGGAGGGAGAGAGAGAATGGAGGGGTAGGGAGATATAGGGAGGGAGAGAGAGAATGGAGGGGTAGGGAGATATAGGGAGGGAGAGAGAGAATGGAGGGGTAGGGAGATATAGGGAGGGAGAGAGAGTGTGTGGGGGTAGGGAGATATAGGGAGGGAGAGAGAGAATGGAGGGGTAGGGAGATATAGGGAGGGAGAGAGAGTGTGTGGGGGGTAGGGAGATATAGGGAGGGAGAGAGTGTGTGGGGGTAGGGAGATATAGGGAGGGAGAGAGAGAATGGAGGGGTAGGGAGATATAGGGAGGGAGAGAGAGAATGGAGGGGTAGGGAGATATAGGGAGGGAGAGAGAGTGTGGGGGTAGGGAGATATAGGGAGGGAGAGAGAGAATGGAGGGGTAGGGAGATATAGGGAGGGAGAGAGAGAATGGAGGGGTAGGGAGATATAGGGAGGGAGAGAGAGAATGGAGGGGTAGGGAGATATAGGGAGAGAGAGAGAGAATGGAGGGGTAGGGAGATATAGGGAGGGAGAGAGAGAATGGAGGGGTAGGGAGATATAGGGAGGGAGAGAGAGAGTGTGTGGGGGTAGGGAGATATAGGGAGAGAGAGAGAGAATGGAGGGGTAGGGAGATATAGGGAGGGAGAGAGAGAATGGAGGGGTAGGGAGATATAGGGAGGGAGAGAGAGAATGGAGGGGTAGGGAGATATAGGGAGGGAGAGAGAGAATGGAGGGGTAGGGAGATATAGGGAGAGAGAGAGAGAGAATGGAGGGGTAGGGAGATATAGGGAGGGAGAGAGAGAATGGAGGGGTAGGGAGATATAGGGAGGGAGAGAGAGAATGGAGGGGTAGGGAGATATAGGGAGGGAGAGAGAGAATGGAGGGGTAGGGAGATATAGGGAGAGAGAGAGAGAATGGAGGGGTAGGGAGATATAGGGAGGGAGAGAGAGAATGGAGGGGTAGGGAGATATAGGGAGGGAGAGAGAGAATGGAGGGGTAGGGAGATATAGGGAGGGAGAGAGAGAATGGAGGGGTAGGGAGATATAGGGAGAGAGAGAGAGAATGGAGGGGTAGGGAGATATAGGGAGGGAGAGAGAGAATGGAGGGGTAGGGAGATATAGGGAGGGAGAGAGAGAGTGTGTGGGGGTAGGGAGATATAGGGAGAGAGAGAGAGAATGGAGGGGTAGGGAGATATAGGGAGGGAGAGAGAGAATGGAGGGGTAGGGAGATATAGGGAGGGAGAGAGAGAATGGAGGGGTAGGGAGATATAGGGAGGGAGAGAGAGAATGGAGGGGTAGGGAGATATAGGGAGGGAGAGAGAGAATGGAGGGGTAGGGAGATATAGGGAGGGAGAGAGAGAATGGAGGGGTAGGGAGATATAGGGAGGGAGAGAGAGAATGGAGGGGTAGGGAGATATAGGGAGGGAGAGAGAGAATGGAGGGGTAGGGAGATATAGGGAGGGAGAGAGAGAATGGAGGGGTAGGGAGATATAGGGAGGGAGAGAGAGAATGGAGGGGTAGGGAGATATAGGGAGAGAGAGAGAGAATGGAGGGGTAGGGAGATATAGGGAGGGAGAGAGAGAATGGAGGGGTAGGGAGATATAGGGAGGGAGAGAGAGAATGGAGGGGTAGGGAGATATAGGGAGGGAGAGAGAGAATGGAGGGGTAGGGAGATATAGGGAGGGAGAGAGAGAATGGAGGGGTAGGGAGATATAGGGAGGGAGAGAGAGAATGGAGGGGTAGGGAGATATAGGGAGGGAGAGAGAGAATGGAGGGGTAGGGAGATATAGGGAGGGAGAGAGAGAGTGTGTGGGGGTAGGGAGATATAGGGAGGGAGAGAGAGAATGGAGGGGTAGGGAGATATAGGGAGGGAGAGAGAGAGTGTGTGGGGGTAGGGAGATATAGGGAGGGAGAGAGAGAATGGAGGGGTAGGGAGATATAGGGAGGGAGAGAGAGAATGGAGGGGTAGGGAGATATAGGGAGGGAGAGAGAGAATGGAGGGGTAGGGAGATATAGGGAGGGAGAGAGAGTGTGTGGGGGTAGGGAGATATAGGGAGGGAGAGAGAGAATGGAGGGGTAGGGAGATATAGGGAGGGAGAGAGAGTGTGTGGGGGTAGGGAGATATAGGGAGGGAGAGAGTGTGTGGGGGTAGGGAGATATAGGGAGGGAGAGAGAGAATGGAGGGGTAGGGAGATATAGGGAGGGAGAGAGAGAATGGAGGGGTAGGGAGATATAGGGAGGGAGAGAGAGAATGGAGGGGTAGGGAGATATAGGGAGGGAGAGAGAGAGTGTGTGGGGGTAGGGAGATATAGGGAGGGAGAGAGAGAATGGAGGGGTAGGGAGATATAGGGAGGGAGAGAGAGAATGGAGGGGTAGGGAGATATAGGGAGGGAGAGAGAGAATGGAGGGGTAGGGAGATGTAGGGAGGGAGAGAGAGAATGGAGGGGTAGGGAGATATAGGGAGGGAGAGGGAGAGAGAGAGAGTGTGTGGGGGTAGGGAGATATAGGGAGGGAGAGAGAGAATGGAGGGGTAGGGAGATATAGGGAGGGAGAGAGAGAATGGAGGGGTAGGGAGATATAGGGAGGGAGAGGGAGAGAGAGAGAGAGAGAAAGAAAGAAGGAAGAGAGAGAGAATGGGAGGGGGGAAAGAGTGAGAGTGAGTCATGCCAATAAAGCATATTTTAATTTGAATTTGAATTTGAGAGAGAGAGAGAGAGAGAGAGAGAGAGAAAGAGAATGGGGGGGGGTAAGGAGATATAGGGAGGGAGAGAGAGTGTGAGTTCAGTAACATGGAGAGTATGGGTAAGTATACTCATGGAGAGTACGGGTAAGTATACTCATGGAGAGTATGGGTAAGTATTAGGGGTGTCACGATTCTCCAAATCCTCAATTCGATTTAATTTTCGATTTTAAAGTCACGATTTAGTGCTGCCGCGATTAGTCGACTTAGTCGCAATTCATTATTAGGCAGAGCTAAGCTAGTAGGTTACGCTAGTCCAGACTCTGACTAATATAGTATTGTGGAAATTTAAATAAACGAAGTGAAGTGTCTCACGTTGACAATGCAACGGCGCGTCATTATAGGCCTACTGTAATTCATTCATACAAAAAACGTTAAACCGAACATGCCGCCGCCCGTGATATCAACAATCAAGATGCGCGTCATTTCCCATGGTCAATAAATCAATACGTTTTTTAGCGTTCAAGCCAACTGATAAAGTGAAGTAACCTATGTGGTAAGACGCGCAAAGTGCCTGTAGCCTACTTGTTTTGAACATGCTGATGTTAGGCTCATTTGCAAAGTCCTCAACTCGTGTCGCCTTTCAAAGTCCAGCGTTTCTCAAACTATGGGCCGCGCGGACCAGCACCGGCCGTAACGTAGACATTGCTTGTCCGGAGCCGCGGAGTGAAATTATTCCCGGGGCTTCGTCTGATAATTTGCTGCGCAATTGATCAAGGAACCGCGGACCGACAGAAAAAGAAAACAAACGTTTCTGCAATCAGTATGAATTACTTGCTAATTTGGTGTCATCAAACATAGAGGCATACAATTAAATGGTGGTAGGCTATGAGCGTTCATTCAATGCGCGAGAGAAACTGAAACCACTTGATAATCTCCAATTCAACCTATTGGAAAGCTATTTAATTATGAAACTACATTTAATAGAACAATGTGGATTTATGCAACTTACATAAAAACAGAGCACAGACTATAATACACTATCTAGAGTGTTGTATAGTCAAATTTTAATAACGTGGCCAAAAGCTTGTGGCATAATTAAATATGTAAATATTCTTTCCATTTGCCTACCAGTATATGATGCTTGCATGAGGGAAACATCCCAAAACGATGACACCCATATAATTGCTGTTGTTTTGAGAAGTATTTATCATGCAACCATGCAAAAGCAATGGACCTATTCTAATTATATTTTACATTAGTAAAGCAGTCCTGATGTGCATGTTTTCAAACTTTTTTTGAACAATGTTAGCACTTTAAACACTGGCTGCTTTGAAGTGCATGTATAACAATATAGCATAACAATAATAATTGTGATGTGATATAATATTTGATGGGGGGTGGGTTCACGTAGGTGGGCCCTATGACCCCAAAGTATGCCATGACTGGGCCTCAGGTCAAAGAAGTTGTCTATGTCGATGGCAACACTGGCATACAAAAGTCTATCAAAGGTCTGACATTAGATCTGAAGGTAGCATTTTAAATGTGTGTGTTTTTTTATACATAATGTTTTTGAACAGTTTACTTACAGTAATACAGCTTCTAACAAAAGTAGGGTGATATATATTTTACGTTTTCCCTTTAGTTGAGTTCAAAATAAAACTTACACAACAAAATAACAAACACTTGATTTAAAAAAAAATTAGTCGAAAGATTAGTCGTTACAAAATTAGTCGTTAGTGGCAGCACTATCACGATTTGATTCGATTTTCGATCTTTTAAAAAAATATTACTATTAATACATTGCTTATGTTATTTACTTTGTTTTGGCCTTTTCCTTTTCTGGTTCATGAGGCTTTTATTTTGAAACCGCTTTTTATTTTGAAACGTTCCAACCGTGAGGTTGTAATGTAAACAGAACAAACATTAGGCTAAACAGAGACGTGAACATAGTGAAATGAAACACATGAATGATAATTTGATTGTTTCAGCACACCCCGAAGAGACCCAAGGTTAGTGTTCATGGAATATGTACTTATTAATGCATTTTAAGCCTTAACGTTTTTGGACTGTAACTTGATCATCTTTTCACTTGCTACGTTGAGTAGGCTGTTAACGTTAGTGTGAATTGACGGGTAAGTATACTCATGGAGAGTGTGGGTTAGTATGGGTAAGTATACTCATGGAGAGTGTGGTTAAGTATACTCATGGAGAGTATGGGTAAGTATACTCATGGAGAGTATGGGTAAGTATGGGTAAGTATACTCATGGAGAGTATGGGAGTTTGATCCCACAAGTTGAGGAGTGTGTGAGAGGTGCTAGCCTACCTGTCAGTGCGAGCCATATGACTGCAAAGGGGCACGCACACACACACATATGCACACACATACACATGCACATGCACACACATGCACACACACACACACCAATAGGGGAGAGAAGAGAGAGAAAGAGCCAGGTCAGATCAATGCTGCAGACTTTAGGTAGAAGCATTCAGTAGTCATTACTGTTACAGCATTCAGTAGAGTCAGTACTGTTACAGCGTTCAGTCGAGTCAGTGCTGTTATAGAGTTCAGTAGAGTCAGTACTGTTATAGAGTTCAGTAGAGTCAGTACTGTTAGTGTTCAGTAGAGTCAGTACTGTTATAGAGTTCAGTAGAGTCAGTACTGTTAGTGTTCAGTAGTCAGAAGAGTCAGTACTGTTATAGAGTTCAGTAGAGTCAGTACTGTTACAGCGTTCAGTAGAGTCAGTACTGTTATAGAGTTCAGTAGTCAGTACTGTTACAGCGTTCAGTAGAGTCAGTACTGTTACAGCGTTCAGCAGAGTCAGTACTGTTATAGAGTTCAGTAGAGTCAGTACTGTTACAGCGTTCAGTAGAGTCAGTACTGTTACAGCGTTCAGCAGTCAGTACTGTTACAGTGTTCAGCAGTCAGTACACGGTAATGTGCATCAACAACAGCTAAAGCCATCATGTTCTAATATATGCATCATGTCCTAATATATATGCATCATGTCCTAACATCATGTCCCTGTCCTATAAATCATGTCCTAATATATACATCATGTCCTTATATAAGCATAATGTGTTAATATATACATCATGTCCTAATATTTACATCATGTCTTAATATATGCATCATGTCTTAATATATGCATCATGTCCTAATATATGTATAATTTCCTAATATAAGCATAATTATAATAATAATAATGTGTTAATATATACATGGAATGGTTCCTCTTTGTACAACATGTGCAGTGGAAATGTATTCTTATAACTATCGCAGCAATATGTTCTTCATTTGCCAAAATATGTCTGCATTTAATAATTGCCGTATGCCTACACATTGGCGTATGCCTACATACACAGATATGCCTGCATTGGCGTATGCCTACATACATACACAGATATCTCCACATCAATTAGGAGCAGCTGCTGCCTCACAACAGCATGTGCAGCACAGCCTCAATTAAACTACATAGGCCCCCATGTGCAGCACAGCCTCAATTAAACTACATAGGCCCCCATGTGCAGCACAGCCTCAATTCAGCCTCAATTAAACTACATAGGCCTCTGCTAACTGACCAGTCATCTAAAAGGAAAAAAAAAACAACACATATGAAATAAGAGCTTAAACTGCAATGGATGCTCTATAGATATACAATTACAATTATTAACCAGAAACATATTTCATATGAATACTTATAGCTATAACAAGGTTACAAAGAGCCAGGCTAGTTCTGGTTACCCATGCTGTGTTCTCAATGCTTATAATGCAAATCAGTCCTTATAGTTCTCTTACAATGATGACTCTAAAATGCAGGCAAAATCAGTCCTTATAGGGAGGGAAAGTGAAAACCAGCGTCCCAAGTGGTTGCGTTTTTATCGAAGAGCAGCTCCAATGGACCTATTTTTTTTTTAAATATTGTGAAGCCAAATCAGCGAAGTTATCCACCAAAAATATTTGTGTATACAGTAATAATCTTCAAACTGTGAAAATGTCAGGCCCTATTTTGCTTTATTTTAAAAAATCGAAATTGCTCCTTTTGTTTCATAAACGGACTACAAAAGAAGTCAAGTGACTTTACCCTTCGACGTTACTCACAGTAGCATGGTTTGTTTATTAGCCTTTTTTTAAAAGATTTTAGCCAAATATGTACACTTCATTTTAAACTAATTAAACAAATAAAAAAGCTAGATGTAACAAAACCCACAAACAAGCAGAAAAAGAAAATAAAGAATTCCAAAAGTGCAGCATTGCGAAAGCTAAAAAGAAAATTCCCACTAATTTTACGCACCGGAAACAGCTGTTTCAATCGGCTGCTGTGCTGCTGGTGTTTTGCTAAAAAATGGAGGACAACGCGATCAATCTGTGCGACATGAGAGACGAGTGATAAGCCCTAATAACTTGAGGAGTTCGATATGGAAGCACTTCGGTTTTTGGGTAGATCAAACTATGGAGAAGGACAAAGCGGTACGCAAACCGTGCAGACGCGAGTTCCTACGTAGGCGAAATTTGTTTGACATTTTTAATCGTAAACACAACCACGTTGAAGCCTGTAGTAATGTTTTTCACTGATGTTATGGCAGTCCACTCTGCTTATTGTTTTTTCGAGAATGTTGCACTCCTGTTTGTCATTGTGTACGAAACGTCACGCCAATAAATCATCAGAAATATTGCTGCCCTGTGCGTCTTCAAGCGCCCCCTTTACGTTCGCCCTAATGCCGGTTAGTTGTCCGTGGATTGGCCTATATTTGGCGTTGAAAATGGAAATGTCTTTAGACATAGAAAATCGATTTTACAATCGATTAAATTAACACTTATGTCTCAAAAATCGAACGGGATTTTTTCACAAAAGTGACAGCCCTAACACACACACACACCTGTCCTACTACACACACTGCTGTCCTACCACACACACACACACACACCGGTCCTACTACACACACACACACACACACACACCGGTCCTACTACACACACACACACACACACACACACACACACACACACACACACACACCTGTCCTACTACACACACACACCTGTCCTACTACACACAAACACACACCTGTCCTACTACTCACACACACACACACCTGTCCTACCACACACACACACACACCGGTCCTACTACACACACACACACATACACACACACACACACACACACACACACACCTGTCCTACCACACACACACACACACACACACCTGTCCTACTACACACAAACACACACCTGTCCTACTACTCACACACACACACACCTGTCCTACCACACACACACACAAACACCTGTCCTACCACACACACACACACACACACACCTGTCCTACCACACACACACACACACACACACACCTGTCCTACCACACACACACACACACACCTGTCCTACCACACACACACACACCGGTCCTACTACACACACACACACACACACACACACACACACACACACACACACACACACACCTGTCCTACCACACACACACACACACACACACCTGTCCTACTACACACAAACACACACCTGTCCTACTACTCACACACACACACACACCCTACCACACACACACACACACACACCTGTCCTACCACACACACACACACACACCTGTCCTACCACACACACACACACACACACACACACACACACTGCTGTCCTACCACACACACCTGTCCTACCACTCACACACACACACACCGGTCCTACTACACACACACACACACACCGGTCCTACTACACACACACACACACACACACACCTG
Organism: Alosa pseudoharengus; assembly: GCF_046254945.1. Taxonomy (NCBI): domain Eukaryota; kingdom Metazoa; phylum Chordata; class Actinopteri; order Clupeiformes; family Clupeidae; genus Alosa; species Alosa pseudoharengus. The sequence continues at coordinate 41,050,214 of NW_027468576.1, read as the reverse complement.
TCCTACCACACACACACACACACACACCTGTCCTACTACACACAAACACACACCTGTCCTACCACACACACACACACACACACCTGTCCTACCACACACACACACACCTGTCCTACCACACACACACACACCTGTCCTACCACACACACACACACACACACACACACCTGTCCTACCACACACACACACACACACACTGCTGTGCTGCCCTTTCCCGTGTTGCGTCAGCACTAATCTGCAGCCCTGGCAGATGACAGAGGTATGGTCAAAAAGAAGTGAGATTATCGAAGCCCACGCCCCCGCAGGAAATATCATATAATTACATTTTGCCACCACCTCTGCCATCCAGGGCTCACCCTATTAACACAAAAATGTTCTTTATATGAAAATACACTGTCCCAGTTCCTTGGCAGTGATGCAAACACATGTGAGGTGAAAAAAGAGAGAAAGATGAACAACCAACCCCCCCCCCTCGTAAAAAAAAAACAGTCTAAGATAGTTCCAGAAATGTATCTTTATGGATATATAAAACCATTATCATTGTTATGGTCTTGTTGTTGCACAATTGAAACTAAAGCAAAGTGAGTAAGTGAAAACATGCACATCGGTGGACTGCTTTACTAATGCAAAATTGCAAACTATTACAATGATTCCATTGCATTACTCAGCATGGTTGCACAGTGCTTGCATGAGAAATACTTCCCAAAAACCTTCCCTAATTGTAAGGATGCCATATAGGGGTGTAAATCACAAGTTTCATCACGATTCGATACAATATTGATTCTTTAAGCCAATGATTGGATTATTTTCGATCCTTCAAATTTTTTTGCAATTCCATGTGTTACTGGGGTCTGTTGTTTATAGGAAATGATAGATTTTGATTAATTTTCATGGATTCAAAAATGCCAAATATTATAGGCTTAATTATAGGCCAAATACTGAACATTGACTGTGGAATCAGGTAACACACTTTTTTCTCTTTTCCTCCCCTAAAACCTCCTGTCACTTGCCAGATGCTTTTAAATTTAACAAGGTTTAACTCATATGTTGCAGTCGAAGTGAAAGGACACTAGCCTATTTGGAATATTCTGCAGGCCTGCTGTTCCTTTTATGAGAGCAATTTAACTGACTGAACAAGTTTTCATCAGGCTATTGAATGCTTTATATATGAATGCTATATAGCCTACTTAATTTACCATTAGCTAGATTAGAACAGTTCTACACGCAGTTGTCATATAAATGCAGTGTTTTGTAGTAGGCTATTCAAAGCATTTCACGTTCATCACTCGTGGTGTAGGCCTATGTCTTAAGTGATTGCTGTCCCTTAAATGTCTGGGACTTTAAATTAGGCCTACGTTTTGACTCTGTGCTGTTTTTGTTGATGGACGGCGCCGTCTTTCATTCAGTTTTCCTACCGTTTTAATTAATGACACACGCAATTCCGTGGTTGAAGTAAGGAATTGTTTTTACCCGTATTCTTGCAATTCCCACATAACATTAAATACTAGGCCTTGGTCACTGACAGGAATAATTGTATTATTGTACGGTTCCGGATGATCAGTCAGATGGCAGCGTGTTGCGTGTTAAAACTTCAACCTGAAGTAGCTATACTGCGGAGGTAAGAGCGCGAACTGAGAGAGTTGCCTCCTACTGGAGCCTATATTTTCTTAGCTGCTTTTAGAACGATACACTACAGCTCCTTTGCTACATGATCAAAGATGAGTGGAGGTTATCAGAAGCACATTTACCAGCAGGCCCATATGAGAAACGCTCTGGTTCCTCTTGTAGCCTGCGGTAGATGACGTGAAAAAAGCTAGAGTCGCCGGAAAGCATCCTTGATGATCAGACTCAGACCCCGCCCCCCCCCCCATTAAAAAAAACTCTTCGGATCTGCACGATTCACACAAGTCACCCAAACTGACGTGAAAAAAGCGCCGTGTTTGCATCCCTGACAGCAGCCTCTCCTCAGACATCCCAGCATGCAACACTCCCATCCCAGCATGCAACACTGCACTCTCTTAGCAGCCTCTCCTCAGACATACCAGCATGCAACACTCCCATCCCAGCATGCAACACTCCACTCTCTTAGCAGCCTCTCCTCAGACATACCAGCATGCAACACTCCACTTGAGTGAGTGAGTGAGTGTGTGTGTGTGTGTGTGTGTGTGTGTGTGTGTGAGTGTGTGTGTAAGTGTATGTGTGTGTGTAAGTGTGTGTGTGTGCAAGTGTTTACCTGCGAGCGAAGGGGAAGTTGACCGAGGCACTGGTGGAGACATTTCTTGGGCTATCCAATGGACTGCTGGCTGCTGGATGCAACGACACACACATATTAGAGAATGCAGTGTGTCTGTGTGCGTGCGTGTGTCTGTGTGCATGTGTGTGTGCGTGTGTGTCTGTGCGTGCGTGCGTGTGTGAGTGTGAGTCTACATGTGAGTGAGTGTGTGTGTGTGTGTGTGTGTGTGACTGGACTGTGTGTGTGAGAGTGTGAGTCAGTGTGACTGTGTGTGTGTGTGACTGTGTGTGTGTGTGTGTGTGACTGTGTGTGTGTGTGTGTGTGTGAGAGAGAGAGTGTGACTATGTGTGTGTGTGTGTGTGTGTGACTGTGTGTGTGTGTGTGACTGTGTGTGTGTGTGTGTGAGAGAGAGAGTGTGACTATGTGTGTGTGTGTGTGTGTGTGTGAGAGAGAGAGTGTGACTATGTGTGTGTGTGTGTGTGTGTGTGTGAGAGAGAGAGTGTGACTATGTGTGTGTGTGTGTGTGTGTGTGTGAGAGAGAGTGTGACTATGTGTGTGTGTGTGTGTGTGTGTGTGACTGTGTGTGTGTGTGTGTGAGAGAGAGAGTGTGACTATGTGTGTGTGTGAATGAGTATGACTGTGTGTGTGTGTGTGACTGTGTGTGTGTGTGTGTGTGAGAGAGAGAGAGTGTGACTATGTGTGACTATGTGTGACTATGTGTGTGTGTGTGTGTGTGTGTGTGTGTGTGAGAGTGAGTGAGTATGACTGTGTGTGTGTGTGTGTGTGTGTGTGTGCAGTGTTCCATACATTGACTTATTTGTAGCGGGACCACCACACAATAGTTTTCCAGGTTGTACTAAATTGTGCTTAAAGCTGGTTAGCGTCATAACAACGCTGCGCTAATTTGTTAAAAACTGTTAATTCTGCAAACCTACCACCACAAATAGAATTCAATTCTGTGGGAAACACTGGTGTGTGTGTGAGAGAGTGTGAGTGACTGTGACTGTGTGTGTGTGTGTGTGACTGACTGTGTGTGTGTGTGTGTGCTTGTTCATCAGCCTGTGAGGACCAGCAGGACCAGCAGTACCAGCATCACACACGCACACACACACGCACACACACACACACCGAAGAGATGTCCATGGTCTGATCATAGATAGCAGAAGATCATAGTATTCGCACATCAACAATCACAAAGACCTTATATTTATCATATTTATTATGAGTTTGCATCTTCCATGACACTCTCATCATCATCTACCTAGCCCATCTCAATAAGCAAGACAAGATCACAAAAGGACTCTAATATATCCTGTATGCAATCCCATCCTTCTGCTGTGTATGGAGACCATAACTATAGTACTAATGGTAAAGGCTCATGTGGGCTGAACCCAGTCCTCTCTCAGGTCCTCTCTAATGGTAAAGGCTCATGTGGGCTGAACCCAGTCCTCTCTCAGGTCCTCTCTAATGGTAAAGGCTCATGTGGGCTGAACCCAGTCCTCTCTCTGGTCCTCTCTGGTTGCTATTGTTGATTCAGGCTCTGATTGGCTCTACAGGACAGCTGACTAATGATGATGATGATGATGATGATGATGATGATGGGGTTGTGGTTAAAGAGAGGACAGGTGTGTCTCACCTGTATGGACGGGCAGAGGGGACAGGGGGCGTGACAGCGTGGGGGACGGTGTCCCCAATCCCAGGCTCTTCCTGTTGCTGCTACGGCAACTGCAAACCCAAAACAACAAGAGAAATAAGCAGACATCAAATCACAAGAAGATGGCTGGACATTGGACACACACGCGTGTCCAAACTGGCCCTGCAATATTAGCATAACATTCCATAACGCCGCTCATCGCCGGGGTCAGGGGTCAGGGTGCCATCGCCACGCCCACTCCGCGCTCCTCCCCTGGCCCTGGCACTAATCCGCTGCTCCACACACACACACACACACCCTGCTGGACGCTGCAGGACAGGCTGGTGTGAGACCCGTCAGCAGTACCAGCGACCCCCCCCCCCCATGCTGGCTGTCCTTCCATCACCCTCCTTAGGGGACGCTGAGACGCTCAGACTTGGTGTATTTTTCACAGCTGCCGGCGTCCGTTTTACTTTATAGAGACCGTGTTTACATTATAATCCTATGAAATGTCAGTGTCTACTATGTACACACACACACACACACACACACACACAAATTTGGGGGCAGCCTACACTCTGTACATTTACATGCTAGTCATAGCTACATACATGCTAACCCCATAGCTCGACTAGACTACTGCGTACACATGCTGAATGGGAAAGGAAGAGGAGGGGAATTATTTACTGAACTGTGCATGTTTAATCCACTATGCTAGTGTGCATGTTTACTCCGCTATGCTAGTTTACTCCGCTATGCTAGTTTACTCCGCTATGCTAGTGTGCATGTTTACTCCGCTATGCTAGTGTGCATGTTTACTCCGCTATGCTAGTGTGCATGTTTACTCCACTATGCAAGTGTGCATGTTTACTCCGCTATGCTAGTTTACTCCACTATGCTAGTTTACTCCACTATGCTAGTTTACTCTGCTATGCTAGTGTGCATGTTTACTCCGCTATGCTAGTGTGCATGTTTAGATAGATAGATGGATAGATACTTTATTGATCCCCAAGGGGAAATTCAAGGCCATGCATGTTTTCAAATTCAAGTGTGCATGTTTACTCCGCTATGCTAGTTTACTCTGCTATGCTAGTGTGCATGTTTACTCCGCTATGCTAGTGTGCATGTTTACTCCGCTATGCTAGTGTACATGTTTACTCCGCTATGCTAGTGTGCATGTTTACTCTGCTATGCTAGATGGTGTAAATCGTCTGGATGCTCCCCTCCCTGTTCATATTCACCAAAACAATCAAAACAGAGCTGACTAGCTTGATTAGCTAGCGAACTTTGCATAATCAAACTAATCAAATAGTTGACATTATTTGTTGAAAATGTTAGTAAGGACATTCATATATATACGAAATAAGGTGCAACTTATGAGTATGTAGCATTGTGGCATAAGGCTTATGTAGTTAGCTTGCTAACCATATGACATATGAGTATGTAGCATTGTGGCATAAGGCTTATGTAGTTGGCTTGGCTATCAATATTAATCAATATTTAGAGGTTGCTCAAGACCTTTGAAGTTTAACACATATTGTGCAATGTGCATATATTTGGGATTTTTCGCGTATTATGTGATACATTGTGCTAGCATGTATAATTGTTTAATAATATATGCTTATGACAGCAATGGACTTATTTGACCATGCAGTCAATGATAATGTGTATTGATTATTGGTGACCACATGTGGTGGTTTTACCTACATCACCTAATGAATCTTAAAATGGGAATTCCATATTGTCCATGCAAATTTACAATGATGATTTGCTGATCTCATCTGCTGATTCCGGTATTTCCCAATAATATGGTGTTGTGAGCAATTTTCATAGCAACTCCTGTTTTAGTTGTGATATGTCTTTCAAAGCAAGAACACTTCAATGTGAATGAAGCACAGTAGACAATATACACTGAGACAATGGCTGAAGCAACACGAAGCAAGTCCGCTATATGGTTACTCGGATCAGAAGAGACTGAAATAACTGGAACAAAGTTACCCTCCAAGAAGCAGGTTTCATGTGTGTTGTAATATCAATTACAATTGAATTTCACTTATAGAGCGGCAAAACATTACTCATGCTTCATGACGCTTTACAGAGTGTTAAACATTTAAAGAGAGCCCATGAGTAACAGGGGCGAGGAAAAACTCCCTAGAATTGAAGATACATATAGCAAGAAACCTCGAGCAGATCCACGACTCAAGGGCCAGACCCAAGGGTATCATATAAAACATTGAAAAAAAAACTTCATGAAAGTGCAACAGCGGTGAAAAAAGTAGTCTTGGTATTCTAGGACAAGGCTAGGATTCCCGTTCGTCCCCAACATCATGCCATAAAACAACTGGAAACACTTCAGGACAAATGGCAGAAGCCAAGAAAAATGCCAAGAGAACTTCCAAGACTCAGCAGTCCAATGTAGAGGCCTTTGTAGACCAGTTAGGAGACCTGTTTGATATTGCAGGATTCAGGATGCACTCATTCATCTCAAGAATCCATAAGATAGAGACTTTCCTCTGGCCCAGAGTGAAAATGGACGTCTCAGGTGTACAACTGTACAATATGATGATACTATAATATAGTAGAGTTCAACATTCTGTCATTACGTCATACAAGCATAACAAGTGATTTTGGTTTGTTTGTTTCTTTCTTTCTATGATCTTGATGTTGTATGTTGTTTACCACACTACCACAGTGCCTGTGTTATTAAACATAATATTGAATTTTTTTTGTGTTCTTAAATGGTACAATTTCTGCAAAAATTAGCGATTCCGGAAATATTCAAAGGCCTTGAGCAACCTCTAGATATTGTGGGAACAATTCAAAATGTTGCACAGTGTGTTTTTATTGATATCCTAACACATTTAGGGGGTGAGAGTTAAACATTTTCCAAAAAAATATTTTTTACCCCATATAAGGACCACCCTACTGTACATGCATTTCAAAACTTCGGTTTGGGTCGTACCAACACAATAATTTGTTTTTGTCAATGTAATGTAAATGCACACTGACTGTGGCCCCTGTTTGGGGGCGTAACAGCCTCTGTTTGGGGGCGGAAAGGTGCTATTACTCCTTAGACGAAGGATCTGAGCTGTGTGTGTGTGTGTGATGTACTAACTAGCCTGTTTAGCAGGACCTGGACCGTTTTCAACAGCTACCTTTAATGGCTAGCTCAATTGAGGCGTTTATTTGGCACACCCTAATGTTGTAACAGCAGCCTAATGTCATAACAACATGCTTGATTGTTGGTGGTGCATTTTGACTGAGCAATCAGCATCCTGTGAGAGGTCAACAACCCAAACTACATCTTTCATACCAGAGGCTGCTGATAAGATCTGAAACCACAAAACTATTCTAGGACAGGAAAAAAGTATTCAGAAATTTTAAAGTGACACCCTTGTTCAGCTTGGTGTTATCTGAAAGGCATCTGTGTGTGTGTGTGTTCAGCACTTTAAGACCCAGCAGGGAGGCAGGCGGACTGGGAACATCCCAACCTGGTTCCACGCCACTGGCCGCCATAGGATAGCTTGGGGGGGGGGGGGGGGGCTAATGGCGATTAAGGTTTTACTTCCCTGCCTCTCAAGCCAACACCAGGGTAGAGTTCACAGGTCAGTTTCATGGACGCATTAGGAGACTTAGGTTGTGCACCGAAGGATGTGCAAGAAGTCAATGATGGCTGTCCTAGACAGACACTCACAGGGCTATAGCAAAGACCACGTGGTTACAGGGCTGCATCTGTGCCCAAACAGAAGTCACTTTCAAGCCGGAGCATATGGACACAAACCCTGAGCGCAGATTAAGTCCGAACACAGCCAGGGCAATAGAATAGGGCGACGGGGCAGAAGTGCAGGGCATTGCCCATCAATAAGGCTGACAGATCCACAAGTGTTCACGAAATAGACCGCAGGGCAAACGGAGGTGACACCAGTAATTACCTTAGGCTAAATCTTCCGTGAGGAAAATCGGCCACTGTTAGTCCATACGCGGTCAATGGAGAGAATGAAGTGAGATTTGCTGTGTCTCTCATCTTACAACACAGCCGTTCAAAACAAACACGAATGACTTGGCTCGCCTGGCCTTGTTCCCAAAATTTGTTTAAAGATCGAGCGCAACAACAGTGTTAATTCTTCAGAAAAACATCTAATAACCTAATAATATGTCTCGCCTGAATTAACCCGCCTCGCAATCGCAATACGACGAACACACAGCGCATCACCTCCGTCCGTATGGCATACTGACAAAAGAACCGATCAAAGCTTTATACACATATTGGACAAGAGGATAATACACTGTTGCAGCACGTTTAACGATAAAGCACACGTATTTCACTAAACGAGTTTAGTACATTGTGGTATGTATGATTGACATCTAAACTTCCTTTAATTTACAGAAAGACAATTTCGACGGGTGAACAGTGTTGTTAATCAGTCAGATCAATGAAAAAGGTGGTCGGGTTCAGCACATAAGTTAGACTATTTCAGAATGAACTTCTAGCCTAGATAACGTATATTATATTATATAACTGGCATTTCGCCATATGAAGTGGCTGTTCAAGAGGTCAACAGAAATATTAACATTGCGATAGTCTTGAAGTTACCTTTTTGATCGCTTCAGCATCGCGCCCGTTACAAAGTGAGATTTTTGAGTTGGCGGTGCAGTCCAGTTACCTGGATCAGACATTGTGGAGATAGTCCAAGAAGCCCAATAAAAAGGACAGAATAATCCTAAATTACACGAAGTGAAGAGAGTTGCCTCTTCTTGGCCGTCTAACGAGCATCAGGAGAGCGCAAAAGAACACTTGTTTAACCCAGCTCTTCATGATGATAGCTGTGTTTTGAGCCAGCTAACGTTAACGTTATTGTGGCTGGGTTTGGGAGCTAACACTAGCCAGAGAATCTCAAAATATGAGTTGACTAGCATCAGTAAACTGGCCCCACACTGCAATTATTTCCACTTTTACCGCCTCCATGCAGACGTTAGTGGTCACCGGCATTCCTCTTCGTTTAAAATCACTTTGACCTGCAAATGTCCAGTTTTCAGTGGTCCCATCTTCGTCAGACTATAGTCCGTGACAGCACAACTCCATTGAAATAGCTAGCTCCTTCATTATTTCAAAGTTTCGGTTGAGATGGTGCGCTAACAACATCGTTGGGATGTACCATTCTCTCCAAACGTGGAAGGGGTGTATATCTATCCGCGGTGGAAATGGTTTAGTCCATTGGCTCCACAGGTTGTGAAAATGGAAAATATATTAGCCTATATTAACATATCATACATATGCCTAGATTAATTTGAGTGACAGTAATATTTACGACTTTAGTAGCGTGCAGAAGTTTTAGGCACTTGTGAAATCGTGTTTTTGACAACGTGAGGATACTTACAAAATAATATAAATAGTTGTTACTTAGCAAATAACCTATAAAGTGCAGAAGGCTTAACAAAAACAAAAATCTATATTGGTGCGACCCTCTCAAATAGTAAATTTGCCTAAAGGCTAAGCGAGGTCTACACCTATTTTTTTTGTTGGTGTTGTTATGATAGGCTAGGCCAGGGTTTCCCAAACTTTTCCACGACAAGGCCCCCCAAATACCCCTAGGTTCTGGCCAAGGACCCCTTTGATGTGTAACTTAACCCATCGACAATACTACGGCAAATGTAAAAATACATTAAGATAATCCTAATAATAATTTTTTTAGCCACAAGCACTTCGCAATGGAGCATACAGTGTGTAAAAATTGCATTTGGGGCTTTCTGCTATATGAGAGCTATCACTCTACTATTATTCACAGTTATTATCATGGAAAATATAATGTTCAGATATGCAACACATTATTATAATGGCATTGTATTTTTCAAATGTATTTATTTGTTGCTTTATTTTTCCTTCCAACTTGCTGAGGCCCCCCTGGCACCCCCTCGCGGCCCCCACTTTGAAAACCACTGGGCTAGGCTACTTACTGTAGCAGCAAGGGCAGAGCCAGACATTTGAAACATTGGGGGCTTAGCCCAGTGTCGAACACAGGAAAGCTAAGAGGGTCCGGGGGCATGTCCCCCCAGGAGAAATTATTTTGCAAAATAACCCCTTAAATAATGATTTTATTTAATTTTGTGTAAACTAATAGACATATTGAGACTTTAAAAATGTGAGACTCAAGGTATCTGACTGGCACTTTGTAAAATGATAGTTTTTGGTCTTTCAAGAGGGGTCTAAAGGCATTGCCTGATCAGCATGCACTTAGTTAATTAACCGTTTCTTATGGTTTGTATATTATAGGCTAGTATACTATGCTGAGATAACCCTGATGGGATGCTACCTTGTCTCAATGCATTTTTAGCTGTCAGATGCATGTATATCTATTATCTAATATTAGTTGTCTTAATGGCAGTATGTGTATTTCAAATGTAGCCTACCAACAGTATCTAATAGTTTCTATATGGATCTGTTTGCCACGTTTTGCGACTTTGAACTCTGGCCAAAGTAGCCTTATAGTCGTCAGGTTTAGCACAGCCCCACACATTGATTATAATGTTCAGTGGAACACATGAAGCTAAGTTTAATCAGTAGGCCTAAATCTATATTTTATTTTGCTGTAGTTATACCGTAGCTAGTTATCTTGCTGACTGGTGAACTGCTGTGCCCATAATAAATGTTGCTGGCCGTGCTGGGCGGCTCATGCTCCACGGACCTACAGTAGTAGTAGCTGCAGAATAATGCAGAATAATAGCAGAATATCATAAAAAATGCCGTTATAACAGTTAACGCTCCACCGGAAATACATGAGCGTACAGGAAGAGCCTTTCGTGCAAACTTTTTTTTGAATTTCAAAGTCTGTTAGAATGTAGAATCCATTGAGTATCAATTACTGGGACACACTTGATTTTGAAATTGTCTACATTCTAAGTCTCCACATTCAAGGTTTATAAAGCTGGTATACAAATGAATTGCAATTGTCAAAATGACCAAAATACACAAAATTTTTACCAAAAACCATTTCCAAACTAGACCAACACAGACCTGAAGGACTCCAAGCGCCTCCTATAGGCGAAGGAGGTAATGACCCAAAGCCATTACAGAGGAAGGGGGAAACTGCAACATCTTCCGAGGTCAATCCCACCTCTCTCTCCAGAAACCCCCACCCCAGCCCACACCTTTACTGATTTACAGCCCACACCTTTACAGACTGAAGTTTACATAATCTGGTTTGCCCCCCCCCATCCCCAACACAAAAAACACACACACTTACATCATCACTGTCATCACCTCACATACAGACAGCACACTGCTTGCTACAGTAAGCCTCCTCTACATACTTGCTGCACACTGCCCCCCCCCCCCCTACATACACAGCACATTGTCTTCAGGATCTTCTCCAACACACATCCTCTACATACTTACAGCACACTGCCCCCACCTACCCACACACACACAGTCACTGCTCCACTCCCCTCCCGCCCACACACACATCTGCACTGTCATCACTCACATACATCATACATACAGTACTCTGCTTGCAATAGTAAGTCCCTTCACCATACTTGCAGTACACTGCCCCTCTCCCCTACATACACAGCACATTATTTCATCAGGAAGCTTCTCCAACACACATACTGCACACGGCCTCTCCCCACATACACAGCACACTATCCCATCTCCCTTGTCATCCCCCCAACACACACACCAAGACCCCTGGCAGTTGGGTTAGCCCATTGAGCCGTGGATATGTCCAAGGTTTCTTCCTTAGTAAGGGAGTTTTTCCTTGCCCCTGTTGCTCTTGGGTGCTCCTTGTTGGTGCCCCCCCCCCAATCCCAATCCTCCCCCACCTTTGTTATGCAGCCCTTGCCACTTAATCTACTAAACCCCTCTTCTACTGCACTTTTTACCCCCCCCCCCCCTATAAATGCACAAATGGCTGACACCAGACATAATTTCAATGCATTTCTTACATCCAGTAACTATATGCATGTGACAATAAACGTCCTTGTATCCTTGTATCCTTGTCCGGTTTACAGCCTTAACTACCTGAACATCGGTCCAAGTCTGAGAGGACGGCAGGCTGTGCCATCCCAGGACACACTGTACATGACACTGCCCCAGGGATGTCTGATTGGTTAACATAAGAAACAAATAAAAATAAACTTTTGATTTACATGCGTTTAGGATGGCTCAACAAATGTACATTTAAACATAAACTAATTAATAAACAAACAAACAAACATATCCCCAACTGCCTCAAGCAGATATTCACATCTGTCTGTATGAAACCTGGGGGGGTTGTGCTGTGCAGAAGATATGCTGGTCAGACTAAGAGTGTGTGTGTGTGTGTGTGTACACAGGGGCGCAGCTACCCATGTTTTGAGGGGTATGCAACAACAAATTAGCGCCCCCCCCAAAAAAAAAACCACATACAACTAAAGTAAAACAAGAAATTCAATTTCAACTTGAAGTATTGTTACATGGTGCATTGTCACTTTAAGAGAGTCTAAACGGTTCTCATAACGTCCTTTTGCCTTTCACAAAGGATAAGGCTGATCCAACTCTAGCCTTTGTTTGCCACATTATCAGCACAATATTAAGCTAATAATATTAGGATTGGATAATGGAAACATGTAATGAGTTGTTGCTAGCGTGACATTTCTGTTTGCAGTTTGTCATTAAAAGTTCAGTATGAGCATGCCACCTAGCTATCTTAATGGAATAGGTTATGTTTCAATCGGCATACTGTATGCTTAGCAAACGCTAGTTAGTCTGTTAACATGAATATTTGCAAGCCTCCAAGCACAGACGTCACACACTTATTTAACTGCTGTCGTATCCCTTGACATGCCATCACATTTTCCCTCTTTCTTTTTCTATTTTATCCCCCGACAGCTTTTTTGCTGTATGCATCTTTTTCCATAGACGGCAACTCACTACTCGTACCTGCTCACTCAGCGCTCACGGCACCCCCACTCCCTCTTCTATGTCAAAATTCTATGATGGAATCTTATGAGATAGGGCGCCTACTCTAGCCTGTTAGTCCTCTAAAATGTTATTTAACATTGAGGAAATGCAGAAATGATTTAGAAACGTACAACAGTAGCTACATATAGAATATACCAAATATACTATTATTATTATTATTATTATTATTATTATTATTATTATTATTATTATTATTT
>NW_027468576.1:41007192-41034692 GCF_046254945.1 Alosa pseudoharengus | reverse complement strand
GGGAATCCAATCAGTGCTGGGCTCAAAGCTCTGACTGTTCAGTTGAGAAATGGCGTAACACTTGGACCCTGCGCTGAGTGATGTTGTGAGAAAACATCCCCTGAAAGGATGCATTAGGTTCCCTAGATCGGAAACAGCACACCACGTCATCAGGAGGACCATGACATCACTGTAATTAGAGGCCTTTACAATAAAGCACACAAGGAAACTAGAGAATGTAATTCCAGGGAATTACGAGTGCATGAAAATGTAAAAATGGCTGCTGAATGAAATATTGTTGAATATTGTCTAAAATATAATCTAGGTAAAAAGATGGAGGTCAGATAGAGAAAAAAGCTGGCGGGGAGTCATAGTTGATGACAACTGACAGTTGGAATGGCCCAACAGTTAAATAGTTGAGTAGTTTAAATAGTTAAATTATTTTATAGCGAATTATTGTAGTGAGTACTTTTATTTTGAAACAGTTGTGGGCAGACGAAACAGTTGGCGGGAGTCATAGTTGATGACAACTGACAGTTTGAAAGGCTGAACAGTTAAATAGTCGGATAGTTAAAATGGTTAAATTATTTAAAAAGGAATTATTGTAGTGAGGAGTTTTATTTGGAAACAGTTGTGGGCAGAGGAAACAGTTGACGGGAGTCAAAGTTAATGACAACTGACTGTTGCTAGAGTAGTTATGGTGGTTGCTATGCTGGTTGCTAGGTTAATGATGTTGGTTGCTAGGTTTTAACTGTGAATGTGGTTGCTAGGCTGTTGCTAGGATACTTGAAGTCATTGCTAGGTTGTTGCTAGGGTGTCCATGGTGGCTACTATCAGAAACTAGATGTACCGCAGAGCGGTACAAAATATGACCGCCGCCCAGTCCAGCACATTTTTTCCACAAAAAGAAATTACGCTGAAAGGCCTATATGATTCTAACTGTCTCACTAAATTGCATTATCCACACTCAATTCTCACTGGTATCTGCTAGACAACAAGTACCAAAACATGATTAGTTCATAGATTTCACATGTAAAATTCATTTTATACAACCCCACCTCCATCTTGCCTGTTCATAATTATGAGAAATTCTTGATTGTTTGTGTTATGTTTATGTTATGTGTGTGGGTGTGTGGGTGTGTGTGTGTGTGTGTGTGAGTGTGTGTGTGTGTGTGTGTGTGTGCCTGCGTATGTGCCTGTGCATGGAAGCGTACATATGTCTACTGTGTGAGTATGTGTCATACGCAGTGCCGGCCCAAGCCTTTTGGGGGCCCTAAGCAGAATTTGATTTGGTCACAACGCAGTCACCTGTCCTTGGTGATAATTGACAACTTCACACTATAATGTCATATTATAAATGAATACAGTGAGGTTATGTATTAATACAGCGACTGATTATGAACTACTGTCCCCCTGGACACAGATGCATAAGGACCCTCTCCCCCTACCCTCTTTGTGCAAATGTGGGTACAAACGGGTGTGTGTGTGTGTGTGGGGGGGGGGGGGTTAGATGTGATTTCCTGTATTCTGGTGCATTTTTGGGATGGTCAGCTGGAGAAGGGCAGTACCTAAATTTGTTCAGATTCATAGCCTTTTGCTTTTTGACTTATTGGTAGTGAATTCACACAACTACTTGGGGTTCAGGGTCCCTTGACCTCTTGGGCTCGGTAGGCTCATTCAGTAATCCATCCTTGCTCACATGCCAAAAATGTTTTGGGGCTCCAATCTAGACTTCTGGCCCCATGTGCTTGGTAAACCAATGTATTAATATAGTTGTTATTTACACCAACCCTGTCACCTTTTAATCTTAGAGGGTACTAAAATCACAGATTTATTTGAAACATTCATATTCAAAGTGAAGCACTAAGGGTGGTTTACTGAAGTTGAATTGACAAATAACAAAATACAACAGCATTTGTATTTGTTTCAGTTTAATGACTTGTTTTTCAACAGATTTGCTGAACAAATCCGCAAATGTGCATTAAATGAGCAATTTTCAACTACAAAATAAAAACAAAATAGACAAATGTCCCAAAAAATAGATAATTATTCCTACTTCGTTCCTGGTTTTTAGGCATCTGCAACTCTGCAGTGGACGAATCTGCAATGATTAAATAAATACATAAATAAAAAAAAAAAACGATGTTAAATGTGTCGTGTCATATTAACAGGCTATGTAACCATTTGCCATCAAGAAAACCTCACCTTCTGGTAGGTAGAGTTAGGTAGAGGTAGAGATGTGCTCCAAAGGACTTCAACAGTGTCTCTGAAAAAAAAAAAATATTGCATAAGTGCATAATTGATCGAGCAGAATGAGTTTATTTTGCTATCATTACTTACACTCAAATAACAAGCAATTCCACATGTAACAATTCATATTCTATTGGCAAATGAGGCATACTCAAAAGAGTATACTTAATTGCAGTATGGTGAACGCTTAACATGGTGATCTACTGCAGCCTAAATATTAGGGTAGCACCGCTACATCACTTGCCACTATCTTAATCAAATGTAAATTTATTTTCATCACAGAAGTCTCCCCACCCAACATGGTATATTTTCTCAAACACTACCATCTCTCTCCAAAGATCTTAGAGCAGAGCGGACGTACTGTTCCATCTTTGCCTATGAAGCTGGAACGTTACCGATGCCCAGAGTCGCGCTAGTCAGTGGGTTGGGTTGGGACTGGGAGCCTGGGCTTAGTCTGTTGTTGCTATCAGACTTACCACTATGTCACAAATTATAGAGCAGTAATAAACTATCAACACTTTCAGGTGCGAAATCAGAAACAATCCCTCTGTGGTAAATTTGCCTTCAGCTACGTTTTCATGTAGCTACTGTAGTGCTAATGTCCACTTCAGTCAGCTAGCTAACTTTAATTTACGACATAATAAGCCCACCTAGAGCTAGGGTACATGCTTGATTGAACATCCAAAACAATCCCAATATCCTTGACATCTGAAATACATCTAGATATATATTAATGGGAGACATTTCTCTGTTGATGGCGGAGATTTAGCTCTGGTGATGGCTTATATTAGATCGATCATGACAGCTAGCTAGCTACCTCAAGCACAAAACATACTGTAAATAATCATGCAAAACATACCTGTATCTTGCTCGTTTTTCTCCTCCTCTGTCATTTTCTTCATTCTGTTTTCGGCACCAGAGGGATACGTCCTTTTTTGTGACTTGTCTGAACATTACCGTCTCTTCCGATTGTTGAACTTGATGCAGTGTCTGCACGAATTGTATATGCACCCGAGGTGTCTACTTTATGCGCGTGACTCAAAGGCTGGCAGACACAGTAGCAGTAGGCAGGCATATTAATCATGAAATCATAATTTTCTTGATTTGAATGATAATTGTTTCATTTATTCATTCATTGATGTCACTTGTTTACGTTATTTATTATGTAAAAAAAAAAAAAGAAACTCGATTGGGGGCCCCCTGGTGGCCAGGAGGCCCCAAGCAGCCGCTTAGTTCGCTTATGCCTCGGGCCGGCCCTGGTCATAAGTATGATTACTTTGAATGTGTGTGTGTGTGTGTGTATCTGTTTGTGCACATGTGTGCACATGAACTGGGTTAACATGACCCCTGGAGGCAAATATACGGAAAAAATGGTCATCCTAGGTCCTACAGTTCTCAAGATATTCACAGAGAACTGTGTCTGGCCTACCCTCCTTTCGGGGGGTCCAGTCCAGCGGGGGGGCTACAGATCAAAACGAAAAATGACAGTTCCATGCTATCCATGTGGGGGTACATGCCCACCAAGTTTTGTGTACCCCGGTCTTTCAGTGTCCCGGGAATCCTTGTTGGTATACGTCACTAAATGTACACATAAATTGTTTTATTGTAAGGCCCCCCATAAACGAAAGTACACAAAACTTGGCATGCATTCGGAGGGTGTCATAATGATCCTACACTTTCAATTTCGTGCAGTTTTGACCATTTCAGCCAGAGATATTGTGATGAAAACACCTAATTTTTTGCTTTTTAATTTTTAACTAGGTGGCGCTATACATGAAATAAGTGGTAATGGGATGGGTTGACATGGCCCCTTGAGATCAACATACAAAAAAAAGGTGGACCTCCTAGGCCCTACGGTTCTCGAGATATTCACAGAAAACTGTCTCCAGCCACCTACAGGCCAGTTGGTGTATAGTAACATAATTTATTGTGTGGCCCCCCATGAACGGAATTCCACGAAACTTGGCGTGCATTCAGAGGGTGTCATAATGATCCTACACTTCCAATTTCATGCAGTTTTGACTATGTTAGGTCACAGATACCTGCGATTACAACACCTCATTTTTACTTTTTTGTGTTTAACTAGGTGGCGCTATACATGAAATGAGTGGTTATGGAATGGGTTGACATGGCCCCTTGAGATCAACATACAAAAAAAAAATGGTCCTCCTAAACCTTACGGTTCTCGAGATATTCACAGAAAACTGTGTCTGCCCTACCCTCCTTTCGGGGGGTGCAGTCCAGCGGGGGGGCTACAGATCAAAACGAAAAACGATGGTTCCATGCTATCCATATGGGGTTACATGCCCACCAAGTTTCGTCTACCCCGGTCTTTCAGTGTCCCGGGAATCATTGACGGAAATTTGGACATGCGAAAAAGAAAAAAAAAATAAATAAATCTGACTAAACCTATAGCTGCGCGGCGGTCATAATAAAGGAGTTACTACAGTGGTTTGCTAGTATAATCATCTTGGTTGCTATGGAAACTGACATAGATGCTTAATTTCAATGGTTGCTAAATTGGTTGCTAGGTAGGTGGTGGTTTAATATAGTAGGCTAGAGGCATAGATGATGATAACTGACAGTTGGAATAGTTGAACAGTTAAATAGTTGGATAGTTTAAATGGTTAAATTATTTAATATGGAATTACTGTAGTGGAGACTTTTATTTTGAAACAGTTGTGGGCAGAGGAAACAGTTGAACAGGATCTGTAGTCTTAAGAGAGCCAGATTGTATGCTTAAAGCCTGTGTTGCAGGTTAACCACCACTGTTGATTAATGGGTACATAAAGCACTCAATATATGTATATCATTTTTAAAAATGTCTCCAAATGGTGTTAAATGCCAGTTTTTGTTGTTTTTAGCATTAGCGGTTTTTTTTTTACGCAATTCGGTGATGACGTCACTTTGGGGACTACATGATTTGCGCTTCATTCATTTCAATGCATTTCAATGGACATCGCGGTTACACTTTCAAAATAAAGTTTGTATATTTACACTTCGAATTTCCTCACAGCATTTATATCACAGCTACCCTATGATCTACCAATGGTAATAACGGTGCCTGATATCAATTTAGTAATTTTTCAGAATTTCGGGAGGTCTCGTTTTAGAGGGTATGTTTTACATTCATTCCTATGGGAAACGGTCGCGGTTACACTTTCAACATAAAGTTTGTATATTTACACTTTACAGCATTTATATGACAACGACCCTATGGTCTAACAAAGATAACAATGTCTTCCGATTTTAGTTTAATGCAATTTTCTGAATTTGAGAGGCCTCGTTATGAGGCTACATAATGCACCTATTCAGTTCAATGCATTATGCTTATAACGTTACGACACTTTTTTTGTTACTGTCCTTGAACAGTACCGAGTGAAAGTCAACATTTTCTTTATATCTAGTGATAGTGATCATGTCGTTAGTTCAGATAAGTAGGCTACCGGGCAAACTTAGTCAGAAGATCAGAATATAAAGCATCATGATAGCTAGCTATGGGCTAACTTTTTAGTCCCACCTGTGAGCCACCCCAGTTGTTGCAAACTTAGCTTCTAGCCGCCGCCGATTAGGCTGGTCGTGTCTTCAGCATGAATATTTTCGATAACTACTGCTCGTGATTGATTGCCATTGACATCGTCAGGGTACGGCTTACCAAAGATAATATGGGCAAGTCGCAGTTTTGCAGGTGCTTGTGTGGGCTGTGCCGTCCCGATGGAAACTGTGGTGGAGAGCTGCAGTAACTAGGGAAGGAGTGCATTTTGGCCGCTGGTCGAGGAGATCCTCCGTGACCAGCATATGACATGATCTATCTAGCTATCTATCTACCTGTCTATATACATATCTAGGCTATCTATAGCCTATCTATTTATCTATAATCTGCGCTATCTATCTACTGCTGAACACTCCCTTACTCGTCTCTCTTTACTCCTCTCTCGTTACTCTCAAGGGTCTCAAGGTGGGCTTTGGTCTGTAGCCTCCCCAAGGTGACGTAATGCAATGCATTGTGGGGGAAAGGAGAATCACTTCAAATGCTGTGAAATAGTACCTGCTTTTTCGTATTATATTCCGTTTTGTGATACCCAACAACATCAAATACAATGGATAACAGTTTAAATGTTTATTAACAACAAGCAAATTGTGCAAATTCGTTGGAAAATGAACCCTGCAACACGGCCTTTAAAGCCTGAGACAGACAGTTGCTGGAGGTGGCCGGAACCATATGGCTCTGGCTGGAACACTTGGCATAGGATTCCAAGTTCCCTATTGTGATGCCATAATCGCCAATGTTAAGTCTATGGGGACATTTTTTAATAGTTTTTAATTAATAGTTCAAAAAGTATAAAAGTTACAAATATGAAAAATACATTCCCCACCTGTCCTAAGTAAGACCTACGTAACGCAGTTTGAATGAAGTTTCTACGTTAAACGGTTGAAGCCGCATTAAACGCAGAAAAAGCGTTAGAAGAAGAAGAAGAAGAAGAAATCGGATAACAGCAGATTGCGTTGTCATGCACTCTAACTAGAAAATGTAATTCCGTGCAATTACCAGTGCATGGCAATGCAAAACATATGATGTAAAATACAGTGTTAAAACAGATAATGTAGAGATAGTTACAATGGTTTTGCTTAGGTATACATGGTTATTGCAATGCTACATGGTTATTGCAATGCTGCTGTTTCTATGATGGTTGCTAGGATAATCATATTTGTTGCTATGGAAACTGACATAGATGCTTTATTTCAATGGTTGCTATGTTGGATGTTAGGTAGGTGTTGGTTTAATATAGTTGGCTGGAGGCATAGTTGATGATAACTGACAGTTGGAATGGCTGAACAGTTAAATACTTGAGCAGTTTAAATAGTTAAACTAGAAAAGCATTTCCTGAAGGAAATACAGTGCATGAAAATGCAAAAATATGATGAGTTCATATGGTTAAATTATTTGCTTGGTAGATAAGGTTTAATATAGTTGGAATGACTGAACAGTTAAATAGGTTGATAATTGAAATGGTTGAAAATTATTTAGGCAGATAGTTGACGACAACTAACAGTTGGAATGGCTCCAATGTTTGCTAGTAGTTATGCTAACTATGTTAACAAAGATAATAATGTTAACCAAGTTACTATGCTAACTAGCATGCTAACAATGTTAAAATGTTAACTATGCTAACCATATGACTTAACTAACCTAGCTAATCATTTTTATTAGTTATGCTAACTATGCTAACTAACATGCTAATTATGCTAACCATGTGACTTAGCTAACTTCACTAATCATTTTTAACAGTTATGCTAACTATGCTAACTAGCATGCTAATATGCTAACATGCTAACTATGCTAACCATGTGACTTAGCTAACTTCGCTAATCATGTTTAGTAATTATGCTAACTATGCTAACCATGTGACTTAGCTAACTTAGCTTATAATTTTTAGCAGTTTTGCTAAAAATGTTAACAATGGTAGCAATGCTAGCAATGTTAACATGTTAACTATGCTAACCATGCTAACTAGCTACAGTGGGTAGGAGTCATAGTTGATGACAAGTAACAGTTACAATGGCTGAACAGTTAAAAAGTTCAGTAGTTTAAAGGGTTAAATTGTTTAACAGTGAAATATTGTGGTGAGGACTTTTATTTTGAAACAGTTTTTGTCTTTCATCTCCCAACTGCTTTCATTACTCACCTCATTTGTGATGAAAGCTACTGATAGCATCTAGTAGCATCAGTGTCTCTCCAGACACCTGGTCATCTAATGACATTACTGACTACATACATCAGGACGTCATTAGGGGCTACTACACAACATCATCTAATGACATTACTAACTACATACATCAGGACGTCATTACGGGCTACTACACATCATCGCATCTAATGACATTACTGACTGACTACATACATCAGGATGTCAGGACGTCATTACGGGCTACTACACAACATCATCTAATGACATTACTGACTACATACATCAGGACGTCATTACGGGCTACTACACAACATCATCTAATGACATTACTGACTACATACATCAGGACGTCAGGACATCATTACGGGCTACTACACAACATCATCTAATGACATTACTGACTACATACATCAGGACGTCATTACGGGCTACTACACAACATCATCTAATGACATTACTAACTACATACATCAGGACGTCAGGACGTCATTACGGGCTACTACACAACATCATCTAATGACATTATTGACTACATATATCAGGACATCATTACGGACTACTACACAACATCATCGCATCTAATGACATTACTGACTACATACATACGGACGTCAAGACGTCATTACGGGCTACTACACAACATCATCTAATGACATTACTGACTACATACATCAGGACGTCATTACGGGCTACTATACAACATCATCGCATCTAATGACATTACTGACTACATACATCAGGACGTCATTACGGGCTACTATACAACATCATCGCATCTAATGACATTACTGACTACATACATCAGGACGTCATTACGGGCTACTACACAACATCATCGCATCTAATGACATTACTAACTACATACATCAGGACGTCATTACGGGCTACTATACAACATCATCGCATCTAATGACATTACTAACTACATACATCAGGACGTCATTACGGGCTACTATACAACATCATCGCATCTAATGACATTACTGACTACATACATCAGGACGTCATTACGGACTACTACACAACATCATCGCATCTAATGACATTACTAACTACATACATCAGTACATCAGGATGTCATTACGGGCTACTACACAACATCATCGCAAGCACACAGAGGAAACAGACTTCAGAGACAGATAATAAACTAACTGCACTCGCGTTGTGTTGATCACGGCAAACAGAGCTGTCCTTGGCTCCGGTTTCATGGTGCTTTCTGACCACAGCGTGTGTGTGTATGTGGTTTCAAGGGAAACCCAGTTAGAAAAGAACTGCTGTGTTCTCAAGACAACATTGTGTATGTGGTGCTTATTTAGGCACGTGTGTGCGGGTATGTGTGTATGTGGTTCTTATTTAGCCATGTCTGTAAGCAGTAAAGGTGTGCATGCATGAGTGGGTGTGTGAGGATTGCAGATCTTATTTAGGCATGTCAGCTCCCTGTAGATTTCTGGAGGATATACTTCTGGTGGATATTTTTTATAGCTGTAATTTCAAAATTATAGTTTTTTGCTATTTGTTTGAATGTGTGCTTCCTTGTTCTGTTTGCGATAAATCTATCTATCTATCTATCTATCTATCTATCTATCTATGTGTATGTGTGTGTGTGTGTGTGTGAGAGTGTGCATGTGTGTGTGTGTGTGCATGTGTGTGTGTGTGTGCATGTGTGTGTGTGCGTGCGTGTGTGTGTGCATGCGTGTGTGTATGTGTGTATGTGTGTGTGTGTGAATGTGCATGTGTGTGTGTGTGTGCATATGTGCGTGCGTGTGTGTGTGTGTGTGTACAGTATGTGTGTGTGTGTGTGTGTGTGTGTGTGTATGTGTGTGTGTGTGTGCATATGTGTGTGTGTGCGTGTGTGTGTGTGTGTGTGTGATGTCTTACCTCCATGGATGCAAGGTTAGTAAAGGGCTGCAGGGGCTGCATGGGCTGCAGGGACTGACGATGGTGGGGCTCTGGCATGTGGGGGACAAACTGCAAGGCAAGACAACGGTCACATGGATCATTCAGCGCTCAGCCACCCACTGGACCTGTGCTGCTCTGTATCCACCCACTGGACCTGTGCTGCTCTGGATCTGTGCTGCTCTGGATCCACCCACTGGACCTGTGCTGCTCTGTATCCACCCACTGGACCTGTGCTGCTCTGTATCCACCCACTGGGCCTGTGCTGCTCTGTATCCACCCACTGGGCCTGTGCTGCTCTGGATCTGTGCTGCTCTGTATCCACCCACTGGGCCTGTGCTGCTCTGTATCCACCCACTGGGCCTGTGCTGCTCTGGATCTGTGCTGCTCTGTATCCACCCACTGGGCCTGTGCTGCTCTGTAATAGACCTTGTCTGTCTGTCTCTTGGCCAATCTGTCTCTACCTGTAAATCAGTCTGTCTGATTGTATGCCTGCCTGTCACTCTGCTTGTCTCTTTGTCTCTTTGCTGGTCAATCTATCTGTCTTTAAGCCTCTCTGCTGGTCAGCAAGTCCACCTCTAAGTCGTGTATGTTAAAGGGTTAGTCTGTAGTGCGCTGGCTCCAGTTTACCAGTACAGAGCAGAAAGAGGCGCCACACTCAACTGAGCATGTGCAGGGAAGGAGCCCACCACAGATAGTGAACATGTCTGAATGGGAACCATACATTATGTGGGCGTTATCAGGCTCCTCATGTAGTAATGCGTCTATACATACACCTATACATCTATACATCTCTCTGCTGATCTGGGACCATGCGTAAGCATATGTGCGACTATCTGCTTTACTGATAGGCCACCTGTTTACATCTACAGCGTTTATGAATTTAGCTGAAGCTTTTAGTCCAAGTGACTTAGAAATGAGGATAAACAATGAAGCTCCAGTGCAAAAGGACACCTTATGAGTAACCTTATGAGTAACAATAACTACTATCTTTACACACAAATAACCAGTGGATGATAGAGCTTATGAGTAATAGTAACTACTATCTTTATACACAAATAACCAGGGATGATCGAGGAGTTTATGCATCTTATACACAGTCATGGTGTCAGGCCCCCTAGCCTCAAGTGACTGCATAGACCCTGCATAGATCATGCAAACAGAGCTGCTTCTTTCCACCCTGTGACAGCAGCGTTGCTATGCTAACTCACTATGAAAATGTTTACACTTCCTGGCCAGGCTTTCTTTTAGTTGAATTGTCCATTTGCCTGTGAGTTTGTCTTTCTGTCTGCCAGCCAGCCAGAAAAAGCCAATATGACATGTCACTGCGTGAAAAAGCCAATACGACATGTCACTGCTGGCCAATACGACATGTCACTGCGTGAAAAAGCCAATACGACATGTCACTGCTGGCCAATACGACATGTCACTGCGTGAAAAAGCCAATACGACATGTCACTGCTGGCCAATACGACATGTCACTGCGTGAAAAAGCCAATACGACATGTCACTGCTGGCCAATACGACATGTCACTGCGTGAAAAAGCCAATACGACATGTTACTGCGTGAAAAAGCCAATATGACATGTCACTGTGTGAAAAAGCCAATACGACATGTCACTGCTGGCCAATACGACATGTCACTGCGTGAAAAAGCCAATAAGACATGTCACTGTGTGAAAAAGCCAATACGACATGTCACTGCTGGCCAATACGACATGTCACTGCGTGAAAAAGCCAATATGACATGTCACTGTGTGAAAAAGCCAATACGACATGTCACTGCTGGCCAATACGACATGTCACTGCGTGTTCCTTCACAGCAGGTCCGCTCTTGTTCAGGCTCACACGAGGACACAGCTTTGGGCTTTCTGTTCTGTTCCATTAACATGACTATCCATTCAGAGTATGTCACATATCACTGAACCGTAGAATTATGTAATATGCTGAGAACCAGTTCAGCCCAGCCAAACTTGGGTCTACAGGCAGGTTTTTTTTGCTCTGTGGAGATACCTTTTTTTTCCAGACTGAAATTGATTGGCATGGTCTGGTGTAACCTAGCCTTGTAAGGTTATCACCCATGTGTAACATGTTATTATTAGTCCTGCCAGCCTGTCGGCTGTTTGCCCTGAAATGACCTCAAAATGAATCTATCCGCACCAAGACTACTTTTCTGTCTGACCCCTGTGCTCATACTGCAGGGAATCAATACTGACCGATCACAAAGCAGCTACCAGCAAGGAGGACTGATCAAATCAAACAGAGAAATGTCTGTATTATCACACACACACTGTGCTGATACTGTGCTGACTAGGACACAACAGGTGTTCTTCCAACTGCATGTCTGTAGAGGCATCAGAGTAGCCTTCGGCAAGCTAACGCTACCAACACATTGTGATTACTTCATCCACCACACTGTATAATATGCAGCAAGCTAACGCTACCAACACATTGTGATTACTTCATCCACCACACTGTATAATATGCAGCAAGCTAACGCTACCAACACATTGTGATTACTTCATCCACCACACTGTATAATATGCAGCAAGCTAACGCTACCAACACATTGTGATTACTTCATCCACCACACTGTATAATATGCAGCAAGCTAACGCTACCAAGACATTGTGATTACTTCATCCACCACACTGTATAATATGCAGCAAGCTAACGCTACCAACACATTGTGATTACTTCATCCACCACACTGTATAATATGCAGCAAGCTAATGCTACCAAGACATTGTGATTACTTCATCCACCACACTGTATAATATGCAGCAAGCTAACGCTACCAACACATTGTGATTACTTCATCCACCACACTGTATAATATGCAGCAAGCTGTCTTTTCCAGATGATGTGTTTTGCAGATGTTTAGCACTTAAGCTAGAGATGTGCATTTCACTTTCACTTTGGGGTGTGTGTGTGTGTGTGTGTGTGTGTGTGTGTGTGTGTGTGTTTATGGTTTTCTGGGTCTGTGAGATTTTGTGGGCATGCATACAAGTGTATATTTTTCCAGGCAGATCTGTCAGTGCATGCTGCTATATGTTGGTGTGTGTGTGTGTGTGTGTGTGTGTGGGTGCGTGCGTGTGCGCGTGCGCTGTGTGTGAGGTTTTATGGGCATGCATACTGGTGTGCATTTGACTAGGAATGTCTGAGTCAGTGAGTACTGCTGTATGCGTGGGCATGTGTGTGTGTGTGTGAGCTCAACACTGTGTACTGCTGTATGCGTGGGCATGTGTGTGTGTGTGTGTGTGTGTGTGTGTGTGTGTGTGTGTGAGCTCAACACTGTGTACTGCTGTATGCGTGGGCATGTGTGTGTGTGTGTGTGTGTGTGTGTGTGTGTGTGTGTGAGCTCAACACTGTGTACTGCTGTATGCGTGGGCATGTGTGTGTGTGTGTGTGTGTGTGTGTGTGTGTGTGTGTAGCCACAGCGACTGCGCTGCAGGAAGATGAGGGGGTTGTCATAGTGATGAGGGGGTACTGGAAAAACTGCAGAGCGGACAGTCCCCGTCTCCCAGGCGACACCCCCGTCTCCCAGGCGATATTCCTGTCTCCCAGGCGACACTATGGGCACTATCATACGGGTGGGCACTATCATACGGATGGGCACTATCATACGGGTGGGCACTATGGGCACCATCATATGGGTGGGCACTATCATACGGGTGGGCACTATCATACGGGAGGGCACTATGGGCACTATCATACGGGTGGGCACTATCATACGGGTGGGTACTATGGGCACTATCATACGGGTGGGCACTATCATGCGGGTGGGCACTATGGGCACTATCATACAGGTGGGTACTATGGGCACTATCATACGGGTGGGCACTATGGGCACTATCATACGGGTGGGCACTATCATACAGGTGGGTACTATGGGCACTATCATACGGGTGGGCACTATGGGCACTATCATACGGGTGGGCACTATCATACGGGTGGGTACTATCATACGGGTGGGCACTATGGGCACTATCATACGGGAGGGCACTATGGGCACTATCATACGGGTGGGCACTATCATACGGGTGGGTACTATCATACGGGTGGGCACTATCATGCGGGTGGGCACTATGGGCACTATCATACGGGTGGGCACTATCATACAGGTGGGTACTATGGGCACTATCATACGGGTGAGCACTATGGGCACTATCATACAGGTGGGCACTATGGGCACTATCATACGGGTGGGCACTATCATACGGGTGGGCACTATGGGCACTATCATACGGGTGGGCACTATGGGCACTATCATACGGGTGGGCACTATCATACGGGTGGGCACTATGGGCACTATCATACGGGTGGGCACTATCATACGGGTGGGCACTATGGGCACTATCATACGGATGAGTACTATGGGCACTATCATACGGGTGGGCACTATTATACGGATGAGTACTATGGGCACTATCATACGGGTGGGCACTATCATACGGGTGGGCACTATCATACGGGTGGGTACTATGGGCACTATCATACGGGTGGGTACTATGGGCACTATCATACGGATGAGTACTATGGGCACTATCATACGGGTGGGCACTATCATACGGGTGGGTACTATGGGCACTATCATACAAGTGGGTACTATGGGCACTATCATATGGGTGGGTACTATCACAAAAGGCTGACCTGCAGGTGGGCACTACATTGCTGTTTCAGCATCTTTGAGAATGTATAGAAGCAGGTGAAGGGTGTTTGCTCTGCACAGAAAGGACCAACACTAGCAGTCAATCAAGCTGCATAACTATCTTAACCAGAAATGTCCACCTACTAAATAAACACAGGCAAGCCCAGCCTACATTACTAAGACTGGCACAAGCCCAGCCTACACTCCCAAGACTGGCACAAGCCCAGCCTACACACCCAAGACTGGCACAAGCCCAGCTTACACTCCCAAGACTGGCACAAGCCCAGCCTACACACCCAAGACACAAGCCCAGCCTACACACCCAAGACACAACACAAGCCCAGCCTACACACCCAAGACACAAGCTCAGCCTACACTCCCAAGACTGGCACAAGCCCAGCCTACACACCCAAGACACAAGCCCAGCCTACACACCCAAGACACAAGCCCAGCCTACACTCCCAAGACTGACACAAGCCCAGCCTACACACCCAAGACACAAGCCCAGCCTACACACCCAAGACACAAGCCCAGCCTACACACCCAAGACACAAGCCCAGCCTACACTCCCAAGACTGGCACAAGCCCAGCCTACACACCCAAGACACAACACAAGCCCAGCCTACACACCCAAGACACAACACAAGCCCAGCCTACACACCCAAGACACAAGCCCAGCCTACACTCCCCAGACTGGCTTTCTGCAGCTTCCCAGAGTGACCACAGACCTGCACACCAGAACATATCTCCATGGCCACACACACACACACACACACACACTCACACACGCATTCTCACACACACACACACACACACTCTCACACACACAGACCACACTCACACACACACACACACACACTCACACACACACTCTCACACACAAACACACACTCTCACACACACAGACCACACTCACACACACACACACACACACGCACACACACACACACACACACACGCATACACTCACACACACAGACACACTCGCGCACACACACACACGCGCGTACACTCACACACACAGACACACTCTCTCACACACAGACACACACACACACTCACACACTCACACACTGCTCTGCTGTTCTGCATTCTCTCTTTTCACCCAATAAACAAACAAATCCCTATTGTTGCAATGTTTAGTGCACCAGCAATACAGAAACACTGACACAAACACACACACTCACACATTCACTCACATACACGCATATAATTCTAATTGACTTCATTAATTCAAACACTGCATAAAGGTCTAATTGAGTTAATTAATTCAAAACTGCATATTGGTCTAATTGAGTTCATTCGTTCGAAATGGACATATTTGTCCTGTAAAAATCACAATCTGGCGCAGCTCTCAGTCCAGAGGCTGCAATGGACCACATTCTGATAAGCAAGCACAACAGTATGCAAATGAGACAATTGGGAGCAACACATTGCTTAAAACGTGCGTGTCTCATCCTGCTGTAGTCGCCACCACGCACCTTTGTTTATCAGTTCAGCAGATCTTTATAAGGAGACGCTTTCTGTCACAAATGATCGTCTCCCATTTATTCGACAATGCTTTATTACAAATAACATTATGCATTCTTGGCTACATGTCCTTTAAAACAATGTATGCACACCATCAGCGGTCTTTTCACCACTACAACGCGTTATTCCATTTTAAAACTATATGTTTATGTGTCAGAAATCTTCCTCTAAATTATGTTTATGTCGAAAAGTTCATGAATAACTGTTCAATGCCAGCATCAATGAGCAAAACGAGTTCCGTACGTAATTCGCTAGTTGGTGCGCGTTTTCAGAGCACTTCCTAATCGACTCGCTCGCGAGGCAAGGGACTTCCCTTCTTTCCGTCGCCCTCCGTTATTTATCATGTAAATCAGAGAGTTATCCCGTCAGCGAGGTTTCCCTTTTAATATTAAAAATATGCTAAACTTACTCCAACGTGAGGGAGGGAATCTTCAGCTTGTCTCTCCGCGATTTCATCCCTTCTGGAGAGTAGCGAGTGGATCGCTGCGCTCTCAAACTGGTTGCACCTCAGTCACGAGCGGCAGAGTGAAATTCTCTAAGCGTTCAGCTATCATCACGAACACTATAAATATCTGCCAGCAAACGCCCCGAGGTGTATTCCTCTGCTGCCTCGACCTTAAAAGCATAACACCTCGTAGGCTCTTAACGAGTTTACCAAGTTCATGCGAAGAACTGTCATTAGGTTACGAGTGGACGCGGGTAACAACATTAGTCAAGCCAATGCACGAAATCAGTGAGGCATCGCTAGGTGACAATGCTTTCACGATGATGTAGGCTTGTCGCCACTCCCATACAACTGGCGGGAGGTGGTAGCTGAGCGCGCGCTCAGCGAGGTAATCAATCGCGGTTCCAGTCAGTTCAAAAGCAAAGCACAATGCTGTTTCAAACTCGCTGATGTATTTTAAGCGTTATGGTACTCACCCACACTGATCTTATCCCACCACCTACTCTCTCTCTCTCCCTCTCTCTCTCTCTTTCTCTCTCTCTCTGTGCATTATATGTATGTGGTATTTGCAAGGGGAAAAAGTATTTCCCCTGCACTCAAAAGTATAGTGTAGTTCACCACTATATCTGGCCCCGCTTACTTCAACAGTGGTGTAAACTGCCACCGCCTGCCGCTGTCTCACATCTGCCCCTGATCTGCCCCTGATATGGCCCTGACGTGGCCCTGATCTGCCCCTGATATGGCCCTGATCCGGCCTTCACGTGCACACAGAGTTAGCAGCAACTCATGGTTAGTCTTTGGGCGTTAGGTGGGCGCTATGGAACACGTCCCAGTTATTCCCAGTTATTCCCTATCTCCACAGTCTGACTCCCCTGGTCTCAACGCATAGTGAGCATGGGGCAGAGGAGACTGATTTCAACAGCTCAGCTCATACAGCATTTTACCGCTGTAGCAGGACATGCTGTAACAGGACATGATGTAACAGGACATGATGTAGCAGGACATGATGTAGATGTAGCAGGACATGCTGTAGACAAAGATGGTTGATTACGAAGATACTTCATGAGAGGCCATTTCCTGTCCCTGAAAATGTATGCAAATAGAGTAGCAGTACACGCCCCCGCACATTTGTGCAGTGATCGGGCTCCCTTTTTAACATTGAGGTCTATGGCAGAATCCAAGAATTTCCCAGAATTTGTCAAAGCCTTATTTTTCTGAGCAATGGATGCACATTTCAGACACGGTATCATGATCTCCAAACCCTCCTCCCTATTTCAGTAGAATGTCGTGATAGTATGACCCTCCAGTCGGGAGAAAATCAGCATTAATGAAGGTGTACACCAAGTTTGCTTTGTACTCCGGCTTGTCTGGCGTGGAACCGAGGCGTTCAAACGTAAGTCATACGTCAGTGACACGCCCCTGTGCAGGCGGGAACTGAACCAGAGCCCGTCTCTGACTGAACTCCACTTTGCCCTCATAGACATGAACTAGGACGACCCATCTTGCTACGCATTCATTATCTTTGCTGTAGATGTAGCAGGACATGATGTAGCAGGACATGATGTAGCAGGACATGCTGTAGATGTAGCAGGACATGCTGTAGATGTAGCAGGACATGATGTAGCAGGACATGATGTAACAGGACATGATGTAGCAGGTGTAGCAGGACATGATGTAGCAGGACATGCTGTAGCAGGTGTAGCAGGACATGATGTAACAGGAAATGATGTAGCAGGACATGATGTAGCAGGACATGAGCATTTTACTGATAGCAGGACATGAGCATATCATAACATGAGCTTAATTCATGTTAAAAATGACATGCACACACACACACACACCTAAACATACACACACACCTAAACATACACACATACACACACACACACACACAGCAGTACTACTGGTTGCTAAGGCAGCAGAGAGGGACAGCAGCAGTTAAGGGATAGCGCCTTTGTGTGTGCCTATGTGTGTGTGCCTGCGTGTCCGTGCCTGCATGCGTGTGTGTGTGCATGTGTGTGTGTGCCTGCATGTGTGTGTGTGTGTGTGCGTGCCTGCATGCGTGTGTGTGTTTGTCTGCGTGTGTACGTGCCTGCATGCGTGTGTGTGTGTTTGTGTGCGTGCGTGCGCGACATACATACATGTCCACGGGGGGCCACAGATACACAAGTGACCTGCCATCTTCTGAGGGGAACTGAGGCGCTCAAATCAACACCAGATCAACACCAGATCAACACTGAGGCGCTCAAATCAACACCAGATCAACACCAGATCAACACTGAGGCGCTAAAATCAACACCAGATCAACACCAAATCAACACCAGATCAACACTGAGGCGCTCAAATCAACACCAAATCAACACCAGATCAACACTGAGGCGCTCAAATCAACACCAGATCAACACTGAGGCGCTCAAATCAACACCAAATCAACACCAGATCAACACTGAGGCGCTCAAATCAACACCAGATCAACACTGAGGCGCTCAAATCAACACCAAATCAACACTGAGGCGCTCAAATCAACACCAAATCAACACCAGATCAACACTGAGGCGCTCAAATCAACACCAGATCAACACCAGATCAACACTGAGGCGCTCAAATCAACACCAGATCAACACTGAGGCGCTCAAATTAACACCAAATCAACACCAGATCAACACTGAGGCGCTAAAATCAACACCAGATCAACACCAAATCAACACTGAGGCGCTCAAATCAACACCAAATCAACACCAGATCAACACTGAGGCGCTCAAATCAACACCAGATCAACACTGAGGCGCTCAAATCAACACCAAATCAACACCAGATCAACACCAAATCAACACCAGATCAACACTGAGGCGCTCAAATCAACACCAGATCAACACTGAGGCGCTAAAATCAACACCAGATCAACACCAAATCAACACCAGATCAACACTGAGGCGCTCAAATCAACACCAGATCAACACTGAGGCGCTCAAATCAACACCAAATCAACACCAGATCAACACTGAGGCGCTAAAATCAACACCAGATCAACACCAAATCAACACCAGATCAACACTGAGGCGCTCAAATCAACACCAAATCAACACCAGATCAACACTGAGGCGCTCAAATCAACACCAAATCAACACTGAGGCGCTCAAATCAACACCAAATCAACACCAGATCAACACTGAGGCGCTCAAATCAACACCAAATCAACACCAGATCAACACTGAGGCGCTAAAATCAACACCAGATCAACACCAAATCAACACCAGATCAACACTGAGGCGCTCAAATCAACACCAGATCAACACCACATACAGCGGAGGTGAGTTAGATCATGATGCTGGGATACTCTATGGCTAAGCAATTGACAAAAATGTACAGTAGATGTACTGACATAAATAGTTTACATTTTGGCCCATAATGGAGACCATGTAGAAATGTGTTGTTACTCATGAACCGCTTATTATACAGAGGCATGCTTTATGTCCTAGTATTCGGTAGGTCTGCTGTTTATTGTGATGAACGGTTTGCCATGTGTTGAGTGAAGCGTTTGTGTGATATTTCACTGAGTAATGGGTGTGCAGAGCTTTGTGCACAATGCAAATATGATTACATTCCATGCAAGTTCAATGTTAATTTTCTCAGGCACCATTTATCACAGCAACTTGGCGCTAATATATAATTGAAAAGCTTAGATTCCGCTCGTTCATGATGTGATAGGCTGAGTGATATCTGTGTGACGAGTACTCTGCGAGCAATTTAATTCAACCTGGACTTTGGTAGATTTTACTGGGGCAGTTGAACAGTTCAGTGCTGTGACCTGATTCGCACTGGTTTCCTTTGTGGACCGACTGTGTGACATTAACATCACCAACATGTTTTCCAATTAGGAAACAAGTATTCATGGACAATGTTTTTTCTGTGTTAATATTGACAAGCTGAAGTGCTAGCCAGCTACATTGCAGTTAACCTTACGTTCGTCATTGACCAGCAGATGAACAGCTAAAGCCACATACCACCCTGCAGATGAACAGCTCCACATACCACCCTGCAGATGAACAGCTCCACATACCACCCTGCAGATGAACAGCTCCACATACAGCCCTGCAGATGAACAGCTAGAGCCACATACCACCCTGCAGATGAACAGCTCCACATACCGCCCTGCAGATGAACAGCTCCACATACAGCCCTGCAGATGAACAGCTCCACATACAGCCCTGCAGATGAACAGCTTCACATACAGCCCTGCAGATGAACAGCTCCACATACAGCCCTGCAGATGAACAGCTCCACATACAGCCCTGCAGATGAACAGCTCCACATACAGCCCTGCAGATGAACAGCTCCACATACAGCCCTGCAGATGAACAGCTCCACATACCACCCTGCAGATGAACAGCTAGAGCCACATACAGCCCTGCAGATGAACAGCTCCATACTCCACCAGGTCAGCACCATACTCCGCCATACTTCGCCAGGTCAGCACCATACTTCGCCAGGTCAGCACTCCAAGGCGATAGATTAGATAGTATATGATATATGATCACCAGATCTTCAGATAGTCATCGATTCTTTACCGGATCTTTTGCAGAACTGACCCTGCTGTGGTGGGATCTGACCCTGCTGTGGTGGGGATCTGACCCTGCTGTGGTGGGATCTGAGGTGGGGATCTGACCCTGCTGTGGTGGGGATCTGACCCTGCTGTGGTGGGGATCTGGGATCTGACCCTGCTGTGGTGGGATCTGACCCTGCTGTGGGGATCTGACCCTGCTGTGGTGGGATCTGTCCGATCTGACCCGAGCCCTAGACACTGGTGTGTGATGCAGCAGGCTGAACTCAGTGGTGGCCCGAGAGTTTGCCATGAAGAGATAGACGCTTTAATGGCTTCAGTCAGATAAGATAAGATAAGAAAAACAAAGTGATACACAGTGGCCTATTGTGTGGCGTCCAGCAGGAAGTGTTTCATCTAAAACTGTTTAATGTAAGAGAGGCGCAAATGAGCTATGCTAATTAGCTATGCTAATGTCACTGTTTAATGTAAGAGAGGCGCAAGTGAGCTATGCTAATTAGCTATGCTAATGTCACTGTTTAATGTAAGAGAGGCGCAAGCAAGCTATGCTAATTAGCTATGCTAATGTCACTGTTTAATGTAAGAGAGGCGCAAGCGAGCTATGCTAGTTAGCTATGCTAATGTCACTGTTTAATGTAAGACAGGCGCAAGCAAGCTATGCTAATTAGCTATGCTAATGTCACTGTTTAATGTAAGAGAGGCGCAAGCAAGCTATGCTAGTTAGCTATGCTAATGTCACTGTTTAATGTAAGAGAGGCGCAAGCAAGCTATGCTAATTAGCTATGCTAATGTCTGACTCACACTCTCTTGCTGAGAACAAACTGTGGGCTTCCCCCTCTCCTGGCGCTGCGCTCCGCGGAGCTTGTTGCTACAGGATAGTAGCAACGACTGAGATCCTCTGGTATCCATGGTTACGAGGACTTACCTTCCTCTGTTGTTTTTTTCCTTCACCAATTTAGCCTGAGTATCACGCCAGCGCTGAGGCTGACACACAGAATCACACATTTGGAGCCTGGATACTAAACAATGTCACACATCACAAGACAGCATGCAGAATGTCTGCACACAACACACTCACGCAAACACACACACACACACACTCACACACACAAACACACACACACACTCACACACACACGCAAACACACACACACACAAACACACACACGCACACACACGCACACACACACATATGTGTATTATCAGTTTGAATGCAACCACAAAACATAAGTAGTGTGGCTGTATTATTAGCCTGGATACACATCTAAGCATTACTACATATTATCTGATATTATTATCCTGGATACACATCTAAGCATTACTACATATTGTCTGATGATGAATTTGTATCTGACAGGTCTTGTTAGTGTATGAGCTGTTGGTAACAGGAACGGAGCTGACATTACTGTAAATGGCATTATTCTGGTACAGGTCTTGATACAGGCTAAGAAACGTACAGTATTGTCTGTTCTCATATTTTACTACACAAGATGGCTTTGTTCTGTTTGAAGAATTCTGAGGAGCTGTGGCTCACTCATCAATGACATAATTGACTAAAGTACTTTGGGCTGGGCTAGTTAAATGGCAGTATATTATACACAGGGACTAAAGTACTTTGGGCTGGGCTAGTTAAATGGCAGTATATTATACACAGGGACTAAAGTACTTTGGGCTAGACTAGTTAAATGGCAGTATATTATACACAGGGACTAAAGTACTTTAGGCTGGGCTAGTTAAATGGCAGTATATTATACACAGGGACTAAAGTACTTTGGGCTGGGCTAGTTAAATGGCAGTATATTATACACAGGGACTAAAGTACTTTGGGCTGGGCTAGTTAAATGGCAGTATATTATACACAGGGACTAAAGTACTTTGGGCTAGTTAAATGGCAGTATATTATACACAGGGACTAAAGTACTTTGGGCTAGTTAAATGGCAGTATATTATACACAGGACAGCTGCAAACGTATAGCAACAGCATGACATGGCGCCGGCGGTGGATTGTAATAACCTTCTATAACAAACATAATGATTACGTACAAACTGGGTCTTCTATATAACAAACATAATGAATGATTACTTACAAACTGGGTCTTCTATATAACAAACGTAATGAATGATTACTATATATATATATATATATATAATTATTATTATTATTATGCAGTTAGACAAATGACTGAGATGGAAATGTGGAACTTTATTTGTCTGCACACAGCAGACATGTCCACTAGATGGCACTACTGTAGCATAATGGACAGGGCCGTAAGGGACATGAAAAGGAGTAAAAACTTGCAGAAACTGATTGTCTTCTGGCGCACAACGTGATAATCAGGAGCTTATGGTTATGGTGAGTACAACCACTGTGTTGCCCTCTGAGAGTATTGTGAGCAGCAGGGATGGACAGTAAATAAGTATCTGTAGTTCACTTGATCACTGTACTTAAGTATCTGTAGTTTACTTGATCACTGTACTTAAGTATCTGTAGTTTACTTGATCACTGTACTTAAGTATGATTGTCGAGTGTCTGTACTTGAATATTAATATTTTTGGAAACTTTTGACTCCAAATCAGCATTAATGAAGGTGTACACCAAGTTTGCTTTGTACTCCGGCTTGTCTGGCGTGGAACCGAGGCGTTCAAACGTAAGTCATACGTCAGTGACACGCCCCTGTGCAGGCGGGAACTGAACCAGAGCCCGTCTCTGACTGAACTCCACTTTGCCCTCATAGACATGAACTAGGACGACCCATCTTGCTACGCATTCATTATCTTTGCTGTAGATGTAGCAGGACATGATGTAGCAGGACATGATGTAGCAGGACATGCTGTAGATGTAGCAGGACATGATGTAGCAGGACATGATGTAACAGGACATGATGTAGCAGGTGTAGCAGGACATGATGTAGCAGGACATGCTGTAGCAGGTGTAGCAGGACATGATGTAACAGGAAATGATGTAGCAGGACATGATGTAGCAGGACATGAGCATTTTACTGATAGCAGGACATGAGCATATCATAACATGAGCTTAATTCATGTTAAAAATGACATGCACACACACACACACACCTAAACATACACACACACCTAAACATACACACATACACACACACACACACACAGCAGTACTACTGGTTGCTAAGGCAGCAGAGAGGGACAGCAGCAGTTAAGGGATAGCGCCTTTGTGTGTGCCTATGTGTGTGTGCCTGCGTGTCCGTGCCTGCATGCGTGTGTGTGTGCATGTGTGTGTGTGCCTGCATGTGTGTGTGTGTGTGTGCGTGCCTGCATGCGTGTGTGTGTTTGTCTGCGTGTGTACGTGCCTGCATGCGTGTGTGTGTGTGTTTGTGTGCGTGCGTGCGCGACATACATACATGTCCACGGGGGGCCACAGATACACAAGTGACCTGCCATCTTCTGAGGGGAACTGAGGCGCTCAAATCAACACCAGATCAACACCAGATCAACACTGAGGCGCTCAAATCAACACCAAATCAACACCAGATCAACACTGAGGCGCTCAAATCAACACCAGATCAACACTGAGGCGCTCAAATCAACACCAGATCAACACTGAGGCGCTCAAATCAACACCAGATCAACACCAGATCAACACTGAGGCGCTAAAATCAACACCAGATCAACACCAAATCAACACCAGATCAACACTGAGGCGCTCAAATCAACACCAAATCAACACCAGATCAACACTGAGGCGCTCAAATCAACACCAGATCAACACTGAGGCGCTCAAATCAACACCAAATCAACACCAGATCAACACTGAGGCGCTCAAATCAACACCAGATCAACACTGAGGCGCTCAAATCAACACCAAATCAACACTGAGGCGCTCAAATCAACACCAAATCAACACCAGATCAACACTGAGGCGCTCAAATCAACACCAGATCAACACCAGATCAACACTGAGGCGCTCAAATCAACACCAGATCAACACTGAGGCGCTCAAATCAACACCAAATCAACACCAGATCAACACTGAGGCGCTAAAATCAACACCAGATCAACACCAAATCAACACTGAGGCGCTCAAATCAACACCAAATCAACACCAGATCAACACTGAGGCGCTCAAATCAACACCAGTTGCTGTTGCCCTCTGAGAGTATTGTGAGCAGCAGGGATGGACAGTAAATAAGTATCTGTAGTTCACTTGATCACTGTACTTAAGTATCTGTATTTTACTTGATCACTGTACTTAAGTATCTGTAGTTTACTTGATCACTGTACTTAAGTATGATTGTCGAGTGTCTGTACTTGAATATTAATATTTTTGGAAACTTTTGACTCCACTACATTTGAAATATGAGCATGAGGTACCCATTACTTTTAAGCACATTTGAAGTGACTCTTTAAATGCAATGTGATACTGAAATGGATTTTTTCAGTAGTTCAATTTGAATGTGGCAGTGGTAGGCTAATTAGAACATAGTTCAATTTGAATGTGGCAGTGGGACTGTAGGCTAATTAGAACATTATGCATGATCATGGTGAAGTTGGAATGAAATTAGACAATCACCTGAACTAGATCTTTACATCGTTTAACGGTAAATAAACTACTCATAATTGAGTTGAAATGTTTGAGATTTGTGAACAGAGAATGAATAACGATTTAAAGTGTACTACTGCATCCATTTCAACAGTTCTTTAACAGTTCAGGCTTATTGACCAACCAAAGGATGTACACCCTATTATTGACAAAATAAACATTACATTACAAGATAGATAGATAGATAGATAGATAGATACTTTATTCATCCATTCCAGAGGAAAACTTTAGGCATCCAGGAGCTTATACAAGCAAAGGTAAAATATCTGTACTTTTTAATACTTGGTGCAGTCAGCGATCATATGTGATTTCATTTTTTGTCATAATCAGCAATCATCTCAGTTAATACAGCTCATTGAATCAGATTAGACCGTTAGCATCTCTGCTATAAGCTAACGGTCTAATCTGATTCAATGAGCTGGAGCTAAAAGTGTTACTGTCAGACTCAGAGAGTGCAAAATGAATGGGAGTCAATGGAGCTAGATGGCTAAATTCACCTTTCACCTGATTGTCGTTGACAAATCTCAGATTTGATTGTAGTTTGTATAACTTCAACATGGATTGTAGGTCAAAAGTTTGATGAACGAGTACTTATGTCCTTTTGACTTCTTACAAGTTGGGTCGTTGTTGCCCATAACACGCTAGCATTGTGCTAATGAT
The DNA here is from genome assembly GCF_046254945.1 of Alosa pseudoharengus. Taxonomy (NCBI): domain Eukaryota; kingdom Metazoa; phylum Chordata; class Actinopteri; order Clupeiformes; family Clupeidae; genus Alosa; species Alosa pseudoharengus. The sequence continues at coordinate 41,008,454 of NW_027468576.1, read as the reverse complement.
TGACAACACGTTTGAAAGGCTTTTTAGAACAATTAAGTGACTTTAAAAAATATAATACTCAACCAAGTGTATTTTCTTTGTCTCCCCTTTCGAATACAATATTCAAATTACTTGAAAAAAATTATATCCCAAGAAAAGTGGATTTTGAGGGGTACAGCTCCATAGACCTAGCCTAGAAATCTAGACGCGCCCCTAGCGGCAGCAAATTAATTTGCTGCCAGGTCTAGTCTAGCAACTCTCTGTTGACTTGTGAGCTCTAGAAATCGAAACTAAATCTGGCATTGAAATCGTGTATAGAGTCGTTTGTTGGGCTTAACATAATGATTGATGGCAGAGTTGCAACGGTTTGGCTTGAATTCCCTGCTACTTCAAAACAAATATCCTATTGCGTCCTATTGCGTGCAGATGGAATTTGAAAGACAACTGATTATCCCGACCCTCGGTCTGAGCACTGCGAACGGTGAGTGCCCAGACCCTACATTATAATGTGGGTCTGGCTCGCCAGGCTACCATAGATCTCAATTCATTCTGCACTCGTGGACGAGCGCCCTCATGTGGAACCACAGAAAGAACTGCAACCAGTTCAGAAACTGGAAGTTTTCCGAGAGTGGCAGTTCTCGCTATATGGATATCCTGTATGGCAGGGATTCCCAAACTGTGGTACACGTACCCCCGGTGGTACACGAGCTGCTTCTAGGGGGTACGCGAGATGAAAAGGGCTATGGCGGACAGGTATAAAATGAAAATTTTAAATGTTTTGTAATTAATTCATGAATAAATACATTATTTCGAATTAGGTCATAATGATATGGAAACATGAAATTAAAGGATATCATTTATAAACTCTGTATGTGTTCATCAAAAAAAGGGCAGCTTATTAAACATGACGCTAGCTAATAGAATGCGTTACTTTTGAATGCGTTGGATGGTCCGTGGGGGGAAAGTTTCGCGGATATAACAGGTTTTTGAAAACAACAAAAACAGAAAGGAGGGAAGGAGCAAAGCTAGGAGTTATTTCAGATGGGCAAGAAAGGTAACATTAAGCTAGGCTTTACATTTAACAAACTAAAGGTAGCCTAAGTTTAGCCATAGGCTGTATAGCCTAATGTTGTCCAAACGAATACATCCTTGTCATGCGTTGTTGTAGGCCTATTATAAGATATTGTATGTGGATGTAGTTAGGCTACTATGCAGGCTAATTTGCATAACTTTTTAACTGACCAAATGCACACACCTAAAACCGGGAAACGGACAAATATTGT
>NW_027468576.1:40974692-40997192 GCF_046254945.1 Alosa pseudoharengus | reverse complement strand
TCATATTATTTGTATAAATATATTATAAATATATTATTTCATACCAACGATATTGCACGATGATATTGTTGAAATAAATGGTGTGTGAAAATGGCAATTCTGTTAGCCTAGAAATCTAGACGCGCAAATTACATTTGCTGCCAAGGCTAGTCTAGCAACTCTCCGTTGACTTGTGAGCTCTAGAAATCGAAACTAAATCTGGCATTGAAATCGTGTATAGAGTCGTTTGTTGGGCTTAACATAATGATTGATGGCAGAGTTGCAACGGTTTGGCTTGAATTCCCTGCTACTTGAAAACAAATATCCTATTGCGTCCTGATTGCGTGCAGAGGGAATTTGAAAGACAACTGATTATCCCGACCCTCGGACTGAGCACTGCGAACGGTGAGTGCCCAGACCCTACATTATAATGTGGGTCTGGCTCGCCAGGCTACAATTCTGTTGTAATTCTGCAGTAAGGAATTTCCGTTGCCTACCATAGGAATTCGTCAAGTCTGAAGTAGCACCTCAATGCACAACAATCCGGAGTTAGGCCTACGAGTTAGCACACCTCTTGATGGTAATAATGCTAGCCGTCAGCCTTAGCACTCCTCTTGATGGTAATAATGCTAGCCGTCAGCCTTAGCACACCTCTTGATGGTAATAATGCTAGCTGAGTTAGCACTCCTCTTGATGGTAATAATGCTAGCTGAGTTAGCACTCCTCATTATGGTAATAATGCTAGCTGAGTTAGCACTCCTCTTGATGGTAATAATGCTAGCCGTCAGCCTTAGTTAAAGGTCGTATCAGCAGTGGCGTAACTATAGTAGGTGCAGCAAGTGCAGTCGCACCAGGGCCCGTGACCTCCCGGGGCCCGTCGCTACCCCCGCCCTGCCTCCTTTTTTTTTTTTTTTTAGAACTTTAGAATGTTAGAGCACGGAGAGTGAAGCGTCACTTTGACGATCTATTGGAAGATGAGCGCTTAACCGATGCAGAGAGATACTTCAAAGTGCAACTCTGGACATCATAATCAGTCAGCTCTCCCAAAGATTTGCAAGTATGCGGGAAACTTGTCATGTGTTTGAGTCTTTACGTCGTATGACCATTCAACTCGCAGGTGATGATGAACTGCTTGAAAAGGCAAGACGTTTGTTAGACCATTATAGCAGGGACATTGCACCGACATTCCCAACACAACTCCTCTCATTCAGGTCTTGCTTTAAAGCAGAGATTTCACAGAAGTCATCTATTTTTCAACTTGCCAAAATGCTGGTGGTAGATTATGACAGTGTAACATCCACATTCGGGGAAGTGTGTACTCATGTTGTTTCTGACTGCCTGTGACTGTGGCAAAAGCTAAGCGATCTTTTTCCAAACTCAAACGTATTAAGACCTATACCTAAGGAGCAGCATGGGGCAGGAGAGGCTCCGTGGGTTAGCTATCCTGTCCATTGAAAATACGAGAGCCAGAGCATTAAATATTGGGAACATCGTTGACGATTTTGCACAACGAAAGGCTCGTAAGATGGCCTTCTTCTAATATAATGGCCTAATTCACGCATATTGGGGATTGTATGCATATGAATAATTTTATTTGGTTTCTGGACGGTTAAATAAGTTAGGCTACATAAAGTTTTGTTTCTGCGCTGTGCGAGTTTATAATCAAGCAATCTACGCTTGCAGTTTCAGCATAGGGTTGAAGAGGCGCATTGAGTGTTCCCATAATTCCATGCGAGTTGATGTTAATGCAGTAATATTAGATTACCCTGGCCTGCAGGCTGTTAATAAAATTATTTTTTAATGTTTTGAAATTGTAATCTGTAACTACTAAAATACTTTCGTGCCTCAGGCCCTTTGCATAAACAATTGAAGTCACCCTTAATGTGTATTGCATGTATCAGAGCTAATTCATCCTGGGCCAATGTACGTCGATATGGGGCCCGCGTAGCGCTCTCGCACCTGGGCCCACCATTGGTTTGTTACGCCACTGCGTATCAGCGATTGCAGGCCCAAACATAAATGATCACATTTATCTAATCTTTAATGATTCGCTAGCTGCCCGGCCCATAAGCAGGCCATCAGAAAAAATGCTAAATTTAAAAATTTTTAAAAATCATGCAAAAAATCTGACACCAGACACTATCCTGATGCCTAACCCAAAGGGAAAATTATAATAAAAGGGAAAGACGTTAAACTCTAAAGTCTATAATGTTGGTTTGGCTCTTCATTGATTCACTCATCTGCCAAACTTGTTTTTAAGATGTTCATAGCAAAAATGGATTTAGGATTAATTTAGATTAATTAATCACAGAGTATGTAATTAATTAGATTAAATCTTTTAATCGATTGACAGCTGGTGGACATGCTGGCGTGACCAACTGAGGAAGCTGGTCATGCTGGTGTAACCAGCCTGTCATGTTGGATACAGCTGGTGTAAGGTAATGCTGGTGACCAGCCTGCCAAGCTTGATATTGTTGGCGTAAGATGGTCAACAACAACACGATAACACGTTACATTTATATAGCGCTTTTCTCGACACTCAAAGCGCTTCACAGGGAAGGGGGGACCTCACTAACCACCACCAATGTGTAGCACCCACCCATTATGCGCCAGAACGCTCACCACACACCAGCTGGAGGTGGAGAGTGGAGAGTGAGTGGTCATCCTGGTTTGCTAGAATGACAAACATAAGCTGGCATGGCAGATAGATAGATAGATACTTTATTGATCCCCATGGGGAAATTCAAGACCAGTTAAACCAGCACTATAGACCAGCAACACCAACTAAAATGACCAGCTTGAGACCCCAAGTCCAGTTGAATCCCCATCATAAACTGGGTAAACCAGCTGAAGGTATTTTTTTTCACAAGATATTTGCTGGTCTAGCTGGTCAACCATCATAGGGTGGTCAAAACAAGCTGGTCAACCAGCAAACCACCTTAAGATGGTCAGGCAGTTTTTTTCAGCATGGATGTTGAAAATGAAAATGTGGACTATTTCATGGAAAATACATGTTACTTTTGAATTTGATGCCAGCAACAAGTTGGGACGGGGGCATGTTTACAACTGTGCTCTTCATTTAACAACATTCTGTAAATGTCTAGGAACCGAGACCATTTGCTAGAGTTGAGAAGGAAATGTTGTCCCATTACTCCCCAATACAGCATTTCAGTTGTTTAACAGTATAGGTTTTTCTTAGTCATGTTTTTCATTCCATTATGCATCTAAAGTCCTCCTTACACTGACAGACTTTGGAAAGATTTGCAAAGATTTGGAAAATATTTTTGAAAGACTACAGTCTCAGACCCTCTCACATCTAAAGACAATTAGTAGAGTTTTAAGTCGCAGACTATGATTTTGCAATGACTAGGGATCTTGCAGGGTCACTATTTACAAGACTGCAACTAGATTCCTTTAAATTATTACCCATCGTGCAATAGATAAACACGAACTGAAATGATAGCCTACTAAACTCAAAGTCATATTTTCGTGTTTCTGCAGCATTGTTTGTATTAAGAAATGACAAATATTATAAGAATAACAAATAATCATATAGGCTACAGCTGTCGCCTACTTTGCCCCTTCCTGTGTTGGAGAGAGGACACTATTGGTTTTTATAGTTCACGTCAGTATTTGCATGAGACACGACTAGAAAGACTTGCGATAATATCAAACATGTTTGATATTGCCGTAACGGCAAAACTAGAAAAGGACTGACTCCGACTGACTTAACCTGTTGAGGAGTACGGTCACAAATATGTGATCAGATGCAGCTGGGCCCCCCTGGGAGTACGATCACAAATATGTGATTAGAACGTTTTTGAAAAAGGTTCTATACCATGATGCAACAATTACCCAATACAATTTCTTCCTGGACTATGCATAGTGACACTTTGAGACACCTGGACACTTTGAACACTTTTTCCACTTTCCAGACTCTTTTTAGCTGCTCTTTGCTATGTACCACTCAGCTGTGGCACATGTGATGAACCACTTTTTTCTTCTCATCACAACCACGGCTGTGTGTGTGTGTGCTTTATGTGTGTGTGTGTGTGTGTGAGAGATCTAACTTTGGCTAGATGTCTGTAAGTGTGTGCTGTATGGTGAATATATGTGCAATGATGTGTGTAATGTCTGTATGTTTGTTTATTCTGTATGTATGTATGCTACTGGACACCTTAATTTCCCTCGGGATAAATAAATTATACTCTACTCTTTACTCTACCCTCAGAGACTTTTCTGCCATTACATTTTAAGAACACTGAAACTATAGAAATTTCTCGTAGAATTCTAGAAGGAGCCAGGAAAATAATTCACTCTCTGCAGAACGGCATTGTCTTAAAGAATTCACTCCTCAACAGGTTAAAACCGCTAAGATTGGCACCTTACACTTAACCATCTAGTTGACGGGAGCGCGCTGCGATTCCAGTACAACTCCCATGATTTCTGTCCGACTTTGGAAATTTAGTCGCCGACTGTGAAAACAGACCAAAATCGTACAATGTAAGGCCGCCATTAGTCCGCCATAATTTGACAAATCTGGACTACAGACAGACCATTTAACACCTGGACTCTTCCTCTATGGAGAAATAGGGGCCTATTTAAATATGTGCAGAATTAATTTTGGCATTGCTTTCCTGTGTTGCCAGTTAATCGTTAACAATCATGTTGCTAATTATTTGTAAAACATTCCTCCTTTTGTTTTCCAGCATTTTGTTATCCCCGTCCCAACTTTTTTTGATGTGTGTGTGTGTGTGTGTTACTTACGTAGATGAGCTGCTGTGTGTAGCGCAGGTGGGGTGTGTGAAGGATAGCTCCATCATGAAGCTTCTATAGTGTGTGTGAGTGTGTGTGTTGCGTACGTAGATGAGCTGCTGTGTGTAGCGCAGATGGGGTGTATGTAGGATCGCTCATCACCACTCTAGTGCCACCGAAATAGGACACTGAAATCCTTTTACTATTGGAGTCGCTCAGATAGAAACCACTGTAAAGTGGTTAGGACACTTGCCAAACTAATTAACATATCTCAAGCCAAACATCCCTGGTGTGGTTTTGACAATCAGAAAAGGAATTTACCTTAGACTAGGCTATATACTGAAACAGGTTAATGATGTAAAGTCAAGTGCGCTTCTATGGGTCTGGTGTGCACGCGCCGTTTTTATTGATGAGTCGGAGTGGCAAGTGCTGCGCATAGTTGCAGTGGAATGTGGCTGCCCAGGGCATTATAAAACTTCTCACTCGTAGGCCTACTCATACATGGCGCTGAAATGGCGTATTTAGCTGTCTAAATTCGAATCATATCATGCTGGGTGAGAAATCGTTGGACATCCATTATTTTGTTATTCAGCACCCCTGGTCAAAAATATGTTCCCGCGCGCCTGGAGCCTCACGGCTGAGTCAGAGGCAGCTAACGGCTAACAGACAGCTAACACACTGGCTGAGTCAGAGGCAGCTAACGGCTAACAGACAGCTAACACACTGGCTGAGTCAGAGGCAGCTAACGGCTAACAGACAGCTAACACGGCACACTTTTGACACTTAAAATGTCCCACGGCACACTAACATCCTGTGTGAAGAAAAAATGAACGTACCATAGCCTAAAATTTCCAACAATACACAGATAGGGCCTTATTATGGCTTCTATGCAAGACCTGCTCAATAAAACAAGTGCCCTCTGTTTCATTTGTAGGTGACTATATCTAATTTAATTGTTGTTATGAACTGGATATGTGATGATTCTGTGAATACTGGATATGGGGCCCCCGTTGCCTGCATACCACAAATAGTGCAATCATACAATCAATGAGAGCATGTGGTTATAAATTCTTTGATGCAGTTGCTTTGAACAGTTGCTTTTCTGGACCAGTGAGTGACATTTGGGTAATTTTCTGCGGCACACCTGATGATCTCTCACGGCACACTAGTGTGCCCCGGCACAGTGGTTGAAAAACACTGAGCTAACAGACTATTCTACCCTGGACCCTGTCCTACCAGTGTTGCTGCGCATAAAAATCCCTTGATAACTCAGAGATCAGTGATCAGTGAAATTCAACTGTCCTCAAACGTGTGTGTGTGTGTGTGTGTTTGATCTGCCTCTATGTGTGTTAGATGTTATGAGTCGTCTCTGTTGTGTCAGAGTTTCATAAGCTGTAAATGAAAGTGTGTTGTTGTTTTAACCTAATCCATTTTTCCATTCTCTTGCTCCTCATCACATCGACATCAGTGCTCTTTGGAGCTGGCCAATGGTCTGAGAACATTTACTTTTCTGCTTGATCTGGGTGCGTTGGTTTCACCTTTGCCTGGACTTGAACAAATAACTAACCTTATTTCTACACTTGTGTGTCAGGAAATGTGACTTTTAGAGGGACAGTAAGAGGATGTAAAAGCTTAGGAACAGTTTCAGGGTTCTAGTTCCATTTACTGTAAGTCACCCACACAGCTCATGTCACCTACCAACCAAATATGGAGATTTCATGCTGTTAGAATCTTTTACAAATGTTACACTCTGGCCAATGAATCTATTGTGTAAAGATGTCAGCTTGAGTTGCGAGGTAGAGGCATATTTTGAGCGCGTTCAGGCTACCGAGTGGGCCGGGTGAGGTCCCCTCCCTCGCAGGGCCTGTGGTTTGTGGTCAGCTGTGCTCTCGCTACCTGACGCAAAGCAAGAAATGTGCTGACATTTGCGCTCACTGGAGACTCTCCTTGACAAACAGTCGTACGACGTGGTGGATCATGTTGCTCACGAGTCCAGTCCGGCTGCCTGAGAGATCAAACAAGCCTGAGTGGGCCTGACCGGCTCGGTTCTGAAGGGGTCCGTCCGGAGAGACCTGGAGGAGTGTGCGAGACTGTGCTGTCTTCCCCTGTGCGTTGTCGGAGGAGAGAACATGGGTGTGTGTGTTCCGCTGTGCGGGCTGCTGTGTGTGCTTGTCTCGGCGTCTCCAGCCAGAGGTAAGGCCTCTTATCTTCCACATCGGCTGTGGCTTCAGTCTGCTCACTACAAAACCAGCACAGTGACAAGACCCACCTAGCGCAGACGTGTTACAATTAGCGGAAACCTCTGGTTAGCTTATCAGCTTATTCTGGTTTCTATATACTACTGGTGTGTGTTTGATTCTACTGAAGATATAGTGTGTTAGGCTCAGACACACACACACACACAAACCTAATATCCAATCTTTGATGGCAATCTTCAATCAATCTGAGCTGTTATGCCATTGTGTTAGTCAAAAGAATAGGAGGTGAAGTGATTAAAGATATTATTTGGTCACAGTATACTGTAATTTCCCAACTATTAGCCGCGACTTATACATTGACTTTGCTAAATTTCTTCAGCTATGAGGTTAATACACGGGGGCAGTTAAGATGGTATTACAGTTTTTCTCCATGGGTTTGGCTCATTTCTTGAAACTACATTCTCAAAACACTAAGATTATTTGGCAAAACGGTCTTACAGTTCAGGACAGCACCAATGCTCACTTGCAAAAGCTCATATCTCTCCCAAAACCTTTCACTCATGCTTCAAAACTAAATTCCTTTCCCATATAAAGAGTCAGTGCCACGAAAATGGCAAAGATCCTTCTCAATTGCTTTGGCTCATTTCTTGAAACAGACTGGACGTTCTCAACACTCTTGGTGCTTTTGCCAAAATAACCTGGATGGTTCAGCACAACACCATGGTTCACCTGCAAAAGCTCATATCTCTCCAAAAACAGTTCACTCATGTGTCAAAACTAAATTTCTTTTTCATATAAATAGTCAGTGCCCCCAAAATGCATCGTCCCTTTGCCATTGTGTAAGCACTGCAAGTCAAAATGTTTAGATGTTTTGTCACCATTGAAATATCTCTCATGTCCACCTCTCAGTCTTAGCCCAGTTCTTCATTGACCATGGTTACTGTACTCGTTTTAGCTAACAGAATATAATTGTGTATAAAACGGAAAAAGAAAAAAATTTGGATTTTACGGTAAGAGAAATGAGAAACTGCCTTTTTGATGTGCACAAGTGACACAATGATGTGAAGATTGAACAGGTAGTTTTGAGAATTTCATTTCTGATCTGAGAAATGTACCAAAGTGACTGAGAAAAACTGTAAAAAGAAAATGTAGTGCAATATAGTGCAATATAAACACATAAACAAAAAACAAGGAAAATGATATGTAGCTTACAGTGCTGAAAAAAAAGAGAAATATATATGGTATTCATGGTATTATGTTCTTGTTATGTCCATGTTATTTTAAGAATGTAATTTCTGTTTCAAGAAATGAGCCAAACCAATGGAGAAAAACTGTAATATGTTTTGTTTCTTTTAACTTGCATAAAACACTGTCCTGCGGCTTATACACAATGCCGCTAATACACAGGAAATTACTGTACTGTATGCAGTCCAATTAATAGTAATGCACCTGGTGCCAGTATTTGCTGTACTTCAATAATTAAATAGGATAAATAAATACATAAATAATAAATAAAATTAGGATGAGAGATGATAAGACACTGAGACTCATAATAGGATGAGAGGCGATGCTCTGTCATATACTGTCTGACTCATCCCTGCCATAGGGGACAGTTTACCGTATGACTCTGACTCCTGCCATAGGGGACAGTTTACCGTATGACTCTGACTCCTGCCATAGGGGACAGTTTACCATATGACTCTCATAGGGGACAGTTTACCATATGACTCTGACTCCTGCCACAGGGGACAGCACCTGTACAGCCCCTTCCAGCCCTGTGTGCTACAAGTCCAGCAGAAGACCAGACGTGGATTTTAAATGTGAATGGACATCAGCAGAGGACATGCGAGGCTTTTCATATACTCTTCACCTGAGGTACAGTGAGCTTCATATACTCTTCACCTGAGGTACAGTGAGCTAACACACTGAAACTTTCATTCAAACATTCATTCACAACAAACAAGCACAACACACTCAAGATGACTTCATACGAGGTCAGCAGACTATGCATGATTATACTTCCTTTGATATCAGTAGATCTGGTTCCAGGCAGGCTCACCAGGAACGGAACTGAAGCCTTCCGTTTGCGGAGCGTATGCTGCAACAGTTAGTCCGTTTGCTGAGAGTATGCTGCAACAGTTAGCTTCCATGTGTGGAGCGTATGAGGGTATGCTACAACAGTCAGCTTCCATTTGCTGAGGGTATGAGCGTATGCTGCAACAGTTAGCTTCCATGTGTGGAGTGTATGCTGCAACAGTTAGCTTCCATGTGTGGAGCATATGAGCGTATGCTGCAACAGTTAGCTTCCATGTGTGGAGCGTATGCTGCAACAGTTAGCTTCCATGTGTGGAGCATATGCTGCAACAGTTAGCTTCCATTTGAATCAATGGAACTGGCTACACCAAACGTGATAGCAGCACATACATTCAAAAAAATTAGACCTGTTGGTGTAATGCTGTCTAAGTCATTCAAGGTCCCTGTTGTCTTGTTTTTGCTGAAGGAATGAAACAGAGAACATTTTTGAAAATATATCTGTGGGAGAGAAGCAGTCGTGCACACTGACATACGAGCGTGTCACTACATACATCCCCCTGCAAATATGGGTGTCTGCTCATAGAAACCACAGCAGCTGCTCCTCAGCCCACACCTACATACAACTGGACCAGTCAGGTAAAGACTCTCCCCTAATACTGGACAATATTCATCAGCTACAAATGTTTAGCTAGAGAGGTTTGCTCCAGAGTTACGGTTTGCTGACGGGGTTAGGATTAGGGTTTTCTGACAGGGTTAGGGTAAGGGTTTGCTGACGAGGTTAGAGTTACTGTTTGCTGACGGGGTTAGGGTAAGGGTTTTCTGATGGACTGTTCCTGTTTCAACCCTCAGTTAAATATCCTGCGCCTGCGGTAAAACATAAGTCAAGATCATCTGGACTGTTGATCCTAAAGATGGACAAGCCTGCAGACTTCAAGGCTGCGGACTATCAGATCAGATATAAGGAGACGAGAGACAACACAAGCCCTTGGGCATATGTAAGGCGTCACATGCACTTCCTATAGTGCTAAGACCTCCATCAGTTTTTTGTGATTTGTTTTATTTTTAATAATGATGTCTTTTTCTGTCACTCATGGTAAAGAAAAACTTTACGACTGAAGAACATAAAAACATAACAGGTGTGTGTCCTGCATATCACATTGGTTTTTCCTGGACATATACTTTATACCTGATACTCACTTTCAGGGTTCCTTTACACAAACATTCCTTTCCCTCATCTTTCACAGAAACTATATCCTATACCTGACATTTGCATATTGATACACACTGTATGTGTAATGTGTGTGTTTTTAGCCCACATCTGTAATCTCATTAGCATAGCACTATTAGTGTAGCACACTCATTAGCGTAGCACACTATTAGCGTAGCACACTATTAGCGTAGCACACTCACTACCATGACAACCAGGGATATGTAGAAGCGATGAGTATGTCAACGGTGCTTCTCTCTTGTCCAGACGTCTTTCAAATGTCCGTCAGGATGGAGGCGGCCTACGAGCTTCATGTGCGACGCCGAGCAAGGCAGGTCAGGTACGCGGCGTGGAGCGACGAGACCTACATCATCATCCCTGTCCGTGAGTCGCATCAAGTAATATGGAATAAAATATATAATTAGATAGATTAGATTAGATTAGATAGATTAGATTCAACTGTCATTTTGCAGTGTACAAGTACAGAGGCAACGAAATGCAGTTGCGAATTCGCAGTTTGCAAGAGAATACAGTACAGTGCAGTGTAGACAGTAGTATGGTTTACAGTAATATAAATTAAATATAAATATAAATATGTGCAGTGTAGACAGTAGTATACAGTTAAGAAGTGGTATGGTTTACAGTAATATAAATTAAATATAAATATATGCAGTGTAGACAGTAGTGTACAGTTAAGAAAGTGGTATGGTTTACAGTAATATAAATTAAATATAAATATGTGCAGTGTAGACAGTAGTATACAGTTAAGAAAGTGGTATGGTTTACAGTAATATAAATTAAATATAAATATAAATGTGCAGTGTAGACAGTAGTATACATTTAAGAAAGTGGTATGGTTAACAGTAATATAAATTAAATATAAATATGTAGACAGTAGTATACAGTTAAGAAAGTGGTATGGTGTACAGTAATATAAATTAAATATAAATATAAATATGTGCAGTGTATTAGCAGTAGCCTTATAATAGCAGAATAGATATGTATATGCAGTATGAACTATGTATGATTGTTCAGTAATTGGGTGACACTTTACTTGACGGGTGAGTTCATAACACATTCATAGCAGCTGTCATAAACTGCATATAAAGCATTCATGACTGTTTCATGAGACATGACTCAACATTCATCCCGAACCTTCATGAATGTGGAAGACAGAACGACGACAACTTAACAGTCCAACAATCGTAAAATAAAAGTCCAACAATCGTAAAGCAGCATTGCGTTTTTGTTCCAAACCTCTTACCTGAATCGCCTCATGAATGCTTTATGTGCATTTTATGACACGCAGCTGCTATGAATGTGTTATGAACTCACCCGTCAAGTAAAGTGTTACCAGTAATTCTGACCAATCAGAGTTCAGAAGGGTGACAGCCGCTGAACCTGGTGCAGCTTCCTCTGAACCTGCTGGTTCGGGGGTGGAGAGACCTGTAATGCCTTCCGGAGGGGAGTGGGGTAAACAGTCTGTGGTTGGGGTGAGAACAGTCTTTGATGATGCTGCGCGCCTTACGTAAGCATCTCTTATAGTACGGTGTCTTGTGTAATTCCGCTGGATTTTCTTGTAAAAATGGTTTTTTTTGCATATTTTGCTAGTATAGAGTCTAAGGAACAAGATTTTTTTTGTCTTCAAATTTTCACGATCCATTTTCACACTTAGATGACATCATCATTTATATAATGCATAATTAAGACTGGGACTACTATCACTTGGGGGTCAAATGTGAGAAAACACTGGTAAAGAGGGTATTCTGCCTAATTTTTGGGTGCTGATTCTGAATATCATATTTACTTAGCTGATTTTTTAGTTTTAAACCTGCTAATTAGCATTTGCGGCCTAAAACTGGCCTCCATAGGCAACATAGAACGGGTGAATAGGGTAAAAAATTTAACTCCTTGATATTCTTATGAAACTTTACTAGTTGATTAGTTATGTAGAGACAATATTTTTTTGCATTACAAGTTTTCTGAAAATATATGTTTAAGCATGTAATTTAACAATAACTCATTAATTATGCACTAATTTGCATACATTTCAATTACAGACATCTGAATATTGGATAGTTAACATTGAATGTATACATTCAGGTTTGCCTTCAGAACTTTTTCTGGATTCAGAGCCTTAAAAGAATGGCTTGTTCAAGCACCAGTCCTAGGTTATGCCGATTTCAGTCGTCCCTTTATCTTAGAGACGGATGCATGCCATGCAGGATTGGGGGCAGTTTTGTCACAGGAGAAGGATGGGTTACAGCGACCAATAGCCTTTGCTAGCCGGGACTTGCGGCCAAGTGAGAGGAACATGTCAAATTATAGTGCCATGAAACTCAAACTCCTTGCAGTCAAGTGGGCAATCACAGAAAAAAATGTCAAGTATCTCCTGGGCAACACGTTCACCGTGTACACTGACAACAATCCCCTCCAATACTTGCAGTCAGCGAAACTGGGCGCTCTGGAACATTGCTGGGTTTCTCAGCTTGCCCTCTTTATTACAACATCAAATATTGTCCTGGGCCAGCTAATTGCAATGCCGATACCCTTTCTAGGCTTCCCACAAGCCCCACTAACACTTTGCGATTTGTGTCACACGGCCTGGACGTCCCCCTGCCGCTTGCCATAGCCAACATGCAAGCCTCAAGTGCACCTATCCAAGACTCTTGGATGACAGAATCTTGTATGGTGGACACCATCCCTGGTCGAACCAAAAGAGACCGGAAAGTCCTGCAAGGGACTGATCCCTGTATTTCCAGATACCTGTGGTTTTGGTGACAGGGACGACCACATACCCGTATTTCCAGATACCTGTGGTTTTGGTGACAGGGACGACCACATACCCGTTAAGACAAGTGGAGTGAACCAAGGGAAGTCCGCAATTGATAAAGCAGTGGTCCCAGATACAGGAAGTGGATGGGACCTTGTACCGAGCGATCCAGGCTCCTCCTTCCAGGGATCCAGTGCTGCAGCTTTTACTGCCAAAGGTGTTGCGAGTCAAAGTGCTCACTAGCCTACACAACAACCACGGCCATCTGGGGGTGGACAGGACCACAGATCTGATATGACAGAGGTGCTACTGGCCCCAGATGTGGCATGAGGTGCAAAAGTGGTGTTCTGAGTGTGAGCACTGTGCTTGCTAAAGCAAGACAACCCAAGCCAGAACCTTCTTGGGAAATATGCTAGCCCCTAAGCCTTTGTAGATAATCTCCATTGACTTTACTCTCTTGGATTGGGCTAGCACAGGACAAGAGAATGTTCTGGTAGTCACAAATGTTTTCTCAAAGTTTACCCAGGCCTTTCCCACCCCTGATCAGAGAGCTTCCACCGTAGCTAAGATTCTAACTGAGAGATGGTTTTATGTGTATGGCGTGCAAAGGAGAATCCACTCTGATCAGGGGAGCAGCTTTGAGGAGGAGCTGTTGAAACACCTGTGTGACACCTATAACAAAGACTAGAACCACCACTTATCATCCAGAGGGGAATGGTCAATGTGAACGTTTCAACAGGACACTTCATGACTTGCTCAGGACCTTACCCCCTGAAAAGAAGCGTAAATGGCCCCAGTTGCTCCCTCAGCTCCTGTTCGCCTATAATACCACCGTGTACCAGTCCACACAGCACTCCCCATACGAGCTGATGTTCGGTCAGAAGCCACAGTTACCAGTCGACCACCTACTTGGATATACTGGAGGTGACCACAGGGTCAGTCCACCGACTGATTGGGTGGTGCAACATCAAGAGTACCTGACTTCTGTCTATGCTAGTGCTAGGAGACACTTAGAAGAGGCTGCGGCATATCGTAGGCATGGTGGTCCTAACACTGTAGTCCTCTTCAAAGTGGTTGTATGCACATCCCACCTCACTGAGGCCAGGTGCAGGACAAAAAAGCTTATCAAGGAAAGAAGAGTAGTTGTCCGCACACTGCCATCATAACACATAACGCAACGTTTCGACCCACCAGAGTCATCATGAAGACCCTGGTGGGTCGAAACGTTGCGTTATGTTTTTAACTCAATAAATTTAGTTCTTCTGGGAGATTGCAGTGTGCGGTCCTGACACTGTACCCATATTACCACCTGGCACTCTAGTCTTTTTCTAGTGGGCAGTGGTAGTGTAGTGGTTAAGGAGCTGGGCTAGCGTGCAGTAGCCTGAAAGTTGTCGGTCGGTTCAATTCCCGGCTTTCACTGTTATGCCCTTGAGCAAGGCACTTAACCCCAAGTTGCTCCGGGGACAATGTGATCTCTTGTAATATAGCTGACATACAGTATGTAAGTGACTTTGGTGTCTGCTAAATATATGTAAACTCTTTTGCAAGAACCATTTTCATGGTCGCCACAAAATCCAGGATACATGGGTGTCTACCAAGTATGAAATTGTGTAGTGTCTTGATGGAATTGGCACACACTATAAGATCAGGCTGTATGGGGAAGAGGGGCCCCCTTAAGACGTTCCACTCATAATACTGCCGGACAGCATTCAAACCCCTTCCACCTCCCACAGTCTGTTTCACATGAGTTCTCTGCCAGTGTAGCAGAAGTAAATATTCTCCCCGTCCCCTTCAAGCCTTGGCAGTAGATAGGTATGCTACCAGGATGGTGAACTTTAAAGACAGGTGTGTATGCAGAAAGGCTGACCTGCAGCGCTGGCGCACACGTCCACCTGTGGGTGGTGATCATATACGTAGCTTCCTCTCTGGGAGAACACAGCCGGTCATTTGATATTTTTGCCGCATGGGTGTTTGTGGTTGTTGTTGTTGGAAGAACATGGCTTTATTCTTAATTCTAAGACTTCATTGCTTCTCTCGCACGCCCGGCCTGTTGGCTGTGGATAACCCGTAGCTTTTAAAGAGAGCAAATGCACATGGTTTAGTGTCTGAGCAATGTTTTCCCTTGAGTTTTTTGTTTTTTGTATTAGTTCAGGCTGTGAGAGGGCCATCCGTGGTTTGTCTGTTTGTTTGTACCTTATATTCTTTTGTTTGTTAATTTTGCCTACTGTTACTTAACTACCCATGCCTATGTCACCTGTGTTGCCTGTACTATTATTATTATTATAGATTATTTCCAAGACAAATTTCTCTTAAGGTAGACAATAGAATGACATGGCAGGTCAAGGAAAGCATCAAGAAAAGCAAAGATTAAGAAATCGTTTTTGACATGGGCAACAAGGGTGGAGGTGTTTTTACACTTTTCAGACACTCAAAGTTTGAAAACTATGGATATTGTTTTAGAACCAACAACCTTTCTACATTATCTGGGGGTTTTGTGTGCAAAAAGTGGAATTAATTGTCAAAAAATTAGAAGAAAATGTGAAAATCACTTTTCGGACTAGATATAATCGCTTATTTTAAAACATACAGAAAAAAACACTAAAGATGGATCGTGAAAATTTGAAGACAAAAAAAATCTTGATCCTTAGACTCTATATTAGCAAAATATGCAAAAAAATTAATTTTTACATGAAAATCCAGCGGGACCCTATTTTCCAAACACAGCGTACTGTACTATTACCTTGGATGGCCTCGATGGAGGGGAGTGAGGAACCGATGATTCATTGGGCAGTTTTCACCACCCTCTGCAGTGCAGTAAACTGTTTTTAACGAAAATACTTGAAATAAACAAGTATATTATCACTGATTCAAGTCAAATCTGTCACGTTTTCAGAGAGTGGGACTCAGGTTCAGATATGACAAACACCCAGAATTGACTCAGATGAGGAGATTTATTAACAGACAAAAAACAGAGCTTTCGCAGTCCTGAGAGTAATCCACAGGGAACACACTGGGCCAATCTTCAACAGAAAGCAGTCTTCAGAAAAAACACAAAAAACAGTTCAGAAAGAAACAGTTGTAGAAGGCAAAACCCCAGCAGGAGAACAGGGCACAGGCAACTGGACACTCCAGAGAGGGTGCAGGTGAAACACAAAAGGCAATCCTCCTTCACGGCAGTAGGCCAGTCTTCATTCACCGGCAACAAAACACAGGCAGGCAAAAAACAGAAAAAACTTGGTGGCAAAAGTACTAAATCTTCAGGCAGAGAACAGAGCCGATGACACATCAGACAGAGGTCAAAAGCAGGCAGCAAAAACTCACAGTCAGGCAGGCAGGTCGCACTCGAGAACTGCTACGAGAAGACGGAACGTTCTGACAGGGAGGCAGACTGGTAATGGGGATTTTTAGCAGAGCACTGATTGTTATAAGTTAAGTTCACAGTGAGGTGGAGGTAGAGTAAATAGAATTTAGCAGCAGAGAAACGTGCAGGAGTGCATTTCAGTTCAGTGTGAAACATTTGCATCATGTTTTATTGTTTAACAGTCTGACTGCTTGAGGGAAGAAGCTCCTCCCCATTCTGGAGGTGCGGGCAGTTATACTGCACCACCTTCTACCTGATGGCAGTGAGGAGAAGAGTGCAGTTATGCTGCGGTAGCTTCTACCTGATGAGGAGAAGAGGGCAGTTATGCTGCGGTAGCTTCTACCTGATGGCAGTGAGGAGAAGAGGGCAGTTATGCTGCTGCGGTAGCTTCTACCTGATGGCAGTGAGGAGAAGAGTGCATGGGACGGGTGTGTTGTGTCCTTAACGGTGCTCGTGGCTTTGCACAGATAGCGGGTGTTGTAGATGTCAGAGGGGGAGGGAAGAGAGGCCTCAGGGATCTTTTTAGCCGTCCTCACAATCCGCTGCAGGGCCTTTCATTCTGCAGCAGTGCAGTTACCAAACCACACTGAGATGGCACCGCTGAGGATGCTCTCAATAGTCCCTCTGTAGAAGGTAGTCAGGATTTACAAAATCTGGAAAGACAGATGAGGAACAAAATGTAAAGCATTTTCAATATGACGAGGTTCAGCCGTAATGTTTGCTATGTCTGTGCTATTTCTTGATACTTTACGTAGATATTGTATGTTTACTGTAAAAAGACAAACAAGCAAACAAGACAAACATTGCATTCCTCACAAGATGTACCGGTAACTGTCATTTACATGTTAGCATACGATACATGTAAGGCCTACAGTAAGCATACGATACATGTAAGGCCTACAGTAAGCATACGATACATGTAAGGCCTACAGTAAGCATACGATACATGTAAGGCCTACAGTTAGCATACGATACATGTAAGGCCTACAGTTAGCATACGATAAGACAAATTCATACATTACTACATACACAACTACAACTTGTCAGCTTTCTCTAAATGTGCATTTGGCCTTCAACATAGAACAGAAATAATGAATGGCCTTCAACATAGAACAGAGGTAATGAATGGCCTTCAACATAGAACAGAGGAAATGAATGGCCTTCAACATAGAACAGAGTTGGTCTCTCTTATTGATAATGAAAGTTTAGGTATGAAGGCTTTGGTCTAAGCATTCGTTTAAGTTATGTTGCAAGACATTTAGGCATGAAGGCTTTATGTTGCAAGACGTTTAGGCATGAAGGCTTTGGTCTAAACTCTTTTTTAGTGTGAAAGTAAAGGGCAGAAGGTGAAGCTCAAGTGGATCCCAGTTTCATTAGTTTCTTTGAGACAAACTGTAATAACATAACAATTTAAAACTGTAATAACATAACAATTTAAAACTGTAATAACAGAACCATTAAAAACTGTAATAACATAATGATTTAAAACTGTAATAACATAACAATTTAAAACTTTAATAACAGAACCATTTAAAACTGTAATAACATAACAATTTAAAACTAATAACAGAACCATTTGAAGAGCACTTTTAATGCAGTTGACACCAACTACTTAATGGTCCATACTTTGACTACTTAATGGTCCATACTTTGACTACTTAATGGTCCATACTTTGATGAAAAAATATAACAATGCCAGTCATGAATGAAATAATTGTAAAGATGACGGCATCAGAAAAACTAAAAGTACAGTGTGTTCTGACTTGAGTTTCGTTAAGTCTCCCAGATTGTGGTGAGTTGTTTGTGGTCCTGGTTTCGGTCCTGCTGACTTGCACGTTAACGAGGTCAGGTCAGCGACTGAGGCGAATTGTCACGTGTCACTCATGTCTCACGTCACGCTGTACCTGCTGACTGTGTTCCAGGACTTACCGCGGCGCTGGCCGTCTCATGGAACACCACTCTGAACCAAGAGAAGAATGCTCGCACACTCACGCTATCTTGGGAGGTAAGCTAGTGCAGTGTTTTTCAACCTTTTTTGTGCCACGGCACACTTTTGACACTTACATTGTCCCACGGCACACTAACATCCTGTGTGAAGAAAAAATAAACATACCATAGCCTAAAATTAAATAATACACAGATATGGCCTTATTATGGCTTCTATGCAAGACCTGCTCAATAAAACAAGCGCCCTCTGTTTCATTTGTAGGTGACTATATCTAATTTAATTGTTGTTATGAACTGGATATGTGATGATTCTGTGAATACTGGACATGGGGCCCCCGTTGTACAATGCCTGCATACCACAAATAGTGCAATCATACAATCAATGAGAGCATGTGGTTATAAATTCTTTGATGCAACAGTTGCTTTTCTGGACAAGTGAGTGACATTTGGGAAATTATCTGCGGCCCACCTGATGATCTCTCACGGCACACTAGTGTGCCCCGGCACAGTGGTTGAAAAACACTGAGCTAGTGCATGTGTGAGTGTGTGTGTATGTTCTGAGTCCACTGCTGTCTGGGTTCTAGGTCTGTTCTGAGTCCACTGCTGTCTGGGTTCTAGGCCTGTTTTGAGTCCACACCGTCTGGGTTCTAGGTCTGTTCTGGGTCTGCACCGTCTGGCCAGTGAGCTGATGAGCAACTGGACACAGAGAGTCACTCAAGTGTTGGATCAGTAACCTCTCTCTTTTTTCCTTTACATTCTCTCTCTCTCCCTCTTTTACATTCACTCTCTCTTTCCCTCTTTCACATTCTCTTTCTCTCTCTCCCTCCCTCTCTCCCTCTCACTCCTCTTTTACATTCTCCCACTCTCTCTCTCCTCTCTCTCTCTCACTCTCTCTCTCTCTCCCTCTCTCACCCTCTCCCTCTCTCCCTCCTCTCTCTCTCACTCTCTCTCTCACCCTCTCTCTCCCCTCTCTCTCACTCTCTCTCTCTCTCCCTCCATCTCACTCTCTCTCTCCCTCTCTCACCCTTCTCTCTCTCCCTCCCTCTCTCTCTCTCTCCCTCCCTCTCTCTCTCTCTCCCTCCTCTCTCTCACTCTCTCTCCCTCTCTCTCTCTCTCTCTCAGCATCCCTCTAGTGAGTTGAGTGCGGGAGGCCTGCGGTTCAATGTGTCCTACTCCGTGTGGCCCTGTGGCTCTAAAGCCCACAGCACAGAGGTCACAGAGGTCACAGAGGTCAAGCTCAACATCACTCTGTCTGAGGTCCAGTTCAGCATCTACGCCAGAAACCAAATGGGCAAGTCTCCCCTCCAGCAGATCACCGTTCCTGCACTCCACCTCACAAGTATGTGGACATAGATAATGTGCACATAGAGAATACTCACAAGTATGTGGACATAGATAATGTGCACATAGAGATTACTCACAAGTATGTGGACATAGATAATGTGCACATAGAGAATACTCACAAGTATGTGGACATAGATAATGTGCACATAGAGATTACTCACAAGTATGTGGACATAGATAATGTGTACATAGAGAATACTCACAAGTATGTGGACATAGATAATGTGCACATAGAGATTACTCACAAGTATGTGGACATAGATAATGTGCACATAGAGATTACTCACAAGTATGTGGACATAGATAATGTGTACATAGAGATTACTCACAAGTATGTGGACATAGATAATGTGCACATAGAGATTAGGGCTGCACGATTATGACCAAAATGATAATCACGATTATTTTGATCAATATTGAGATCACGATTATTTATCACGATTATTAATTCATTTTAGTGACAAAAATATTTTTTCCCTAAACATATTGGACTTGCTATCTGGCTCACCCAAATTCTTCCCCTCACATTTACTCCCCTAAATTACTGCAAATATAGATTTGACTGCGACTTCCAAACTTCCAAACAACTTCCAAACAAATGTTTTGTGCGTGCTACTTTGTTAATATTTGGGAAAACGCCCACCGGGAATCCTCCCAACGCTCCTCATTAGCCACTTAAGCTCTGCTTCGTGTTCATAAGTTTACTGTAATCGTTAGTCCAGGGGTGTCCAAACTTTTTGACTGAAGGGCCACATTGGGTTTTGAAAATTGGCCAGCGGGCCACACACAAATAATAATAATAATAATAATAATAATAATAATAATAATAATAATGTTTTGTATTATTTAAATGACAAAATAATTTTGTTGTAGAAAATTAATTTCTTAAGAAATACTGTTAATTTGATGCTGTTTAATTCATTTATAAATGGTGCACTGTCACTTTAAGACTCTTTGCCAGCTCCACTCAAATATAGCCTGTGGCTAGTGCTGTGCCTATGGCTGTGCCCTCTCACAGTTTATAAATGGTCAGTAGTGGGAACTACTGTTGCCATCGCCCCCTCTCCCACGCTCAAATGCGTCCCCAATTAAATGGACTATTAGCATAACGTAGTTAGATCTACTGCAATGGAGGTTCTATGTATCTCGATGTGACAAGCTGTTTTGACATTGACATTGTAAACGTTCTCTAAGAAGAGTGTAAAGCAGTTTGCAGTAGCCTAAAGTTAACCACAACGTCGTCTATCGCTGGAAATAAATAGCGAGCGGCCTATGATAAACTAATAAATGCTCGGCGGGCCGGATTAAAGTGCATGGCTGGCCGCAGTTTGGACACCCCTGGTTTAGTCATTCGTTGATATGTAAAACACTGACGTGTAGGCTACATTTTCATTATTGTTCACTCGTTTTGAGTAGGCTGTGTCTTGAAACACATATGCATTGTAGGTTGCACATGTAGCTTATAAAACACATGAATAAAATTCACGGATCCCGTCGTTAGCTCAACTCTTATTACAGTATAGGCTATCAGAGGAAGCAAACAAGGACTAAAAGTTAATGTGATAAAGAAGGCATGTGTGGTTTACGTCATGTGATGTGTTTCACGGTATGAGTTGAGAGCCCTGCCTTGCTTATATTTTTGGTTAACTTAACCCTTATAAGGTGTTCGGGTCTGTGGGACCCGTTTTCAGTTTTTAGCTTAATAAAAATGATACAAATAATTATTTTTTTAAACTAAGATTCATTGGCCTTGGCTCATTTTCTATGAGGAACATAAATCAGAAAACATTTTCAATGAACCCCCCCTGCATACCCCCCCTTCACATTTATATTACACACAGGATGTTCGGGTCCACTGGACCCGGAACTAGTTAAAGTGTGGAAATCAGGTCCTGTGTGTGTGTGTCAGTGTGTCAGAGGGTTTTGATGGTGATGCAGAGCAAATAGTTTCAAAGAAATGAGGATAACATTTCTGAAAATTCAGAGTCCGACACTGAGTTTGAAGAGGAGGATAAGCAGCCAGCTCCGAAACGTAAAAGAGCCTCAGGACTTAGCCCTTCAGCAGCCAGGACAAGCCTGCGAGCAGCCAGCCCCAAGACCATCCCGTGAGCAGGCAGGACCAGCCCGCAAGCAGCCAGCCCCAGGATCAGCCCGCAAGCAGCCAGCCCCAGGACCAACCCGTGAGCAGCTAGCTGTAGGACTACCCCGTCAGCCTACATCGAAACACAAGCGAACCCCAGCCCGCCAGCAGCCAGCCCCAAGACCGGCCAATAAGCAGCAAGCCACAGGACCAGCTCGTCAGTCAGCTTCAAAACGCAAGCAGGCCTCAGGACCAGATCGTGAGCAGCCAGCCATAGGACCAACCTGTCAGCCAGCTCCGAAACGCAAGCGAACCTCAGGACCAGCCCGCCAGCAGCCAGCCCCAGGACCAGCCGATGAGCAGCAAGCCACAGGACCAGCCGTTGAGCAGCCAGCCATAGAACCAGCCATTGAGCAGCCGGACATTGGACTAGACTGTCAGCAGCTTGCAAATGACAACATATGGATTTCAAAAAATGGTAGAATTGAATGGTCTTCCTGCTCAAGAAATAAACCCCCCTGCATGGCTGCCAATGTGATTCGGATGCTACCAGGACCTACATGCTCGATGTCTTCAATTCTTCTTTTTACCTTTTCATGCCATCCCCTATTAAAAAATACATATGCAATACACACACAGTGAGACTCTGCCCCTCATGTGTGGTATAGTCTGGTATAAAATTGCCGTGTTCAATGGCTTCAATGTGTTGTTCAGACAGATGTTATTGAGTATGTTCAATTTCTAATGAAATTCAAATAAATAAAACTTGCTTCATTTGTACAATTGTTGATTATTTTCCAGTTATGCCTGTTTTATGATGCA
>NW_027468576.1:40957192-40962192 GCF_046254945.1 Alosa pseudoharengus | reverse complement strand
AACAGAGTCAAGTACGTCCTGCACACACACACACACACACACACACACACACACACACACACACACACACACACACACACACACACACACACACTCTCTACAGCTGCCCTGTGTACACAACAGAGTCAAGTATGTCCTGCACACACACACACACACACACATACACACACACACACACACACACACACACACACACACACACACACACACACTCTCTACAGCTGCCCTGTGTACACAACAGAGTCAAGTACGTCCTGCACACACACACACATACACACACACACACACACACACACACACACACACACCCTCTACAGCTGCCCTGAGTACACAACAGAGTCAAGTATGTCCTGCACACACACACACACACTCACTCTCTACAGCTGCCTTGTGTACAAAACAGGCACACACACATACACACACACACACACACACACACACACACACACACACACACACTCACTCTTTCTCACTCTCCCTCTAGAAAGTTTGTAAGTGCACCAGGAGTTTATTTAAACTAGATGTACCGCAGAGCGGTACAAAATATGACCGCCGCCCAGTCCAGCACATTTTTTCCACAAAAAGAAATCACACAACTGTCTCACTAAATTGCATTATCCACACTCAATTCTCACTGGTATCTGCTAGACAACAAGTACCAAAACATTATTAGTTCATAGATTTCACATGTAAAATTCATTTTATACAACCCCACCTCCATCTTGCCTGTTCATAATTCTGAGAAATTCTTGATTGTTTGTGTTATGTTTATGTTATGTGTGTGGGTGTGTGTGTGTGTGAGTGTGTGTGTGTGTGTGTGCGTGCTTGTGTGTGTGCCTGCGTATGTGCCTGTGCATGCAAGCGTACATATGTCTACTGTGTGAGTATGTGTCATACGTATGATTACTGTGAATGTATGTGTGTGTGTATCTGTTTGTGCACATATGTGCATATGAAATGGGTTAACATGACCCCTGGAGGCAAACATACGGAAAAAAATGGTCATCCTAGGCCCTACAGTTCTCAAGATATTCACAGAGAACTGTGTCTGCCCTACCCTCCTTTCGGGGGGTCCAGTCCAGCGGGGGGGCTACAGATCAAAACGAAAAATGACGGTACCATGCTATCCATGTGGGGGTACATGCCCACCAAGTTTTGTGTCCCCCGGTCTTTCAGTGTCCCGGGAATCCTTGTTGGTGTACGTCACTAAATGTACACATAAATTATTTTATTGTAAGGCCCCCCATGAACGAAAGTACACAAAACTTGGCATGCATTCAGAGGGTCTCATAATGATTTTTAATTTTTAACTAGGTGGAGCTATACATGAAATAAGTGGTAATGGGATGGGTTGACATGCCCCCTTAAGACCAACATACATAAAAAAGGTGGACCTCCTAGGCCCTACGGTTCTCGAGATATTCACAGAAAACTGTCTCCGGCCACCTACAGGCCAGTTGGTGTATAGTAACATAAATTAATTTATTGTGTGGCCCCCCATGAACGGAATTCCACGAAACTTGGCATGCATTCAGAGGGTGTCATAATGATCCTACACTTCCAATTTCGTGCAGTTCTGGCTATGTTAGGTTACAGATACCTGCGATTACAACACCTCATTTTTACTTTTTTGTGTTTAACTAGGTGGCGCTATACATGAAATGAGTGGTTATGGAATGGGTTGACATGGCCCCTTGAGATCAACATACAAAAATAAATGGTCCTCCTAAACCTTACAGTTCTCGAGATATTCACAGAAAACTGTGTCTGCCCTACCCTCCTTTCGGGGGGTGCAGTCCAGCGGGGGGGCTACAGATCAAAACGAAAAACGATGGTTCCATGCTATCCATATGGGGTTACATGCCCACCAAGTTTCGTCTACCCCGGTCTTTCAGTGTCCCGGGAATCCTTGACGGAAATTTGGACATGCAAATTCCTTGCAGGAAGCGATTACATCAACGTTTTTTGGTATATCCAGTTTTAAATATTTTTTTTCCGAAGTGTTTACAACTTAGTGTTAACTAATAATTGTTGCAAACTGGACTACGAACAAAATATTAGTGCATTCCTGGATCTACATCCTTATGCATGCTTCCTGCCAGGACTTTTACAGGCTTTTCCCAAATCACGGAAGAAACGTCGACGCAGCGGTATAGTAGCAGATAATCAGGCAAGTCTTATTTAAATAAACTCCTGGTGCACTTACAAACTTTCTAATGCCTCGTTATTGGACTAAAGGTCGTAGTTGTACTACTGCAGAAGTTTCGTACCATTCAGGGCATTATTAGTGGGGTAATTTACGAGATAAAAGTTGGTTCCATCACGACTGCAGAACGTCATTAGTTTCTGACAGCGCTACTCGACCAGGGTTCCACCAAGGGAAAAAAGGTTCTGGGAGGGTGTTTGGCTCGGGGTCATGGTGCAAAGGACCCTAGGGTGAAATTACTCCGAACCATCGCTTTAAGTTTCAGGAAGTAAACCAGCGTTTGAATTGGGCGTGACTATTAGTGCTCTTTCGTTTTGTCGGCCAATCAGCTGTATGCTAGAAGTAACCTCATGGCTACTTACTGAACCAGCATGCTGTTTGTTTACAATTGGAATGGAGATGGACAAAGCACAGCCGATTGCAGATGACCTGAATCTGATGATGAAGGCGACTTCATTACATTGGAGAACATCCCTAATCTAGAGCTGACCTTAGCCGAAGATAATTACAACGAGGAAGAATCTCTCGTAGATCGTAAGATATCAGATGCTATTTCCACAGTTACATTTGACGGGGATAAAGTTTGTGTGTTATCCATTGCTACTAGCTAACGTAAGCCTACTGTCGTTAGCTATTGGCACCATAGGCTACTAGCCAAAACCCATTACAGATAGTTTCGGTGGGCAATTAATTTGAATAATGCGAGAATGTCTTGTTTTGACTGATGGCAGGGTGCCTTGCATCGTGTGTGCATTCAAATTAACAGGGTTTGCAAACGTGATCTCATGTTTGTTTAGTTCGCGTTTTAGACCATTTTATCCATATATCGCCTATATAGCGTATGGCATTGTAGCGTATATCGTCTATATAGCGTATATGGCATTGTAGCATATATCGCCTATATAGCGTATATGGCATCGTAGCGTATATCAGCTATATAGCGATATGGCATCGTAGCATATATCAGCAATATAGCGTATATGGCATCGTAGCGTATATCGCCTATATAGCGTATATGGCATCGTAGCGTATATCGCCTCGCCTATATAGCGTATATGGCATCGTAGCATATATCAGCAATATAGCGTATATGGCATCGTAGCGTATATCGCCTATATATGGCATCGTAGCGTATATCGTCTATATAGTGTATATGGCATTGTCATGCTCTTCGGATGTGTGTGAGTTTCCTCAGCTCGGCGGGTGAGCACTGTGGATGTCTGTGTGATGTGTGTGTGTGTGTGTGTGTGATGCGTGTGTGTGTTTCCTCAGCTCCGCAGGTGAGCCCTCTGAACCTGACGGTTCCCGTGGTGACGCCCACGTCGCTGAAGGTGTGCTGGCTGCCCATCCCTGTGGCCCAGCAGCAGGGATTCCTCACACACTACCACCTGTGCCTGTCAGGGGGTGAGCGACACACACACACACATACACACAAACACAAATACACACACATACACACGTACACAAATACACACACATACACACACACACACGTACACACACACATGTACACAAATACACACATATACACACATACACACTACCACCTGTGCCTGTCAGGGGGTGAGCGACACACACACACACGTACACAAATACACACGTACACACACATACACACACACATGTACACAAATACACACGTACACACACATACACACTACCACCTGTGCCTGTCAGGGGGTGAGCGACACACACACACACATACACACAAACACAAATACACACACATACACACGTACACAAATACACACACATACACACGTACACAAATACACACAAATACACACACATACACACGTACACAAATACACACACATACACACGTACACAAATACACACACATACACGTACACAAATACACACGTACACAAATACACACACATACACGTACACAAATACACACGTACACACACACACACACACATGTACACAAATACACACACACACAAATACACACATACACACAAATACACACACAAACACACACACACGTGAGCGTAACCCCCGGCATCGTCAGATTCAGGTGGCTCACCTATGTCATATATTAGCAGCACTCGTTTCCTAAACATATTTTGAAAACTCAGTGTGTATGAGTAATGGATCAGACATGACATGACAGGTTGATGGCAGACAAACGGCTTTATTGATCAGTCATGACAACATGACAGGTTGATGGTCTTGCCTTGTTCTGTTTTCTTGGCTCTGGTAGACTGTGAGAATGTCTCTGAATCTCAGACCTGCAATACATTCCGAAACCTCAAGCCAGGCTCCAAGTACAGCATCTCTGTTGCCGCGGCGACCCGTATGGGCTCAGGGCCTGCCGTAATGGAGAACATCTGGACGAGTGAGGATGGCACTGAAATGACGGGTAATCTGGCATTCTCTGCTCTCTGTGTGTGAAGTGTTTTAGTTAGAGTCAGTGAATTTGTCTCAGGCACTGCAAGTACCTCTCATCACTCAAGGTCACACTATCAGCACACATACAACCCACACACACACACAAATTGATGATGGCAGAACCTCATGATATACATTTCCATTCAGTACTGTGTGATCCTAGAGTGTGAAAACGTTATGCCCTTAATCAGAGTCGGCCCTAACTGCACTGAAGCCCCTCTAGCCCCAGGGCCTATAGCACAACAAGCACAATTAGCATACATAACAGGCCTATAGCACAATTAGCATACACAACAGGCCTATAGCACAACAAGCACAATTAGCATACATAACAGGCCTATAGCACAACAAGCACAATTAGCATACATAACAGGCCTATAGCACAATTAGCATACAG
>NW_027468576.1:40952192-40954692 GCF_046254945.1 Alosa pseudoharengus | reverse complement strand
TCCTCACTCTGCTGGCACTCTGCCCTTTCCTCTTCATCAGGTGAGTTTACACACACAGTTTACACACACACACAAATGCTCACTCACACACATACACACACAAACACACACAAGCGCTTACTCACACACACGCACATACCAGTGGTGTACGGATTGCCTTAATTTGAGTGTTTGAGTGTTGTCAGGTCATATGCGGGCGGGTCAGTTAAAATGAATGAAATATATTTTTTAAAGAATACTTCAAATATCGTGAGAAGGGTAACATCAATATCTAACTGATAATTGCTTTTCAAAGATATCAAGACTTGCATGAACTTGCCACATAGACTACCTGTGTGATGGAGCATGAACTTGCCCCATATATAGACTACCTGTGTGATAGCAGCATGAACTTGCCCCATATATAGACTACCTGTGTGATATGAATTGCCCCATATATAGACTACCTGTGTGATAGCAGCATGAACTTGCCCCATATATAGACTACCTGTGTGATATGAACTTGCCCCATATATAGACTACCTGTGTGATATGAACTTGCCCCATATATAGACTACCTGTGTGATGGAGGATGATGATGGAGAGGCGAGAATTTAAAATAATAAAATAAATAGACACTCCTCCAGAAAAAACGAATATGGGAAGTATTTGGAGAGGTTCTAAAGAAGATGACAGTTGTGTATGTGTGTGTGTGTGTGGAGTATTTGGAGAGGTTCTAAAGAAGATGACAGTTGTGTATGTGTGTGTGTGTGTGGAGTATTTGGAGAGGTTCTAAAGAAGATGACAGTTGTGTATGTGTGTGTGTGCAGAGTTTCCGTTAGAAAAAAATGGTAGAGGTTTCGTTTTCCGGACATTTTGATGATATGCCGGTCAAATATCCTATTATCTCTTCTTAATTAGTCAAATTGAGGAAAACTGGAGACAGGCTATGTAGCTTAAAGAATGACATAATCAGGCTGTATAGAATGCAACATGTTCATTAGCCTAACTTTAACATGCCTAACAAGATCTAGCCAGTATCTTTTCATGGACAGCAAGAGTCCGCTTTGTTCGTTGTTTTAAAAAGGCTACGTTGTTTGTTGCTGCTACCCACGTTATCTCCAGTGGTGACTGTTTAACTTACACAGATGCGCACACACAAGAATGAGTGCTCACACCACTACCCCCTAATGCTATGCCTCTTTATTTGATAACAATAAATTAAGAAATGTTTCCTATTCTGGGAAATGTTTCGTTTCTTTTTCTTTCGGCCGCGGTTCAATGATACCGTTTAATTGTGCCAGAAATGATCCGCGGACCAGTAATCGCCTCGTCGAGGAGGCCCTGCAGATCATAGACAGAGAACGCATAGGCCTACTGTATGCTTTGGGTAAAGAACACTTTGCATGTCCAGTGTAGGCTACACGGATAATGACAGTGTCTTGGAGCAGCCGCACCCCCGCAACTCCACTTCCAACGTCACTGATTCCAACAGATAGGCCTACGCCCGACACTTCTGCTTTTTATCTGGTGGTGGTGGAGTTGACCGAACATCTGAGGCTTCGGACGTTACCAATTTATCATCATCCATCGCGTCTGGCCTCTGAAAAAACTTTTAAGGCTAGTCTGCCTCGGCCTGGCCATGTTTGAATCGCCTCACTTATGTTCGTTGTTTAACATGAACGTTTTAAGCGTGCGCTTCCTATTTGAAATGCAGCATAGGCTATGCGTGTTGTTTAATAGCTTACTTTTCAAACGGTAGAGCCTGTTCATTTAAAAACATAGCCAGAGGACGTATAATATAGGCTTACATATTAAGGCTTATTCTCAAATTCAGATTGCGTTAGGGGACGGGATTATTAGCCAATTTCAATCGGACGATTTGACCTTTTTGAGTTTGAGATTTAATTTTGTCGGACATTTAATTTTTTTTCCGGCCAATGTCCGGTAATTACTGGACAACGGAAACCCTGGTGTGTGTGTGTGTGTGGAGTATTTGGAGAGGTTCTAAAGAAGATGACAGTTGTGCTGGTTATGTTATGCACTTCTTGCAAAGCCATTTACTGTAAAAGTATTGCAGCCACAAAACAGGCACGACCAACATGACTCATCACAAATCCCTCCTAGCCTACCTACAAGTAACTTCAAGTGCGATTCCCAGACCTCAAGCAAGCAATAGATTGCTTTGTATTGCAAACAGGCACGACCAACATGACTCATCACAAATCCCTCCTAGCCAACCTACAAGTAACTTCAAGTGCGATTCCCAGACCTCAAGCAAGCAATAGATTGCTTTGTATTGCACTGCATTGCACACTGACCTGGACCAGCTTTTGTAGGCTAAACACAAGAGCTAATGACAAATACACTGATACTTTAGCACCTAGCGGTATTTTATTATATTACACAGGCCACCTGTAGCCCACTGAGTCATAGCCAGGGTCCATCAGCATTTGATGGGTAAAGGGGTGGTGTCATGGGTAAAGGGGGCATGACATGGGGGGTGTCATGGGTAAAGGGG
>NW_027468576.1:40882192-40947192 GCF_046254945.1 Alosa pseudoharengus | reverse complement strand
TTAAGGGAGACCTTTAGGTAGCTATGAACTTCATGCCAAACACGAATGGAGTTGGAAACAAATGGGTTACCTGTGGATTTCTTTAGTTTATCCGGTTTATCTGAGTATAGATACAAATGAAGAGGTATGTTGGCTGAAGTCTCTCTTTCCATGGCCACCCATGAGAGGGATGGACTGGGCCTAAACCAGAATGAGGTTGTCCAAAGCTGGCATGCCCAGTAGTACCATTTGAGGTTGGGGAGTTTCAACCCTCCCCTGTCATATGGGAGATATAGTAGAGAGAGACGTAGTCTTGCTCGTCTGTTACTCAATATGAAATTTCTGAAGATTTTAGTCATATTTTGGAAAAAGTTTGTTGGTGGTGGGAGTGGTAGGCATTGGAATAAGTAAAGAAATTTGGGTATGACATTCATTTTGAGAATATTAATCCTGCCAATCATTGAAATTGGCATTGTTGTCCATCTGTTGATAAGGTTAGTCACTCCTGATATCACTGGGCTATAGTTAGTGGATACAAGGTCCTCTGTTGAATGAGTAATTTTGATCCCCAAATAGGTAAAACTTGATGTATTTTTAAATGTGGTTTGTATTGGGGGACAACTTCTCTCTGATTGTTTGAGAAAGAGGATATTTGACTTGGATTCATTCACTTTATATCCTGAGATTGAACCAAAAGTATGTATTAAACTAAGGAGATTTGGAATAGAGCCCTTTAGCTGAGTCAGAAATAAAACTATGTCATCTGCGAATAGACCAATTTTATTCTCCACTTTCCCTATTCTGATACCTGTTATACTGCTATTTTGTCTAATTGCAATAGCAAGTGGCTCGATTGCTAAAGCAAAAAGTAGGGGCGAAAGGGGACACCCCTGTCTGGTCCCTCTATGGAGTTTGAAGGGTTGGGAGGTTACATAGTTTGTCGTGACTGATGCGCTTGGGGAGTGATATTACAATTTCACACACTTACAGAAGTATTCACCAAACCCAAACCGCTGAAGCACTTCAAAAAGGTAATTATGTTCGACCCGGTCAAACGCTTTTTCAGCGTCCAGGGAGACTATTGCTGTGTCTGGGCTTTCCCTCCTCACATCTATAATATTTAGTAGCCTTCGAATATTATGGAAACCTTGACGACCCTTTATGAAACCATTTTGGTCAGAGGCGATCAGAGAAGGGACGTCTTGCTAACACCTTTGCTATAATCTTAGCATCTGAGTTTATTAATGAAATTGGACGATATGACCCACATTTTATGTGGGGTTTATCTGGCTTTAAAATCAGTGTTGTTAAGGCATTGGATAAGGAGGGTGGTAAATGTTCTGCTTCAATTGATTCGACTAACATATCAAAGAGTGGTGGCACAAGCATCTCCTTAAAGCATTTATAGATGTCAATGGGTAGTCCAGAAGGACCTGATGCTTTACCTCCGCTCATATGGGAAAGCGCTTCAAACAGTTCCTCCTTTGTAATGGGAGAGTCTAGTTCCTCTTTTACCATATCCTTTAAAGTTGGAATGGAGAGCTGATCCAAAAAGGGGTGTAGGACATTAGTATCCAGGGACTCTGATGTATAAAGGTTCATATAATATTTTTGCTCTGTTGATTTCTGTTGGATTAGTTGTTGTCCCGCTTTCAGTTTCAATCTCAGTGATAGCCCTTTCGTTTTGCAGTGTTTTAATCCGCCATGCTAGCAATTTACCCGCTGATTCTCCCTGATCATAGTATGTCTGCTTTAACCGAGTGATACTGTTTAAGGCCTTACTTGCTGTAACATCATTATATTTAGCCCTTAATTCTGAGAGTCTCTGTAGATTCTCTGGTGTATTATTCACTGAGCGCTCCCTTTCTAGGTCTTTAATATCTTGCTCAAGTTCAGTCATAAGGAGATGTGTCTTATTTGAATTACTACTGGTATAAGAAATCATTACACCTCTAATATAGGCTTTAAAGGCTTCCCATCTAATAGATGCTGAGGTTTCATCTGTATTTGTTGCAAAGAAAAACTCAATATTCTTTTCTACACAGAATAGAAAATTCTTATGGAGCCATCTCGGGCTAAGCCTCCACACAGTTTGGCCCCTGGCATGTGAATCATGGCGGTAATGCAGAAACAGTAGGGCATGATCTGAAATAACTATGCCTTTGTGTCCACAGTCCTGTACATTGGCCGCCAGTGACCCAGAGATTAAAAAATAGTCTATGCGGGATTGTGTTTGGTGTGTGTTTGAGTGGCATGAATATTCCAGTGTGGTGGGATTTCTAATTCTCCAGATATCACAAAGATGCAGCTCTGACATGAAGCGGCCTATCACCTTTCGGGTATTTGAATGGGAGGAGTCATTTCTCCATGAGCGGTCTAGAAGGGGGTTAAGAGCACAATTAAAATCTCCACCCATAATTATTTCACCTCGAAAAGAGGAAATGGTCATGAAGAGGTTACTAAAGAATGTGGCATCGTCATTGTTGGGCCCATAAACGTTTACAAGAATAATTTCCTGATTCAAAAGAGTTCCCCCAACCACCACAAATCTACCTGCAGGATCCTGGAGAAGTTTGTGAATCCTAAAGGGGACTGATTTATGGATAAGTATTGCTACTCCTCTTGCCTGTGAGGAGAAGCAAGAAGCTAGAATTTGCCCAGGCCATCTCTTCCTTATACGCACAATCTCATCTGACAATAAATGTGTTTCTTGGAGAAATATGACTTTTGCTTGTAGGTGTTTAAGTCTGGACAGTATTTGCTTAATTTTAACTAATTTTCTCATACCCCTGACATTCCATGAAGTAATATTGAGAAAAGGAACATTACTCATAACCCAGCCTATGTAATATTAACGTCATACCATCAACTCCTCTTCTACCATAGGAGACTAGTGTGCCAACAAAACACAAAAAATAGAAGAAGAAAAAAAACAGTAACAAACGCCCCCTCTCTAGAACTGAGACAGAGCTCTCCTAAGTCCCCGTGCCCCCTAATTGCACAGACCCCTCTCAAACTCTTGCAAAACACAGACATTCCGGCTAACTTGCATTGATCCTTAACTAAGGAGCAGATACAGAACATTGAACAAATTTGGGTGAAACCCATGTCCGGCATAAGTATAAAAAAACAAAAGTAAACCCAAGTATGTATAATTACTGACCCATAACATTATGTAAAATTAAACACAAAGGGGCCAGCTATAACCCAGAATATGTGATACATGATACTCTTAGTACCGCTTAGTCAAAGCTTCGTTAATTTATGTTGAATCCAAGCATGCTTGCGAAATCTAGCCAGACTCACTCACGTCATTGTCCCGTTCAGTCTGAGACCGTTCTGTCTCGACCTCTTGTATGAAGGCCTCTACATCTGCTGGAGTAAGAAACGTAAGCAGTTTACCCTTGTGGTAAATTCTCATCTTTGCTGGGAACTGTAATCCAAACTCAATATCCAGAGTATGCAGTCGGGTTTTTACGCCATCGAGCATTCTCCTCTGCTGCTGGATCTCCGCGGATAGATCGGGAAAAAACATCACACGATTCTCCTCAAACTGTAACGATTTCTTCTTGCGGGCCGCCTTCATCACTCGGTCTCTTTCAGTCAACCAGCGGAATTTCACGAGAATCGCCCGAGGAAAAGGTTTTTGGTTCGGATTGTTGGCTTTAGAAGCGGCTGCTTTGGGGAGTCTGAAGGCTTGGTCAATGGAAGGTGGAATCGGGAAATTTTCTTGACCAAGGAGTTCAGGTAACCAACCACATGTTGAGGAAGGAGACCAAGTCATCTTTCTCTGAGTTTTCTGGCAAGCCCACCCGTCTCAAGTTCAGGCGGCGCTGGTGGTTTTCAATCGTCTCCACTGACTTGGTGAGTGCTACCATTTTTTTCCGAGTGGTTGCAGTGACGTTAGCTAGGTTGTTCAATTGGTCCTCAGCGGAACTTATACGGGATTCTGCGCCACTTAGTCTTTCAGAAAAGGAGTCCAATGATTCTTTGATCTCGCGGTTTGAGGTGATAACTTCTTTGAGCTGGGCAGTGAAGTCCTTTTGAAGGGCGTGAATAGCTGCTAAAATTCCATCATCCCTAGCTTGGGTTTCTGGAGCTTCAGGTAGCTCATGAGCTAACTCCAAATCGCCATCTCTCTACTTCTCTTTACCTCTGGAACCAGGTTTACTCGACTTCATTTTGGATCCTTGTTATATCATGCACTTATATCACTCGACTAAGACTTTTAACTATATCAAACGAACGGGTTTACATTTACATATGATATATTTTACCGGAGCACTTGGGTTTTGCGACTTCTCATGTCCACGTCATAACCGGAAGGTCCAGCCTATGTTTTTGATGGTAACCCATTGTCAGTCAATAGTGAAAGTAACTTAAAGCGTATAATTGTCCATGGTGAAGTCAGTTTCACTTTGCCAATGAGTTCAAATAATAGGCGAGTGCAAATGCGGAAAGGCTATACTAGGTTTTAGTAAAGCAAAAAAAGGTTTAGTGGAATGACTGTTCTCGCAAGCAGACTCCTTCAAATGTGCCGTTGACTGTCAAAATACCGATGCATTTATTTGACATCGCGCTTTGCGCCGTTAAAGGGAATGACAGATGTAATTCTCATTGGTTTAAATGATGTTACGCCCCAAACACACCCATATGACTGATTAAAAAACCTAGGAACACCTTGTTGCGCCATGCGCTCGACGTTTCATAACGAAAACACTCCCAATGTGGACTGGACATCCTACTAAATTTGAATAAGCTTTTGTCAAGTGACGATGCGCTTTAGACTTTCATGATAGGGCCCAAAGACTCTTTTGTGTGATTTCCTCAAAACCTGCCAGCAGCTCTGTCAAAGTGTCCTTAAGAGCTAGCCTTCATCATCAGCTCCTACAGAGCTAGCCTTCATCATCAGCTCCTACAGAGCTAGCCTGCATCATCAGCTCAGAGCTAGCCTTCATCATCAGCTCCTACAGAGCTAGCCTGCATCATCAGCTCCTTAAGAGCCCCCTTCATCATCAGCTCCTACAGAGCTAGCCTTCATCATCAGCGCCTACAGAGCTAGCCTTCATCATCAGCTCCTACAGAGCTAGCCTTCATCATCAGCGCCTACAGAGCTAGCCTTCATCATCAGCGCCTACAGAGCTAGCCTTCATCATCAGCGCCTACAGAGCTAGCCTTCATCATCAGCTCCTACAGAGCTAGCCTTTTAAGAGCTAGTCTTCATCATCAGCTCGTTCAGTAGGGTTGGCAACTTTCTGATATGAAAATAAGGAACGGGGGGGGGGGGGGTGATATAGGCTATGTGTGTGTGTGTGTGTGTATTGCAAGATGATGTTTTGATTGCAAGTCAAAAAATGGCCCGTTTACTAAATTGTGTCAAATGAATGCACTAAAATGTATTAAAATGGGTGCATAGTATACTACAATTTTAGTAAAACGAGTGCACAGTGAAATGAGATCATAATTGAGTAAAACGAGTGCACAATTTGGTCAGATGCAATGACGCCTCCAGGGCTCCGTGTTGAATTAATGTAGCCTACTAGCCTAGGGTACTCATTTCCTACTAGCCTAGGGTACTCATTTCCTACTAGCCTAGGGTACTCATTTTCTATCGGTACAAAACAATGTAGCCTACTAGCCTAGGGTACTCATTTTCTATCGGTACAAAACAATGTAGCCTACTAGCCTAGGGTACTCATTTTCTATCGGTACAAAACAATGTAGCCTACTAGCCTAGGGTACTCATTTTCTATCAGTACAAAACAATGTAGCCTACTAGCCTAGGGTACTCATTTTCTATCGGTACAAAACAAGAATAATTTCGATGCAAAAACACTTAATAAAGAAATAACTGTTTTTAACTATATTTTACTCAAACCAACCTCTGAAATGTATAAAACTGAACTGGCAGATATAACAGAAAAAATATCTATATCACAACAGTTGAATTTGGTGAAGCCTTATATTATCTCTGGGTTTGTTTTGTCTCAGCAGCAAGTAGGCTAGTTGGTTATCTTGCACAGATGTACTGTAAAACTCTGAGCAAGACATCATCTCACGCTACTATCAGCGTAATATAGGCCTACGTGACTCACAGTGGCTCAAACGAAAAGTGCATTCTCAGTGTTTCCTCTACGTTTAATTAATACCGCCACGGTATCAGAATCAGGGCAGACATTTGCTTTTTAAATAAATCCTGGACGTATCCTCCCCTGCTGGCTGCCGCTCACATTGCAATTTAACAATAAGTAGTCAGTCAGAGGTTATTATGGCCCGCCCAGTTTCAGTTAACATATTTTATATTGTATTGATGTAGCCTATTTAAAGCGTTAACTTTCTTTTCAGTGTTTCCTCTTCATTTAGCGGTGCCACTGCTTCAGAATTAGGGGAGACGCAAAATATTGTCCGGAAGCATAGTAGGCTAAATTCCCTCCGCTGGCTGCTGAAAATTGCAGTTTAAGAATAAACAGCAATGCTAATCCGAGGTACCTGTCTAGTTTTATTCCATAAATATATTGTTTTTATAGACGTTAGTGGCATGCGCTATCAAGAGCTTCCATGTGCTACGCATGTTTGTCAACATCGCAAAAACTACAATTTTCGCACAACTTGGTGGAAAGGTGTAGCACAGGCCAAGGAAAACCCATTCATTTCTGAAGCTGATCGTATAAAGTATTTCCCATATCGTAGTCTATAGGCCTAAGCTCGCTCGCAACAACAGCAAAAATGAAACTGGAGAGAGGATGTCTCCGCGAAGACACCGCTGTTACATTAGATGCGCACTCAATCGCGGATCGCAGTAAAAAAGCAACGACTGCAGGTAGTAACGAAGGTAAATTGCGAAACATTTTGTATGCACTCGCGGTGATGGCCTAGTAGGCCTAATGTGAATTGCGGATTAAGCCAAATAAAGGCAGTGTTGTGGGTTGCGTTTTTACAACGTGTTGGCACAAAACTTAATTTCTGTCATAAACAAAGTAAGCTAAGCGTTTCTCCATTGTCAACGTGAACTACTGGTATGTTCAATCGCTGCCGCCACTGTTAAAAAAAATCTAGCGGAAACACTGATTCTCTGCCGGGATAGTGATGACAGATGAACCGAGAGGGATAAATGATGGCAGTTAGGTTTCCCGAATCGTGCATTCTTCGTTCATAGTCTAACTTATTATACTGATCTGAAATGGTTTTGCACTGAGTTGATTCTCAATGATACGGAACTCCTTTGAAATACGGGATGATTCTGTTTTTTACGGGACGATTCCGTATTTTCCGTATCGTTCAGTCTCTGAGACGCTGGTGGCTCTGATGCTGCTGCCCACACAGATGGCTGCGACAGAGAAATAAAATATATGGAACATTCTGCTGCACTCACTGAAGGACCTCATCTTCCTCAAGAAGAAGAGCTTGCTCTGTCAATTCCTGTGAATGATCTGAGTGTAGCACGTCCAGTCTAGTCTGCTGTCCAGCTGAACGCCAGGGCAGTCTTCCTTCGAGATGGTGCAGGTGCTGAGTTTAGTCCTTGTTCTATGTTCCCCCAGAGTTGATCTTGCTGATATTCTGCTGCCAAATGCTGCACTGGAACAACATCTCCTTTGACCTTTACGTTTACTGTAAGAAGAGGCCAGTTAGAGGTCAGTTAGAGGTGGCTGCCCAAGCAGAACTGAAGGAAATCCCCAGCTGTGCCAAACATCACAGCCTCATTGCATTAAGAACTGCAACTGAAGCAACAAACACAGACACACACACACACACTCATTCCAGACACACACATACTCATTCCTGCAAACACACACACACACATACTGCAAACACACACACACACACACGCACATGCACACATGCACACACACACACATATACACACACATGCACACACAGGGGTGCCACTAGGGTTGTATCCCATAGTACGCACCACACGTGCCGCCCCCCCCCCGCCCCCCCCAACCTTACTTACAAAATTTGCGCTTTTGGTAAATGTAGGCTACATGTAGGCCTCTCCTTATTGAGCCTCAGAAAAACCTTTACATAAACTGGATCAGAAAGCCCCTCCTAATCACGTCAACCTACCCATGTCATCCCTTATCAAATAGCCTACCCCATGAAGCGTCTAACTTCTATAACACTGGCTGCAGGCTACATGGGCTATAGGGGTGTTTCAAGCTTTTATAAAAGTTCTGGGATGAGGGAGATTTCTCCCCTGGAATTTTTTAAAATTTTGGTTGCTAAACACACTATTTTAACAGAGTTTGGGAAGGATAGAAATACCTTTACAGAGCACGCGTTAGCAGTTGTTATTAGCTAGAGCGTAAGCAGTTGACATTGACAGGCCCTAACCAAAGATGGTTGATTACGAAGATACTTCCTGAGAGGCCATTTCCTGTCCCTGGAAATGTATGCAAATAGGGTAGCAGTAGTACACGCCCCGCACGAGGGGGGGCCACTATCCCCCATTTATGCAGTGATCGGGCTCCCTTTTTAACATTGAGGTCTATGGCAGAATGCAAGAATTTCCCAGAATTTGTCAAAGCCTTATTTTTCTGAGCAATGGATGCACATTTCGGACACGGTATCATGATCTCCAAACCCTCCTCCCCATTTCAGGAGAATGTTGTGACAGTATGACCCTCCAGTCGGGAGAAAATCAACATTTATGAAGCTGTACACCAAGTTTGTTTTGTACTCCGGTTTCTCTCTGGCGTGGAACCGAGGCGTTCAAACGTCAGTCATACGTCAGTGACACGCCCCTGTGAAGGCGGGGGCTGAACCAGAGCCCGTCTCTGACTGAACTCCACTTTGCCCTCATAGACATGAACTAGGACGATCCATCTTGCATTAATTGTCTTTGCCCTAACTCTTCTCTTCCGCCCCTCTACAGGAAGTGCCCCCACCCAAAGAGGAAGTGCATGTGGTCACCCTGGAGCACGTGCAGAAACCCCCTGAGACCCTGTGCATCACCCCCGAGGAGGAGCACACCCTGCTGCAGGAGGAGGAGGAGGAGGAGCACACCCTGCTGCAGGAGGAGGAGGAGGAGGAGGAGGAGCACACCCTGCTGCAGGAGGAGGAGGAGCTGGGGAGGGCAGAGAGTGGGAACACACACCAGGAGGGAGAGGAGGGAGAGGAAGAGGGGAATGAGGAAGATCAGGTGATGAAGACGGATGAGTGCGATGGCACTCTGAACCCCAACTACAAGCGGCAGACCCTGAGAATCCCTGAAGTCACGGAGATGATGGAGAAAGCGCTGAGCGAGAATGAATGTGATGTCACATTGCCTGTCTACAAGAATGTGCAGGTCTTCGACATGAAGCCAGAAGTGTGTGAGAACGGGGAATCCTTTGTGTAGACCACCTCGACAGACTACTGTACCTCAGCCTTCCAGGACTGCAGAGCGTAAAAGTCATGTGAGAGCAAAGGAACTCTCTAGACCATCTGAATGTTATCGTCTCGTCTGTAGCACCTGTGAATCTGGGAAGAGCAAAGGAACTCTCTAGACCCCAGCAGAACATCTGAATGTTATCGTCTGTAGCACCTGTGAATCTGGGAAGAGCAAAGGAACTCTCTAGACCCCAGCAGAACATCTGAATGTTATTGTCTGTGCCACCTGTGAGTCTGGGAAAAACTAAAGAACTTGCTGTAGACCTCAGCAGAACACTTGAGAATTCTAAACTGAGGAACCCTGATCTCTCATCTGGTGAACTCATCTGAGGGGACACAGCACATTGCATGGAATGGAATGACTGAAGAAATTGTTGGTTATTTTCTTCTCTATCATGGTGTTAAATGTTCCAAATGTAAAGCACTTTGAGCTGCATTCTGTGTATGAAAGGTGCTATACAAACAAAGCGTGTTATTATTATTATTATTATGTATATCATATTATGTATATCTTATTATTATGTAAGTGTTTCTTGAAGAGTTAGGTGAACTGCTATCAGTCGTTTGCATAGAGTTTTACTGTCTTATTATATCAGGGGATCTAAACTTGCATGTGGATAATCCTGAAAACAATTA
The DNA here is from genome assembly GCF_046254945.1 of Alosa pseudoharengus. NCBI lineage: Eukaryota > Metazoa > Chordata > Actinopteri > Clupeiformes > Clupeidae > Alosa > Alosa pseudoharengus. The sequence continues at coordinate 40,937,205 of NW_027468576.1, read as the reverse complement.
TGCCAAGGAATTAATTGCACTAATCGATACTTTCTCCCTAACACAGCATGTACAGGGGCCAACACACTCTCTCGGCCATACCCTCGACCTTGTTATCACAAAGGGTCTCAATGTCTCTGTTAAAGACCTGGCATTATCCGAATGTCAAGTCAACTGTCATCCGGCCCACCAAGCACTTTCATCTGGCCCGCCGAGCATTTCATTTAGTTATCAGGCTGTTCGCTATTTTTTTTCCTGCGATAGAGACGACGTTGGTTAGCTTTACTGCAAATAAGAAATAAACGTGAATTGTTCATAATTGTTGTGTAGCCCGCCAGCCAATTTTCAAAACGCAATGTGGCCCTTGAGCCAAAAAGAGACGCTCCGCACATGTGACACCCTCACATTATTTAGGTGTTTCTTTTAAAATATGAATGGCTTATTGTTGCACAGAACATATTACATTGTTTACATATAAGGTTTATGTATGTTGAATGATATTAATATGTATACCTATAATGTACTTTTTTTCCACTGTGTATTTTGGTATGAATGTGGGGTGTCTCTTTAAGGCCTCGGCCGGCCGCGATTCCTATCACCGCGCAGCCAAGCTTACTTAGGTGGTTGCACTGGGTGTGTGGGGCGGTCCGTGGAGAGATTCAGCAAGTGCAGGTGTGATATGAATACGTGGCACCAGTGTTGTTTGCTGCAGCTACAGTGATTTCATATTAGTCGCCTTTGGTTTAGTTTAGTAGCTCTTCAAAAGTTACAAGAGACTGTTTTAACGGGGGAGACAAGAACAGAAAAGTATTGAAAAGAAATACCGCATAGACTGTTTACTGGTGCGTGCGTCTCCAGCAAGAAGACGCGCGGGACCCAAACTTTCCAACTTTGTGGATTAATTTACCTAAGATCGCTACGGATCAGGTGAGATCTATTTAGTTTTTTTGGTATTTTTTGTCGTGGTATACCACAATTTAAGCAATCGCCTTTTTTTGTCGTGGTATACCACAATTTAAGCAATCGCCTTTTTGCCTTTTTTTGTTGTGGATTATATTTTTTCGTTGCATCGTCCGACAAAGGATTATGCTCGCGGCCTACCTGTTTCCTGGTTGGAATTTAAAGACTGTATCGTGATCCTGGGAAGGACTGGAAGTTTTCCTTTAGTTTGGACTTTTAGTTTAATTTTGTGGACTGAGACAAAGGGGGGGATTCAAGTATTGTGTGGTTGCACGGGATAATTGGTGCATTTAGAATATACCGCGATCAGCGTGTCATTCAATTGAACTGTTGGTGCGTCTTTTCTTGTTTGTGTTCAGCGCCGTCTGAATATTTGTTGGTTGTTGTGTGCTTTGTTAACGGCCTTACACCTGCTCGTATTAATATTTGTTTTGTTAAGAAGGCATTGAGTATTTGTGACATTATAATAACAACCTCAACTTGACTTGACTATATAGCGCTTCATAAGGAACCTTACTGACTACCAGCAGAACACTCACCACACATCAGCTTGAGATGGAATGGGAGGGAATGAATGAATAAGCCAGATACACAGGAGTCAGGACCGCGGTCTCATCTGAAGGGTGGTATCATGTACAACATCACTTCCAGCAGCTAGTTGGTTTGAAAAAGAGGTCAAACCAGGCCCACACCAGGAGGTCTGCCATCCCAGGAGGTCTCCCATCCGAGGGCTGACCAGGCCCACACCTGCTTAGCTTTAGTCATTCAGCAGAGACAGAGTATCGACTGGTCTGGCTGCTGGCTACACACACACACACACACACACACACACACACACACACAGCTGAGGGTGCCAGGGGGGTATTCCATCAACCTCGCTAAAGGCCAAACCTGGCTTATTTCCATAAGTCTCGCTAAAGGCCAAACCTGGCTTATTTCGATAAGTCTCGCTAATTTTAGTGAGAGTTCCATTCCATTAGTGAGGTTTACATGATCCCAGCTTGGTAACTATAGGAATTCATGCCACAGAACTAACCTGGTCCGTAGCAGGTTAACTTTCAAGCTAAATTAAGCTGTGTTGCAAAAAAAACAATCAGTCAGAAAACGAGTCCAAAAAGATGGTCACCTGTAGCCTACAACTTCAAAAATAGAAGTAGAAAGCGTGTGGTTCTAGGAATCTTGCTACTCTGGGTCATTTACGGTCTGTGGTGGTGTAACGTGCTGTGAGACGGCATAGGAAAGGAATTACATTCTTGCGTGTTCGCAGGTTCGCTTCCCATACGAAGTATTAAGGCTACATAGCTTATCACCTTGATAATGGCATTTTTAGTTATATTCTTTAATGCAGGGCCGTAGTCACAATAGACATTGAGGGGGACGTGTCCCCCCCAATATTCAAATATGACCAAAATGTCCCCCCCAATATACGGAAAAATAAAGAAAGAAAAAAGCGCTAGACTAGGCCTACAGGAAACCAACACGCATCTGAAATGTAATCAAACATAAATAACGCACAAATTAGTGACCTAGTGATGGTTCCAGAGTAGCCTACACCCCTGAGTGGTTTGTCCTGGTGTTTTTCCGTTTTTCGTTAGTGGCGTGCGCTGTTAAAAGCTTCCATTTACTGCACCCTACTGCGGTGAGGTAGGGCTGTCAACAATATCGCAAAAGCTACCGGTACAATTTTCACAAAACTTGTTGGAAAGGTGTAGCACAGGCTAAGGAAATCCCATACATTTTTGGAGCCGATCAGACTCAAAGGGAACTTTGAAACATTTTCCATATTGTAGCCTATTCTCGCAATGATAGCGAAAGTGAAACGTTATATTTTTAAATGATGCATTTGTGCAAGCCTGTGTCATTCATTTCTTTCACATGTCGTTCAACATAAATAATGCATTCATATGCTAGTAGTAATGCCAGAAATTACCGTTTATAGGCCTCTTAGAAATGGTTGTTGCATCTTGCATATTATTTAGATGCGCACTCAATCGCGCATCCATGCAGGCAAAACGTAGGATTCAAATGTGGCGACGGCACACAAGTTGAAAAAGACGTTCACAATGCACTGGCGGTGATAGCCTACAGTTAATGTGAATCGCGGACAATAACTAAAGAAAGGAATTTACACCTCCATTCACCAATTAAAGGCTGCAGTAGGCCTAGTGTTTCTACATGTTGTTGGCACAAAACGTCATTTCTATCAGAAGCCAGTCTATAGCCTAATGCAGGGGGTAACGTGAGTCAGACAGAAGAGGGGCCTGTCTTAGTAGCCTATTCCTGAATCCTGTCCCTTTCAACCTACGTTAAAATTGTGTGAGTAGCCACCAGCATAATACAATCTAAATTAAAGAGGAAGAGAGGACGTTGCGACTAGTCAAGGCGAGTCGAATGAGAACGAGAGCAAACACGAACTGGTGGTGTGAGTGTGGAGTGTGCCAACCCATGCCGACTGAAATGTAGTGTTTGTGCTGTGCAGAGTGGGATAAAATACTGCCATCGATGGTGGGCAACGCTCCCGAAGAGATGCTGCGTGATGTCTTTGCGCCTGGCAGCGGTGCTTTGCCGGTGCTATGCCCACACTTGCTATGCTTTCTGCACAGCACAAACCCTCCATTTCAGTCGGCATGGGTTGGCACACTCCACACTCACACCACCAGTTCGTGTTTGCTCTCGTTCTCTCATCCGACTCGCCTTGACTAGTCGCAACGTCCTCTCTTCCCAGATCCAAAGCTCGCAACTCCTCTTCAGTGAACTCAGGTTCGAAAAGGTAGGGTCTTGGATCTTGGTAGTCGAAGTCATCATCTTCGTCTATCGTGTAATTTTCCATATTCATCGCCATTAGAACTCTTAGAGAAAGCCCATCTGTCAGTGTCAACCTAGTAGCAGAGAACTTGGTAGTCACGCTGGTGTATTGCCGGAAGTTGAGGGTTTACAGATGCTGCGTGATGTCTTTGCGCCTGGCAGCGGTGCTTTGCCGGTGCTATGCCCGAAAATAGTTCCAAATCTAAATTGGTCTAGTAAATCCCTTCGTGTTAATTTGCATTGATATTTGTACTCGATGTGAATGTACAGGTTACGAGAAATAATTATAAAAAATCTTGAGTTATTTGATTCAATTTTGCAACGACATGCTAGCTGATATCGCCAGATTACAGCGACTACGCTAAGCTAAAGCTAACCGGGCCGTTTCTAGATTAGGACAATGGCTGGGTCGGCTATAAAACGCTTTGGCTCACTCCTCCAACTCTAGGGACTGCAGGGAGTGACCCAATTTCCAAATTTTCACCTTCTCTTTTCACAAAACTCACCAGAAGTCATTTTTCTTTAAATAAAAAATCTTCCATGGGAGAATGCCTCAGGACCCCTCTATCTGGAGGAGAGGGGGGGGGGCGTCTCTGCCCAGGGGTTCATAATCAATCCATGGCATGCTATGTCCGTCAAATGTTTGGAATACCCTAATTGACTGACTTAACTAACGACTTGTTTGTGATTTTTAATACTATTTTTTGCATGGTAGGAAATGTATTGAAATTCTGTTTGGGGGTCCCTCAGACCCCACCACAGATTTGGTCCCCCCCAATGTTGACATCATGACTACGGCCTTGCTTTAATGAAAGACACATGTCTACTGTTGATCAAGGATCATGCACATTTGGTAGGCTGTTCAGTGACAGTAATATGCTTTGGCAGTGGGCTATATTATATCTGATGCAAGCCAAAGGATAATTCTGTAGCCTGTAGGCCTATAGGCAGCTAATAATTAAAACTGCTTCATGTGTCAACGATTGCTCATGAATGTCAAATCAACTGTGTGCTACACAGATTAATAGGCATAAATTACTAATTGAAAGCCATTGCATTTCAGATAATTATATTTCAAATACTTTGGGACTTATGGGAGACAATAGGCTATTATGTTGATAGTAATTTATTTTATGACCACCTACACCTAGACAATAATTTGGAGTGAACTATTTTAATCTAAACATAGGCTATAGATAGTTTTGAATATCGATATGCCAAAGTTGTTGTTGAGTTAATACTATTTATTCATTCACTCGTTTTGTTCAAGACTGTATAGTCTATGTGTTCAAGAGTGAAGCCAATCAAACTCGCAATTGATTTCAAACCATTAGCATTGTTGTTTTAAATGTATGCTTTCATTATTCTCCAATTTCTGTAACTATCTATTTTTTTATCAATGTTACATTTGATGACTTTCGATGAAAATCCTGTAGATGGCGCTTGCCAAATCGAACAGAAATCGCCTTGTATTGTCTTAATTTTATGACATATATCCTCTTTTCATCAATCTACTGTTTTGGTCTACTGTTCTACCTCGTGCACGAGGAGAGATGAAGCTGAACTAAACCTTGCTTGAATAAACGAGGCCAAGATGCCGCTAACTTGAGTTAATGGAACGGCTTCAGCCCCAAGTGAAAGTCTACGCTAGTTCAAGCCAGGCTATTTCTGTTAAGCGCCGCCTTCATTAACGAGGTTGATGGAATACCCCCTTGGTGAACTGAGTCATGGAGACCAGACACAGGTATCAGGTGAGGGCACCAGGTGAACTGAGTTATAGAGACCAGACACAGGTATCAGGTGAGAGGTATGCACACAGACAGGCACCAGGTGAGATTCATAAGCCTGTTGATTTGACGAAACATCCTCAGTTTTGATACACTATTAGTCTTATTTAAAGGACAAAATAAAACATCAGGTTCATTGTTTACTCAAATGTTATTGCATTTATTTTGAATAAAATATTTTTATATTTTGTGACACTTTGTGCCTGGTACTGTGACTGAAATTGATCTGGCTGTGTTTTATTTATTTCAACATGTGCATGTACACACACACACACACACAGAGGAGGCGCAGTAGAGATAGCATACACCTGGTTCTGATCTGGCACACACACACACACACACAGAGGGAGAGGAGGTGCAGTACAGATAGTGTTGTGTATCTACAAAAATACGGCAATATACAATGATAGGTTATATTTTGATCTTCCTTATTTGCTAAAAAACTGCAATATACAACGGGAGGTTATCTTTTGATCTTACTTATTTGCTAACCGAGGTAGCATAGCTACAGCAGACACTGGAACTTGACCTCTCGCTTGGTCTCGTCTGAAGAGAGCGCATCACAGTGACCTCTCGCTTGGTCTCTTCTGAAGAGCGCGCACCAGAGTGACACATTTATGCAACAGCAGTGTCCAGTGAACACATAGGGTCAGATGTGGCCGCTGATGCTTTTCAATGCTTTTCAAAGGTTGACTATCACTATGTTACAAAGGCAGTGAAATATTAGACAAATGTATGGCAACCGCTTGTTAACCCATTCGTATATCAGGCTTTTGCAGCCTACACTGTGCATTTTGTTTAATTCGTCAGTATTATATCATAGCAAAGTTCACAGTCTGAACGTACCAGAGAAATGGTACAGCCCATAGGGGTGAGGGTTTGAAAATCGTATTTCATTAGATCATATCCTGATTTCATTAGATCATATCCTGATTAGATCATATCCTGATTTCATTAGATCATATCCTGATTTCATTAGATCATATCCTGATTTGCTGCTATGTGATGGTAATACTGCCACCAATACCCCCCGTAATTCGAACCATGGTCAGGGGTCACACATCAAATACATTTTACACACACACACGCAGAGAGAGAGGAGGCACAGTACAGATAGCATACACCTGATTCTGATCTGATACACACACACACACACTTTGAGAACTTTGAGTGCCGTTGCAAGTGATTCTGAATTGCATGCTTTGCATGGTATTAAGTGATTCTGAATGCATGCTTTGCATAGTATTAAGTGATTCTGAATGCATGCTTTGCATAGCATCACGTTTTCCAACATGTAAAAACAAGACAGACACACCGGATGAGAGCCATTATAAACTGTATCCATATCATGTGACTATATACATATATTTTCACCTTTTTCAGTTAGTAGGTTTTATTGATATTCATAATCACCTGTACATAGTGATAATAAACTATATCACACTATTTTCACATTTAAAACCAGCAAGCTGTGTATTTGTAATCAATGTTATTCCACCATTTCCCATCCCATATTATGATGCAGGGGAGTATTGTTGCGCTCAGATGATCTAGAGTTTAGCAAGGTGCGTTTAAGCCAAGAGTTGAAGAGGAGTAGTTCGCACACTGAAAGAAATGACTTAAACAAAGTCTACAGAAAGGAGTTTTTACATTTAATTCACACTGTGAGCATTGAGAATAGCCGGACGGCTGAAACGTCTGCTCTTGCTCCCAAAATTAAATGTAAAAACTCCTTTCTGTAGACTTTGTTTAAGTAATTTCTTTCAGTGTGCGAACTACTCCTCTCTCTCTCCATCCCATATTATTCCATTCCATTTCCCATTCCATATTATTCCATGATAATATAAAGCAGTCTGTTTGCAGCCATTATGTATCACGTCTGGTTGAAGATGGGTAGGGGGCATTTAAGAGATCTGGCTCAAGATGGGTAGGGAGCAATTTAAGCAAACCAGTGAGATAGATAGGTAACAGACAGTTACAGAACTGTCCCAGAGAGTAGAGAGTAGGTAACAGACCGTCCCAGAGAGTCAGACATTTACAGAACTTTCCCAGAGTATAGGTAACAGACCGTTACAGAACTGTCCCAGAGAGTAGGTAACAGACGCAGGAGTAGTCTGGATCCCGTCCTGTTCTGGTTGTGATGTGATCTGGGTCTAGTGAAGGGGACACAGCGAGGAGAGGGTTCAGATCAGGTTTAGCACAAGAGTTCAGATCAGGGGTTCAGATCAGGTTTAGCACAAGAGTTCAGATCAGGGGTTCAGATCAGGGGTTCAGATCAGGTTCAGCACAAGAGTTCAGATCAGGGGTTCAGATCAGGTTTAGCACAAGAGTTCAGATCAGGGGTTCAGATCAGGGGTTCAGATCAGGTTTAGCACAAGAGTTCAGATCAGGGGTTCAGATCAGGTTTAGCACAAGAGTTCAGATCAGGGGTTCAGATCAGGTTTAGCACAAGGGGTTCAGATCAGGTTTAGCACAAGAGTTCAGATCAGAGGTTCAGATCAGGGGTTCAGATCAGGTTTAGCACAAGAGTTCAGATCAGGGGTTCAGATCAGGTTTAGCACAAGAGTTCAGATCAGGGGTTCAGATCAGAGGTTCAGATCAGGTTTAGCACAAGGGGTTCAGATCAGGTTTAGCACAAGAGTTCAGATCAGGGGTTCAGATCAGGTTTAGCACAAGAGTTCAGATCAGGGGTTCAGATCAGGGGTTTAGCACAAGAGTTCAGATCAGGGGTTCAGATCAGGGGTTTAGCACAAGAGTTCAGATCAGGGGTTCAGATCAGGGGTTCAGATCAGGTTTAGCACAAGAGTTCAGATCAGGGGTTCAGATCAGGGGTTCAGATCAGGTTTAGCACAAGAGTTCAGATCAGGGGTTCAGATCAGGTTTAGCACAAGAGTTCAGATCAGGGGTTCAGATCAGGTTTAGCACAAGAGTTCAGATCAGGGGTTCAGATCAGGTTTAGCACAAGGGGTTCAGATCAGGTTTAGCACAAGAGTTCAGATCAGAGGTTCAGATCAGGGGTTCAGATCAGGTTTAGCACAAGAGTTCAGATCAGGGGTTCAGATCAGGTTTAGCACAAGAGTTCAGATCAGGGGTTCAGATCAGAGGTTCAGATCAGGTTTAGCACAAGGGGTTCAGATCAGGTTTAGCACAAGAGTTCAGATCAGGGATTCAGATCAGGGGTTCAGATCAGGTTTAGCACAAGGGGTTCAGATCAGGTTTAGCACAAGAGTTCAGATCAGGGATTCAGATCAGGGGTTCAGATCAGGTTTAGCACAAGAGTTCAGATCAGGGGTTCAGATCAGGTTTAGCACAAGAGTTCAGATCAGGGGTTCAGATCAGAGGTTCAGATCAGGTTTAGCACAAGGGGTTCAGATCAGGTTTAGCACAAGAGTTCAGATCAGGGGTTCAGATCAGGGGTTCAGATCAGGTTTAGCACAAGAGTTCAGATCAGGGGTTCAGATCAGAGGTTCAGATCAGGTTTAGCACAAGAGTTCAGATCAGGGGTTCAGATCAGAGGTTCAGATCAGGGGTTTAGCACAAGGGGTTCAGATCAGGGGTTTAGATCAGAGGTTCAGATCAGGGGTTCAGTTCAGGGGTTTAGCACAAGAGGTTCAGATCAGGGGTTCAGATCAGGGGTTTAGTTCAGAGGTTCGGCATGCTCAGGGGTGCGTTCAAGCATGTTAGGTTCTGGATGGGAACGTGGATGGAACGTTGGCATAAATCCCAGTGTCTCCTGGGTCCACCTGTCTGGGCGACTGGCGACCAAAAAAAGGACTTCTAAAAAGAAAGAAATCGGCATTTGATTTTCATAGAGAAATTGACCATGTGACAGAACTTTACCATGTGACAGAACTTTACCATGTGACAGAACTTTACCATGTGACAGAACTTTACCATGTGACAGAACTTTATCATGTGACAGAACTTTACCATGTGACAGAACTTTACCATGTGACAGAACTTTATCATGTGACAGAACTTTACCATGTGACAGAACTTTACCATGTGACAGAACTTTATCATGTGACAGAACTTTACCATGTGACAGAACTTTATCATGTGACAGAACTTTATCATGTGACAGAACTTTACCATGTGACAGAACTTTATCATGTGACAGAACTTTACCATGTGACAGAACTTTATCATGTGACAGAACTTTACCATGTGACAGAACTTTATCATGTGACAGAACTTTACCATGTGACAGAACTTTACCATGTGACAGAACTTTACCATGTGACAGAACTTTATCATGTGACAGAACTTTACCATGTGACAGAACTTTACCATGTGACAGAACTTTATCATGTGACAGAACTTTACCATGTGACAGAACTTTATCATGTGACAAAACTTTACCATGTGACAGAACTTTATCATGTGACAGAACTTTACCATGTGACAGAACTTTACCATGTGACAGAACTTTACCATGTGACAAAACTTTACCATGTGACAGAACTTTACCATGTGACAAAACTTTACCATGTGACAAAACTTTACCATGTGACAGAACTTTATCATGTGACAGAACTTTATCATGTGACAGAACTTTATCATGTGACAGAACTTTATCATGTGACAGAACTTTATCATGTGACAGAACTTTACCATGTGACTGAATATTACAAGCACACACCCATACTGCATTAGAATACACTGGTGTTGATTATCAGGATGATACTGAAATTATACACAACAAATGATGCGTAGAGTGTTACTTAGCAGTCAAAGTTCAGGATTCAGCAAAATAATTCAGCCAAGCTTCAATATGCTTAGCAGAACTAAACAGTGTTTTAAATGTCATGTGCGTTGTCATGGCGGTTGGGACCTGCACAGGAAATGTTTCAAAAGTGTTGTCATGTTTCATTTCAGTATTGTCACATTTCAGGCATTGTTTACACAATAAACTCAGCTAAGCTCAATTTCCTCTTTAAAAGGAAGTAGCAGTTTTTTTCACTTCAGTGTAAATGTATTTCTTCTCTTAGTTGTATTTATTATTTCCTGCTGAATTTGCATAGATAGCTGTTTAATTTCAAGGTATTTCATAGATAGCTGTTAGGGTTAGAGCTGTTTAATTTCAGGGTATTTAGCTGTTTCATTTCAGGGTATTTCATAGATAGCTGTTTAATTTCAGGGTATTTAGCTGTTTCATTTCAGGGTATTTCATAGATAGCTGTTTAATTTCAGGGTATTTCATAGATAGCTGTTTAATTTCATGGTATTTAGCTGTTTCATTTCAGGGTATTTCATAGATAGCTGTTTAATTTCAGGGTATTTAGCTGTTTAATTTCAGGGTGTTTCATAGATAGCTGTTTCATTTCAGGGTATTTCATAGATAGCTTTTTCATTTCAGGGTATTTCATAGATAGCGGTTAGGGTTAGAGCTGTTTAATTTCAGGGTGTTTCATAGATAGCTGTTTAATTTCAGGGTATTTCATAGATAGCTATTTCATTTCAGGGTATTTCATAGATAGCTGTTAGGGTTAGAGCTGTTTAATTTCAGGGTATTTCATAGATAGCTGTTTAATTTCAGGGTATTTCATATGTAGCCTGTGGGCAAGGTTAGGGGTAGGATCCCTAAGTGTATTTCTTACACTCCTTCTGCTAAATTCACTCACTCTCTCCCTCGCTGACACATTCTGTCACGCTCCAATCAGGGTTTCCGTCAAATTGTCCGATTGAAATTGGCTAATAATCCCGTCCCCTAACGCAATCTGAATTTGAGAATAAGCCTTAATATGTAAACCTATATTATACGTCCTCTGGCTATGTTTTTAAACGAACTGGCTCTACCGTACGCATAGCCTATGCTGCATTTCAAATAGGAAGCGCATGCTTAAAATGTGGCGGTTCAAACATGGCCAGGCCCAGGCAGACTAGCCTTAAATGTTTTTTCAGAGGCCAGACGCGATGGATGATGATAAATTGGTAACATCTGAAGTCTCAGATGTCCGGTCAACTCCACCACCACCAGATAAAAAGCAGAAGTGTCGGGCTTATGTCGGAATCAGTGACATTGGAAGTGGAGTTGCGGGGGGTGGTGACGCTCCAATACACTGTCATTCTCCGTGTAGCCTACACTGGACATGCAAAGTGTTCTTTACCAAAAGCATACAGTAGGCCTATGCGTCTCTGTCTATGATCTGCAGAGTTAGGGCCTCCTCGACGAGGAGATTACCGGCCCGTGGATAATTTCTGGCACAATTAAACTGTATCATTGAACCGCGGCCGAAAGAAAAAGAAACTAAACATTTCCCAGAATAGGAAACATTTCTTAATTTATTGTTATCAAATAAAGAGGCATATAGTATTAGGGGGTAGTGGTGTGAGCGCTCATTCTTGTGTGTGCGCATCTGTGTAAGTGTAAAGTCACCACTGGAGATAACGTGGGTAGCAGCAACAAACAACGTAGCCTTTTTAAAACAACGAACGAAGCGGACTCTTGCTGTCCATGTAAAGATACTGGCTAGATCTTGTTAGGCATCTTTAAGTTAGGCTAAAGAACATGTTGCATTCTATACAGCCTGATTATGTCATTCTTTAAGCTACATAGCCTGTCTCCAGTTTTCCTCAATTTGACTAATTAAGAAGCGATAATAGGATATTTGACCGGCATATCATCAAAATGTCCGGAAAACGATACCTCTGCCGGTCACTTTGACCGGCACCATTATTTTCTAGCGGAAACTCTGGCTCCAATTACGTCATTAATTGCCGGGTGGAATGGGCACTGATTGAATCACGTAACACAATTGAGGCAGGCTTATATATAGACCGGGATATCGTCATTTTACCTGTAGCTTTGTTGGATGTAGCCGAGATTTGGGTGCTGTGTTGAGTGCGTTGGGGAGCAGACGCTGGCGGAGCCGTGGTAGTCTCAGCGGTAGACACTAGCCGATGTGGGCGAGCATGTTACGGCAGAGTGATAGCAAAACAGTTCTCGGTGTAACGAGCTCCGCTGAATACTGTGTCTGCGGTGGGGTGTGACCTGTAAACTTAAACTGACCCCTCATGCATTGTTAACCCTACGACAGATCTGTACAGCTACAGCATTGCGCTAGCTGCTGCTGTCTATACTGTGAATGCATGTGTGTGTGTGTGCTGCTCATCCTTGTTTCCTTGATTTCTTATTTCTTTTTCCTCTAGCCTGTAGGGGTAGTAGTTGTTGTATGTGTGTGTATGTATTGTAGCCACGGGCTAGAGTGTTTTTTCTTTACTTTTTACTTCTTTAAATCCCCCCTCACCTTCCGCAGTCTGCCTAGGTGGGTGTGGCCAGGACAGCGCATGAGTAGGAGACTCCATGGGAAAGGTTTCTTTCACTCGTTCTCACTTAAAGTTTGGAGTTTGCGGTGATGTGTAGTGTGAATCTCTAAACCCGTCTTTAAACCATGTTCATCAGATTTGCAGTGTGTACATTGAACTCTAGCTTGTATCACTTAAAGAAGGTCTTGTGCCTTTGTTTACATGTGATCTTGAGACCTTAGCCTCCCATAGAGCTGCACAGTCCCGCCCACAGCCGATGCCGGATGTAAAAATTCAATGCAATTTCTCCATTGACAATTGCGGTGTAAGCCATAAAAACTTAACTGCACGTGGTAGACTTAAAGGAACACGCCACCCAATGTCAGTAGTAATATATGTTCTTACCTTAACTTTCACGAGTTGAGTCATACCTCTCCCGTGTCGGTACGTGCACTCCAACGCTCTGGTGCGCGGCTGGACTGTGTTAGCATGTTGCTATGCTAGCGGGCTTTGACGGTAACTAAGCGTAGAAGTAATCAGAAACATCCACGTTTTCCCGACTTAAATACAATTGCACTAGTAGTTGATAGAAATGCTACGGCCACGCAACATGAAACGTGGTGATTTTCCAAGCGAATAAACCGGAGAACTACAATGTGTGGCGCAATAGCACTTGGGAGTACTTCGACCTAGCGTAGTAGTATTGTTAACACCTAATTGTAGATCCTATCCACCACAGAGTTTAGAATCCATCGACCCTCCCTCCCCTCTGAGCGAGAGAGAGGCACACACACTAGAGATGCGCTGATGGTTTCAACAGGCACACACACTAGAGATGCGCTAAGTTTCAACCATAACTGCACAGCACCAAAGTTTTTGACCAATTTTCAAAACTGCACCCGCCCACCATCCGCTGGTTGTTTTAATGTAGGCTATATGGGTGATGCAGCGCTGCTGACGTGAGGCTAGAAAGCCCTTGCCTGTTCTAGAAAGACTGATCCAATGCAGCAAATATATTAAAACGCTAAAGTCGTACATTGGCTATGTTGTAGCCTATCCCCAGAATATCAGCAGCAAACTCAGTCTCTGTCTCGCAAAACAGTCTCCAAATAAAACGCACATCGGCCTGTTGCCTATTCTGCCAGCTTGTGACAATATATCGTCCAAAATGCTTGATTGCATTGCATTCTCCACATTTTTAGCTAAATTTTCATGTACCACATCAGCATTTTTGTTCAGGGAATCTTTTGTAAATTGCTTTACAATTACCGTCGGGCCTATAGGCCTATTGCCAGGCTTGCCTCAGCTTCGGTCACGTCCTTTTACAATTTTATCATTGTAATAAAAAACGCAATTTGCCACATAATTTCAACATGCTCCTGGCCTACTAATTAATGCCTATTGTACTTTATTTTTTGCAAAAAGAAAGAAATCCTTGATAAAATAACAAGTCATTCACATTATAGGCTACTTTACACACTGTTATGTCAGGGTGACTGACAAGCCTGTTCTGAAGACTCCCATTCACTTTGACTGCACGAGCGCGTCTTTTTCAGACAGACAGCATTTTATAGCAGGCCATCGGACAAATATGACGCCTCGATTAGTGTTGTCACGATACCAAAATTATGACTTCGATACGATACCTGCCATAAATATCACGATGCTCGATACTAAAACGATACTACGGCGAAATCAGATATCTGGAGAAGAAAGGACTCATACCTCCTCCAAGTGTATGGAGTCATTTGTGTTGATGGTGTTGCAGGTCAATTCTGGGTTCTAAACTTCTAAACTTCCTACACAATTATTCTTTTTTTATAGTCAGTAAAATAGTAGGCCTACTTTGTGTGATTAAGTCCTTTATTGTTTGTTATAGTTCATTTACATTGTGTTGTGTTTTGGCAATAAAGTAGCTTTAAATAGCCAAACTAGGCTAGATCAAGGTCAGTGTTAAAATCACTGAATGCTATGCAGAGAGGCCTAATCTTTAGGCCATCTGATGTACAGTAGGCTACCCTAGGCCTTCCCGTGTTCATGGGATTTCTTTGACAGTTGCAAAGGGGAAAATGTGAGGATAGTGTTCTTTGCGCCCAGTGTACAAGTATGAAGTTCCAACCACTCAGGTCTTCGTCAGACCATTACCTGTTGCAATATATCTGTGTGCATTCCTACATTACGTCTATTTCTTTGATAACATGATTTGCTACCACGTACTGTAACAATAAGCTGCTATTATTATTAGGACTTAACACGCTTGGTGCTATGCTGTGGGCTTTAATTAGCGGTCTACATGCCATGACAAATATTAGTACTGACCGAACATGAAATAGATCGTTTACAAGTTATGGTAATGTTATTCTGGCGTAAACATTGCGCTTTCATTACGTTAGCACCCTATGATTACAGCTCGTTATGTCTCGTCAAAATGATTACCGCTCGTTATGTCTAACCATGTAGTCGTGTTTTCTATAGCATATTCGTTAACCTGTCGTTCTTTGAACTCTTTAAAAATGTTGGGATATGTCTGCGAGGTGTTTAGCCAAGTTCCATGCGTAGCCTACTGCTTTTAAATGACTTTGAAACATATTTTACAAACGGGCCTCTGTGTACCTGATGGCTTGCCTTCACTATTCGCGATGTATCCGAAATAGTTGCAGATTTCACTGCACCTTTTGTTTAATCCACAAGGCCTAGAACTGTCGGCAAAGAACTATGTTGACGTTGGCTGCGCACTCACTCACTCAGAGCTGCCTGCTTGACACGCCCACTTGCCTAGATGCGTGCAAGGAGCAGCGAGAGCAGCAGTTCACACAGACACAGAACGTTATTATTTTAATAAAGTATCGATTCTAAAAACGTCTGAAATCGTATCGTTTTTTGCGTGAAGGCATCGTGATACCTTTTTAGTATCGATACACCGTGCAACACTAGCCTCGATATTAAAGAAACTCCGACTCCATTCATTCTGAAATTCCACCGCACAACGTGCATGTTCACATTTTTAGTAACAACCGCCAAACTTGCTTGCTTGCCTTATCTAAGTTTTCCGACTATTTTTCGTAGGCCCTATACCTTCTTTTTCCGCTGGATGTTATTGAGTTTGTAGAAGTTTTAGCTCTTACGTTCTGAACATCTCGCACTGCCATCGCCCGATGTCATTTCTGAGTCATATCACTCTCTGTCTCTCTTTTAAATGCCTATTCCCTGAATGGTAGGCTACAATTATGTGTTTTATATAGGCCTATAGGCTAATATCGAAACAAAATAACCCAGGCAGTCTCATCTAGGATATAACACAGGTTGAAGTCAACGTCAAGTTGGTTCTATTTAGGGAGGTGAATGTAAGTAAACATCTGTAGATGACTCAGAAATGACATCGGAAGACAAGGAGTGAATAGTGGCAGGCAAGCCGAAGGCTGCTGACAAGGGCCCGACGCTATTGTAAAGCAATTTACAAAAGATTCACTGAACAAAAATGCTGATGTGGTACATGAAAATTTAGCTAAAAATGTGGAGAATGCAATGCAATCAAGCATTTTGGACAAGGCCGATGTGCAACAGGCCAATGTGCGTTTTATTTGGAGACTGTTTTGCGAGACAGAGACTGAGTTTGCTGCTGATATTCTGGGGATAGGCTACAACATAGCCAATGTACGACTTTAGCCTTTTAATATATTTGCTGCATTAGATCAGTCTTTCTAGAACAGGCAAGGGCTTTCTAGCCTCACGTCAGCAGCGCTGCATCACCCATAGCCTACATTAAAACAACCAGCGGATGGTGGGCGGGTGTGGTTTCGAAAATTGGTCAAAAAACTTTGGTGCTGATGGATGATAAGTTTTGCTATGCAGTTATGGTTGAAATAATAGCCCATCAGCGCATCTCTAGTGTGTGTGCCTCTCTCTCGCTCAGAGGGGAGGGAGAGGCTGAGGGTCGATCCAGCATGGATTCTAAACTCTGTGGTGGATAGGATCTACAATTAGGTGTTAACAATACTACTATGCTAGGTCGAAGTACTCCCAAGTGCTATTGCGCCACACATTGTAGTTCTCCGGTTTATTCGCTTGGAAAATCGCCACGTTTCATGTTGCGTGGCCGTAGCATTTCTATCAACTACTAGTGCAACTGTATTTAAGTCGGGAAAACGTGGATGTTTCTGATTACTTCTACGCTTAGTTACCGTCAAAGCCCGCTAGCATAGCAACATGCTAACACAGTCCAGCCGCGCACCAGAGCGTTGGAGTGCACGTACCGACACGGGAGAGGTATGACTCAACTCGTTAAAGTTAAGGTAAGAACATATATTACTACTGACATTGGGTGGCGTGTTCCTTTAAAACCAGCTACGGTTGTACTAAGCGATTGTATATGCTCCTATAGACACCAAGAGTTCGTGGGGCACTAACCTTGTTTTGAGATAAATGCCTTTTATTCGCGATCTCTAGGATAAGTACTTTATTACCCACAATCCTGAACAATCCCACAATCCCACAGTGATGCCTCTGATTGGTGGATATTCCTGTTCCTATTCCTGGTCATAGTTTGAAACTTTATCAGCGAAAATTATTGACAAAGATGGCGGAGTCTTTTACTGCCTATGGCAAAAATCTTAATGTGATTAAAAACGTTCTTGACGAATATTAGTACTTGTATCAACAAGGATTGGGGTTTATACATCACACGAACTTAGTCAGGGCCAATACACTATCAAATAGACCACTGTAAATGTTAGTTTAAACACTCAATCTTTTCAGGTAGCCGACAGGCTAACCTTTAGCATTTCCGACATTGTATGTCATTACATAATGCAGCTAACATTAGCCTACATGCTGCAACACAGGTATGAAATATATTATGTTTAGTGTCCAAAGGGGTGAAAGCCACTTTAAATCGGGCCACATTATTGACTGTTGTGTGTCCGAGAGTCAGTTTGTGGGTTTTGTAAGGTCCAGCATGAGGGACAAGACCTACAAAGTTGTGGTGAGTTAAGCAGGGAGGTTGGTAACGTTAATGCTGCTAGCAGTGCTAGTTAACATTAGCTAGGCTACTGTAGCCTTCATACTGTATGATTCATATCAATCATTAACCTAGGAATACTTCGTGCATTTAATGAACATTTAATTTAATTTAGCATTTAATTTTGTGTAATAATTCACGGCAAATTAATAAACTGAATATGGTGGTCCAAGAGCAGACCATGCACCAGTCCATGCATCAGCCCGACTGAGCAGTGATGACAGCATATGATGAGTCGTTATGAATAGAAGCACTGCCGTTAACGTTAACCGCTTTCACACACACAATATAAAATACACGATGATAAATATAAAATTCAATACCAAAACACTATTATTTACACGATTACTCCTGAAATAACTGCTATTAACCCTTTAGCCACCAGGGTTTAAAGCCTGTGTTGCAGGTTAACCACCACTGTTGATTAATGGGTACATAAAGCACTCAATCTATGTATATCATTTTTAAAAATGTCTCCAAATGGTGTTAAATGCCAGTTTTTGTTGTTTTTAGCATTAGCAGTTTTTTTGTACGCAATTCGGTGATTACGTCACTTTGGGGACTACTTGATCTGCGCTTCATTCATTTCAATGCATTTCAATGGACATCGCGGTTACACTTTCAACATAAAGTTTGTATATTTACACTTCGAATTTCGTCACAGCATTTATATCACAGCTACCCTATGATCTACCAATGGTAATAACGGTGCCTGATATCAATTTAGTAATTCTTCTGAATTTCGGGAGGTCTCGTTTTGGAGGGTATGTTTTACATTCATTCCTATGGGAAACGGTCGCGGTTACACTTTCAACATAAAGTTTGTATATTTACACTTCGAATTTCGTTACAGCATTTATATGACAACGACCCTATGGTCTAACAAAGATAACAACATCTTCCGATTTTAGTTTAATGCAATTTTCTGAATTTGAGAGGCCTCGTTATGAGGCTACATTTAATGCACCTATTCAGTTCAATGTATTATGCTTATAACATTACGACACTTTTTTGTTACTGTCAGTAAACAGCACCGAATGAAAGTCAACATTTTCTTTATATCTAGTGATAGTGATCATGTCGTTAGTTCAGATAAGTAGGCTACCGGGCAAACTTAGTCAGAAGATCAGAATATGTGCCGTTATGACTTTACAGCTGAATGGAGGAGCTCTATGAGTTCATTATTATGAGGAAACGTGTGGTTTGGTAAAAGAATAATGGAGCATACCAAACACCCTGCCTTCCTACACGCCTCCAAACACCACACGCCTCCAAACACCACACGCCTCTAAACACCCTGCCTTCCTACACGCTTCCAAACACCACACGCCTCTAAACACCCTGCCTTCCTACACGCCTCCAAACACCACACGCCTCTAAACACCCTGCCTTCCTACAAGCCTCCAAACACCACACGCCTCCAAACACCACACGCCTCTAAACACCCTGCCTTCCTACACGCCTCCAAACACCACATGCCTCCAAACACCCTGCCTTCCTACACGCCTCCAAACACCACACGCCTCCAAACACCACACGGCTCCAAACACCACACGCCTCTAAACACCACACGCCTCCAAACACCCTGCCTTCCTACACACCTCTACTGGTTTTGGTCTGGCATTTTCAGTCAATGTCTGGATCTGCTTCTTCCTGATGATGAGTGATAACGAAACAAGTTAAGGGCATCATTATTTCGGAGTTTTAGTCAGTGGACTTAGGAGGAACCCAGTAGTGAATTGATAAGTGAATCATTATCGGAAAAGATAATATCAACACCCCAATGTCTGTTGGTTTGGTGGATTCCACAGGTTGTTCAGCTTCCAGATGTGCTAGACTGCCAGAGGGCTATCTGGGAGAGATAACTGATCATCTGATAAAGCACCTGTACAGGGTGAGGTGGTGAACTACACACACAGGGTCAGGTGGTGAACTACACACACAGGGTGAGGTGGTGAACTACACACACAGGGTGAGGTGGTGAACTACACAGGGTGAGGTGGTGAACTACACACACAGGGTGAGGTGGTGAACTACACACACAGGGTCAGGTGGTGAACTACACAGGGTCAGGTGGTGAACTACACACACAGGGTGAGGTGGTGAACTACACACACAGGGTGAGGTGGTGAACTACACACACAGGGTGAGGTGGGAGTGGATAACTGATAATCTGATAAAGCACCTGCAGGGTGAAGTGGTGAACTGCTCCAGTCCCCAGGTGTGGCCCCTATACCCACCCTCACCTGCTCCAGTCTCCAGGTGTGGCCCCTATACCCACCCTCACCTGCTCCAGTCTCCAGGTGTGGCCCCTATACCCACCCTCACCTGCTTCAGTCTCCAGGTGTGGCCCCTATACCCACCCTCACCTGCCCAGAACTGACCTTTGGCCCCCACTGGCGCTTACTGGGGGTTGCAACCCGGTCCCTACGTGAGGAGGGGGTCCTCCTGCCTGGTAATTCTCATAGATGTGTTCCGAAGGGGCAGGAGGGTAAGTGAAGGCAGCAACAGGGGGGTAGTCCTGGACGACAGGGGGGTAGTCCTGGACGACTTTTGGGGCATCTTCCCTCGGCCCTGCGGCTTCACACTGGCTGGACCTGAAGTGACACCAGACGATGACCAGCACCACAGCAGCGCTGGTCAGGATCGCTAACGGCAACCCCACAGACAGGCCCACAATCAGTGGCACAGACGAGCTGCCCGTAGAGTTGCCCTGGGGTGTGTGGTCCGTTGAGGTCTGGGGACGGCAAACAGGAAGAATAATATTTAAATAAATATGTTGCAACAACTCAACAACAGAAATAACATAATGGTAAATGTATTTAAAATTGAAACCTCTAATCTGAATGTTACACACAATACATTCTGTAAAGTGCTTGAAAGAACAACAACAAACAAACAGTTAATGTACAATATCAGGACATTTACAGTAAGCAGCACAACAACATCAACAACAAACAAACAGTTAATGTACAATATCAGGTCATTTAAGCATGGCAAGGTACATAAGTACAATATCAGGAAATTTAAGCAGCATGACAAGGTATAAGTACAACATCACAACATTTAAGCATGGCAAGGTACATAAGCATGGCAAGGTACATAAGTACAATATCAGGACATTTAAGCAGCATGGCAAGGTACAATATCAGGAAGTGTATGCATGGCAAGGTTCGTTTTCTGATAGATCTCACCATGGCAGGTGCTGCGGTATGTTCAGTTGCCATTGCTCTTGGTCTACCGACAGCGTGACTGCCTTCTGCACTAAGTGACAGATATACTAATGACACAGAGGCAGAAAGCTACTGTGGATGGGGAAACTGCTTCCCTTTGTGTGTGTGTAATAGCCTGCAGTTGCTGAAAGTAGACAGCCTGCACCTTCCTGTTCTTAAGACGACGCCGATAGGAGAAGTCTGATGAGAGAGATTTCAGTCACAAGATGATTGGGTTTGATAATGTTCTCTTGTAAAAAAGCACAATTGAGGGAACCTGGGCCATGCAAGCCTGCCAGCTCTCACACTCTGACAGTGATACTCATGCAACTGACCAGGTTACTTGCCACATTGAACAATGTCTAACAGGCGCCCAAGAGCCACCATTGGCCATGGAAGTACTACTGATGGGCTCTTTGTTTTTGTCTGTGTGAGGCACTTTGACTATAGCCACTGAGCTGGGGAATGTGTTGCGTGTTAATACATTTAGTGTTATACATTAATACACTTAGCTTACCATTATGGGTTTTAGAACAAGCTTGCAGAACATCTGGTTGTCTCTCTTAGGCACATTCTCAGTGCTTCTAGATAGATCATCATCAGTGTTGTTCATTTACACTGAAGTGGTCTATACTCAGACTTTCCAAAATGCAGGAAGTGTTTGGATGGCGTCAGAGGATGAGTAAGGTGTGTGTCCACTGCTGAGCGATCCTTCAACTGCCACAGCACTGACTCTGTAATAGAGGAATTCCCCAAATTGCTCAAACAGGGAGATGATGTGATCACACAGCTGACTCAGTTCATGTTGCTTTCCTGCCAAAGCACTGTCCTGCTACAATATGTTTGATTCAAAGCACTGTCCTGCTACAATATGTTGGATTCAAAGCACTGTCCTGCTACAATATGTTTGATTCAAAGCACTGTCCTGCTACAATATGTTTGATTCAAAGCACTGTCCTGCTACAATATGTTGGATTCAAAGCACTGTCCTATGTTTGATTCAAAACTCGATTTATCAAATTATTTCTTTCTCACAAACATCAGACAGACAGCTTCTCTGAGCCAGAACTTCTAAGCTTGGCTTTACTGTACAAAAAAGTGTAAGTATTAGAGCGCCCCCCTGTGGGCAATACGAGATATGTAGTAGACACATGCACTCACTCTAATGCTGCACTCACTCTAATGCTGCACTCTGCTCTCAACACAAGCACTCACTCTAATGCTGCACTCTGCTCTCAACACAAGCACTCACTCTAATGCTGCACTCACTCTAATGCTCACTCTAATGCTGCACTCACTCTAATGCTGCACTCTGCTCTCAACACAATCACTCACTCTAATGCTGCACTCTGCTCTCAACACAAGCACTCACTTTAATGCTGCACTCACTCTAATGCTCACTCTAATGCTGCACTCACTCTAATGCTGCACTCTACACTCAACACAAGCACTCACTCTAATGCTGCACTCACTCTAATGCTCACTCTAATGCTGCACTCACTCTAATGCTGCACTCTGCTCTCAACACAAGCACTCACTCTAATGCTGCACTCAATCTAATGCTGCACCCTGCTCTCAACACAAGTACTCACTCTAATGCTGCACTCTGCTCTCAACACAAGCACTCACTCTAATGCTGCACTCACTCTAATGCTGCACTCTGCTCTCACTTGATTAACTTGATTAATAGCCCAAGCTTTTACAGTTTTTTTCAACTGCTTACACACTAAATATTTGCTTGTCACACAATTTTCTAAACATGTCCTCCAAACATCATAACCCACCACCAAATCTGCAAAACCATGCACTAATTTTCAGTGTTTGACTCAGTTTTCAATTGACTAAAACACATTTTGCAAAACACCACACACAATTTTCTACCTAACACACAAAAATCTAACAGGAAGTAACTTGATTTCGTTCTTCAAACACAACCCATCAAAATGCCACACTAAATCACCAGTTCTTCACTCTTTCTCTTCACATGTGCAAACACTCTTTACTTTACTGAACACCATCCTATCATTGCCTTAGTATAGGTCTATGAATAGATATAATCTCTATATAGGTATAGACCCTTTCAATCTGCTCCTAGAGGATTTCCGGTTGAAATATTCAGAACCAATGCAGATACTTTGAAAATAGAGAAAATACAGTAATTGGACTTTAGCTTACAGTAATGTTCTACAAAAAGTTGACTTTATGTAAAATTTGTCTTTTTACTCTATTTTTGTTTGTCCCCATGTTACAGTACCATTAGCTCAATACATTTTTCTGTGCCTCCAGAAATGCCTTAGGAACGCTTACTGTAGAATTGTTTGTTTCTGCAGTTGAAAGGGTCTATAGGCCTCTGAATACATACTGTACACAACCCCCCCCCCCCTCACACACACACACACACACACACACACACACACTTGTCTTTAGAAAAAAACAAAATCAGTGTTTTCAAAACTCCATGTACATCTGGTGGTCACTGTATTCTTCTTTGCTTTTTTTCTTGTTTGCTGTAAAATACTGTATTCACAACAGCAAATTATTTGGGAAAAATCACTATTTTTGGTTTCAATATTGCTTGCATTTTTACTGTGTATTTTAACTTCTCTTTGTTGATACCGTAACTTTCACTCTTGTATGGAAATACATATAGAAAGCCTAAGACAGAAGAGCTTTAGGTTTTGAGCAACAGTGTGTACATGATGTATCCAAAATGTCATATTATGACAAAAGTGTTTGTAATGTGAAGCGAATGTTTGCTTTAAACATGTGTTTTTGACATTTTGAATGTTGTGTGTCATTTTGCTGGAGATTTGGGGCATTTTGCATTTTGTGTGAGCAGTTGTGGGTTTTGTGTGTGGAGTTTTGAAAAATAGACACAGAGTTTTGAAAACGTGTGTAAACAATTGTAAAAAACTGTATTTGCTTCAATTCCGGAACTCAACCACATATTCAAACTTTATGAACACCAAAGGTAGGGAGTCACCACTTTCTTTCGCCTCTGATACTGATACTAGTAAATATGGCTGGACTATTTGGGATAGCTCTTTTTACTCAAAATGTGCCAATAGTTGGTGCTCGTTCTATTTGTAACAATTGTCTTACAGTTTTTTACAATTGTTTACACACGTTTTCAAAACTCTGTGTCTATTTTTCAAAACTCCACACACAAAACCCAAAATTGCTCACACAAAATGCAAAATGCCTCAAATCTCCAGCAAAATGACACACTACATTCAAAATGTCAAAAACACATGTTTAAATCAAACATTCGCCTCACATTACAAACACTCTTGTCATAATATGACATTTTGGATACATCATATACACACTGTTGCTCAAAACCTAACGCTCTTCTGTCTTTCATAGGCTTTATGTATTTCCATACAAGAGTGAAAGTTACGGTACAGAGAGAAGTTGAAATACACAGAATTATTGAAACCAAAAATAGTGATTTTTCGCAAATAATTTGCTGTTGCAAATACAGTATTTTACAGCAACAAGAACAAAGCAAAGCAAAATACAATGACCACCAGATGTACATGGAGTTCTGAAAAAGCTGATCTTGCCTAAGACGGAAATGACTGACTACTATCAAATTACTTTTCTTTTTCCAAAGAAAAGTGTGTGTGTGTGTGATTATGTGTTTTTTTAGTAAAAAAGACAAGTTTTACTGTACATAAAGTCGACTTTTTGTAGAACATTCCTTTCAAAATATCTGCATTGGTTCTGAACATTTCAATCCATACCTACATAGAGAGTACAGTATGTCTACTCATAGGCCTATACTAAGGCAATGATTGGATGGTGTTCAGTAAAGTAATGAGTGTTTACACATGTGAAGAGAGAGAGTGAAGCACTGGTTATTTAGTGTGGCATTTTGATGGGTTGTGTTTGAAAAATGAAATCAAGTTACTTCCTGTTTGATTTTTGTGTGTTAAGTAGAAAATTGTGTGTGGTGTTTTGCAAAAAGTGTTTTAGTCAATTGAAAACTGAGTCAAACACTGAGAATTAGTGTATGGTTTTGCAGATTTGGTGTGGGGTTATGATGTTTGGAAGACATGTTTAGAAAATTGTGTGACAAGCAAAGATTTAGTGTGTAAGCATTTGAAAAAAACTGTAACTCACAGGCTAATCAACGGTGGTAGGCCTGACTCTCCTCCGAACTTTATACACTTGGTGGGATCAGCATGGGCAGCAGCTGCAAAGCCACATCTCCTCATTTCTCTGCAACATAAATATTTAAAACAACTATAGGTAAATACTCTAACATGGATTAAGTTAGAACAAGATGGCGTATAGCAGGGACTCTTTTCAGGGCTGCTCAAGCACACCTAAATCAGTGGCGGAGCTAGGGGGTGGCTTAGGGGACTTAAGCCCCGAATCTTTTTTCAAAAGCCCCGAATCTTTTTTTAGTGTTTTAAATTCCAGGCAATTCTTATTTCCAATATAACTTCCCCTCGGTTTCTCTATAAATGTCACAAAATGCTCTATTACTGAGGAAATATATCCCTTATTTTCAAAGCCCAATATTGAAAAATAATTTGACTTGCTACACGATCTATGCCAGGTCTCTGGGCTATCCGCTATGTAATGGTGATTTCAATGGTTAGATTGATTTGTTTAGATCCAGTGAAAATGCTGCCTTGACAACGCTACGTCATGGCTTCGGTGTTCCAAAAAGCCTCTGTCAGAAGTCTGTCACTTTTACAGTCTGTGATAAAACACTTTGTGTACATGTTGTTGAAAGGTTTTGGATATTAGAAAGTTTTTCAAAAGACCACCCAGCTCCGTTCAAGCAACAGCATCGCCCAGTGAACTGACGGATAGTGTTGTTTCAGGTTGGTGATTTCACGTTAAGAGCTTTCAGTCAGTTAGACAGGCTAACGTTAGGCTACTTGGCTAGCTCCCTAGCACTAAATGCTTAACGTTAACGTTAAATGTCCTCGTTCGTCGGCGGTAAAGGCAAATTCAGTACTCTAATAGGCTAGCTAAGCCTACTGCAGAATAAGAAATTCCAGCTCTCAAAACAAAGTGATCCTCGTCTTGTAATAAATTAGGCTACACTGTTTTGAAATGTCAGAAAAACCCATTAACAGTTATCTGCCCATGTCAACTTTTCAGTGTCATATGTTGCACAAAAGAATGTTAACTGTTAGCCTACCTTAAAACCTTGTTGATATCCTATCCACCACCACAGATCTTATAATCCAAGAGTCCACATAAATATAAAAGTCATGTTATGTTGTTTTGGCTGCCTAACTAATGATATATTGAGAGGAAAGGGCTCTTTCCATAAGTGTGTTAATCAAGCACCATGCAGTCTGCATTCATAATCTAAGTGCTTGATTTTATGCACCTGTGTAAAGGGACCTGATGAAACCTATGAATAATCTTGCTAAATTACAAAATTAATATAATTTAGAAACGCCTATGTCAAGATGATAATGCATTCCTTCTAAAATACCCTTGTATCATGATGACTGGCCATACTGTAAAATATATCATAATATTATGTATATTATAGTATAAGATATTCTATATATTTGTCACACAGATGAGATCAGGGAAGAGGAAGAAGGAGAATAGCAATAATAAACAATAATGTCATATCAAACAATAGCCTAATGAAAATAAACAAATACTATAATATACAAACCATAAGAAACGCTTAATTAACTAAGTACATGCTAAACAGATATGAACAGATATTGCCTCTTGAAAGACCCAAAACTATAATTTTACACAGTGTAGTGCCAGTCAGATACCTTGAATCTGTTAAAAAATGTGAAACTAACATTCAAGTCTCAATGTGTCCATTAGTTTACACAAAATTCATTAGAAGTCATTATTTAAGGGGTTATTTAAAAAAAAATTAAATGGGCTAAGCCCCGAATGTTTACAATGTCTGGCTCCGCCCCTGACCTAAATCTAATCTCAACACAATTAAACATAACAAGAATAACCTATTCAACACTTTTGTAAGGTGTTGTATGTGAATTTCCCCCCTAAAGGTCTCATCCAAGAATCAAAAACCCTGCTTATTGCTGACCTTTGAGTCGTCATGTAGACAAGTTTACATTCAAATTCTGCAGCCAGCTTCAGTTATATACAGAATCAAACTATTTTTAAAAAATGAAATACCTGCTGAGAGGTTGTCTATGATCGTGAGAAGGTCTGCAGTCTTCTCTTTCCTGGCCATGCAAATGTATTTTTCAGAAAAGAACAGGTTCCATTTCTCTGCTAACTTGCTGGAGGACTCTGGATGCAAAACCGAAATCTACCTGCAGAAAAACAGAACATTTTTCAAACTCCATACACCCCTGCTGAAAAAAACACAGGGTTCTCAAGTCTCACGCAATGGGCGTGAGACACACGCAATTCAACAAGTTCACACGCTCACACGCCACACCTTGCATTTCTCACGCAGAAATGTGACTAGGGATGTCAAGGTATTTGCATAATTAGTAGAGGAGGCGCAGGGATACGAGAGGATTTCTCACAGGGTTCAGAACTAGCGCACCACTCACCAGCCAAATCAAAAAATAAATAGCCACCGACATCCAATCAAAAAATAGTGTTCGTTGTATCCGGGTAAAATTCCAAAATAGGACATCCCCTCCCTGCAACCACGTTATGTTTGTCCGCTTATGGTTACACGTTTAAGATGTCAAAACTGCACCAAAATTATTTTTATTCAGAAATTCAACTGTCATTTTGGTAAACCAGCCTACTTATGGCACTTTAACAGTGTGTGTAAATCAGGCCTTTCTACGAACACTTGTAACGCTGTAGGCCTACTTTGTGGCAAAATTATTTTCCTATTTATAAACTAAACTAAACTGTCGGTCATTAAGAAAACAATGAAGTGTCGTTGTAGCTTTGTGTAACCCAGACATCAGCAACGTTCATTTTATACGACCAATCACTCTCGTGGCTGCCTGCATTTTCCCTGTCGTCACGGCTGCAACTTTCGCACTCGTTTGTGCTTTTTAGCGGCGTCTTCATCAGGTCCCGGGACACCCGTCTGAGCCTCCATGGATGGACCATGTCAACAATGAATGAAATTAGCTTATTATCAATGAGTGTTTTCAATTTGAGCGAGTATACTACACATACATTTTTTTTCTAAAGATACAGGACTGCTGCAATGAGCTGCCAACCACCATAATGTAGTAGCAACCCAAAATAATGAACTTGCTGTCCTTATAAAAAATAAAAAGTTGGTCTCGGCATGCCCATTCTTGATCCAATGGTTCAGTGGCAATAGGCTACTCAAGTGAAAAAAGCAATTAGCCTAATAAATAAAATATTTGTCTCACTCAGTACATATATCTCGTAAATTGGTGAGCCATAGAATATCCCACCGTCAAGATTATTATATTTGAAAATTCCAATCTATGCCACCTAAATATCAAAGGTTATTTCTACTGACATGCTTCCTGGTGACATAAAAACAAAAATGGTTTCCCCTTGATATAAAGGCTGACATAAGAGACATAGGCTATGCAAGATGGGTACAAATCCCAGACTGTCCTGAAAAACAAACAAAAACAAGAGGATGTATACAATGACAAATTCAAGGACTCAAACTGTTAATGCTTCTTTCCAAAAATCTCACCAGAAGTTATTTAAGGGGTTATTTTAAGAAAAAATTCTTCTGGGGGAGCATGCCCCCAGACCTAACTAAGCTGAGTTACCAACCTTTTGAAGTGAGGGGCCCATTTCACATCTGTGCACATCTATGCCTGGGGGGCCCATTTCACATTTGTGCACATCTGTGCCTGGGGGGCCCATTTCACATCTGATACTCTGTCCATGTGTGCACACCTTTTGCTACATAGTGCACAAGTTTTACACACTTATTTTAGTAAATGGTGCACTCATCTTAGTAAATAATGCACTTACTTTATTAAATTTTACACACAAGCGAAAACATTTTAGTGAGTGAGTCCCCCCCCCCAATCTCACTCCAAGCTGAGCTCAGGCCACCAGCTGGATATGCTGGCGTGACCATCTGAGGAAGTTGGTCATGCTGGTTTGACCAGCCTGTTGTTTGGGATACAGCCTGTCAACCCTGCTGAAAAAAAACAGCCTAACCAGCTAAAGGTAGTTTGCTGGTTGACCAGCTTGTTTGACCACCCTATGATGGTTGACCAGCTAGACCAGCAACTCTCTTGCGAAAACATACCTTCAGCTGGTTTACCCACCTAACGATGGTAATTCAGCTGGTTTTGCTTGTCGTACCACCTCAAGCTGGTCATTTTAGCTGGTGTTGCTGGTTTACACTGCTGGTTTAACTGGCCATGCCAGCTTATGTTGGTCATTCTAGCAAACCAGCATGACCAGCTTGACAGGCTGGTCACCAGCATGACCATCTTGCACCAGCTGTATCCCACAAGACAGGCTGGTCACACCAGCATGACCAGCTACCTCAGATGATCACGCCAGCATATCCAGCTAGTGGCCCAACCAGCTACACCAGCAAAGACCAGCAAGAGCTGGAAGAAAACCAGCAAAGACCAGCTACCAGCATAAGCTGGTTTCTAGCTGTTTTTTCCAGCAGGGTTTAGCTAATCTCTCCAGAAAGACACTCATGCAGACAAACGTGTTCACTACCTTTCAGTGCTTCTTCAAGATTTGATTTGATTTCCGCTAATAAATTATTTTCATTAATGTTACCTAACGTTACAGTAACGTAACATGGTTTAACTAGATGGCTAGCTAGCTTTTGCTAGGCAAACAGTTGAACAACGTTAATTAGCCTAGCTTCTAACTTATACCTAAAGTTAACCCATGACTATTCAGCAATTGACATTATTTTACATTCACATCGTTTTGGGTTCTTCAAGAAAATGTGAATTGGTTATAATGTGTTAATGTCATTAATACTAGTGCATGCCAAGTTACCATTCCCATGCTAACAGCTAAGTTAACATTACAAATGATGACCTTCAACAATAACGTTAACAACTATCCTGAAAGGAACCGTATGTAAGAAAAATATTTCAATTAATCATAAAATGGCCCTGATATGTCACTAGACATTAAGAAATCATGTTCATTTCAAATACTTATATCACTGACAACAGTAGTCCAGCCAGGATATTGTCATTTAAAAAGTGAAGTTGCAGCCCTCAACTGTTGTTGATGTTGTGTTTTGTCATGTCATGTTGTGTTTTGGCCTGATGCGCCACCCTCCAGCTATCTACTAATCACGAAGTCAGTAGTGTTTCGCCATCTGCGTGTGCAACCTCGAGTCAGGGGGGAGGGGGAGGGGATACACCACTCTTCAGTATTTTGAAAGTGATTGCAGTACCAGTTTTGGCCACAATCTTACATATGGTTCCTTTAATAATGTTAGTAACATCACAATATAATTAGACTATGTTAATAATAGGGCTATGTAAATTATGTTGACATGGATGTGATAGACATACAGAATTTACTTACTTGAAACAGGGAAGGAGAGGGAGAACATTTTGACACGTCTGTCCCTCAGTGTCAGTCATTCAAAAGATGGTGGAATCAGAGATTTTTTTTTTGATTTTTTGGAACCGGTTTGGAACGGTCGAGCCTCGATTTCGTGTAACCCAATGCATTGGGTTACTATTTCTAACCCAACACTGGGTCAAATCTACCCAAAACATCATCCAGATTCCTTGACCCAGCATTTGGGTCACTGAAACAACCCAGCAGTTTTTAGAGTGCAGAGATACACAAAAGAAAACACACACATGCACACGCGAATTACACACAAAAGTTGCAAGATGGAGTGGGAGATGGAGACAAATTGACATGTGTGATTTATTTTTGCGGAGAAACTGCAGGACTGGGCAGGACTGGGCAGCGGTCCTATTTTGTCTAAATCTAGTTACAATAAGTTTTAATTAAAAATGTAATAGATTCTTTCTATGCTACACAATTTTGTTACATTAAGTTTAATTAAAAATGTC
This sequence comes from Alosa pseudoharengus, assembly GCF_046254945.1. NCBI lineage: Eukaryota > Metazoa > Chordata > Actinopteri > Clupeiformes > Clupeidae > Alosa > Alosa pseudoharengus. The sequence goes on along the minus strand of NW_027468576.1, from coordinate 40,906,244 downwards.
TTTATATGCTACACATTTTTAATACAGTAAGTTTAATTAAAAATCAGGACCTTGCACACAAACAAACATGTTCTTATTCTCGTATCGCATGTGTTTCTTTCTCATCTGGAGGATTGCTCCTCTGTTTAGCGATTACTCCTCTGTTTAGCGATTGCTCCTCTGTTTAGCGATTACTCCTCTGTTTAGCGATTGCTCCTCTGTTTAGCGATTACTCCTCTGTTTAGCGATTGCTCCTCTGTTTAGCGATTACTCCTCTGTTTAGCGATTGCTCCTCTGTTTAGCGATTGCTCCTCTGTTTAGCGATTGCTCCTCTGTTTAACGATTGCTCATCTGTTTAGCAATCATCTGTTTAGCGATTGCTCCTCTGTTTAGCGATTGCTCCTCTGTTTAACGATTGCTCATCTGTTTAGCGATTACTCCTCTGTTTAACGATTACTCCTCTGTTTAGCGATTACTCCTCTTTTTAGCGATTGCTCATCTGTTTAGCGATTACTCCTCTGTTTAGCGATTGCTCATCTGTTTAGCGATCATCTGTTTAGTGATTACTCCTCTGTTTAGCGATTGCTCATCTGTTTAGCGATTGCTCCTCTGTTTAGCGATCACCTTTACAGAAAGAAGGTGGAACAGAAGGTGGAACAGAAGCTGCAGGAAAACAACTTGAAGGAGACATGGGACTGCATGAAGGTTATCACTGGCCTGAAGAAGAACAGCAGCTCTGTGGAGGGGGACCTGGACAGGGCGGACCAGTTGAACCACTTCTACAACAGGTTTGACTGCCCTGCTCCAGCTCCAATGGCGGTGGTCACTCTCTCACTCATGTCCCTGATGCTCTCACTCTCACTAATGTCCCTGATACCAAGACCAGGTCAGGCTTAGATTAGGCCCAGGTCAGGTCTCTGGATACTGAAGCCATGAATTTGGTGTTCTTGGCACCTTACACAGGATTTCACAGAGATAAACAAAGATATGAATAATACTGATGTCTGTGATAATATTACAGTAATAATACTGATGTCTGTGATAATATTACAGTAATAATACTGATGTCTGTGACTGATGTCTGGGGGGCTGGGTCCTCTCTCACTCTCACTAATGTCCCTGATGCGGCCCAATAAAAGACGGCTCCTCTTATCTCTAGTTCTGCTTTAAATGATCTGAGCCAATTCTTTCTTTTTTAATGAAAGCACTGTTTTTCACCCTCATCACTGGTCGTTACAGGTTTAATGAAAGCACTGTTCTTTCACCCTCGACACTGGTTTAATGCACTGTAGCCCAATGCAGAGCTCAGCACTGTAGCCCAAAGAGCAGCCTGAATGCTGACCTCAGCACACAGCTCCTGTCATGGGACCAGTAACACATTCAGCTCCTGTCATGGGACCAGTAACACATTCAGCTCCTGTCATGGGACCAGTGACACATTCAGCTCCTGTCATGGGACCAGTAACACACATATTCAGTAATTTAAACATATTAGAGAGATGCGCTCTTAGAAGACCCTGAGAGAACTGCACATGCTGAAAGGGATTCTGAGACAAGGTCAGGACCAGATCAACACTAGACCAAGACCAGGTCAGGCTTAGATTAGGCCCAGGTCAGGTCTCTGGATACTGAAGCCATGAATTTGGTGTTCTTGGCACCTTACACAAGCTGAGCTACAGGATTTCACAGAGATAAACAAAGATATGAATAATACTGATATCTGTGATAATATTAATAATACTGATGTCTGTAATAATATTAATAATACTGATGTCTGTAATAATACTACTATTAATAATGCTTCAACACAGATAGATTAATAATACTGCTGCCTGTAATGGGATATACAGAACACTGAACACAGATGATCACTGATTTAACGTGTAGCCTACGCCATAAATAAACACAAATCATGTTCAAATCACTGATTTAACGTGTAGCCTACGCCATAAATAAACACAAATCATGTTCAAATCACTGATTTAACATGTGGCATACGCCATAAATGAACACAGATAATCAAATCACTGATTTAACGTGTAGCCTACGCCACAAATCATGTTCAAATCACTGATTTAACATGTAGCCTACGCCATAAATGAACACAGATATAATCAAATCACTGATTTATGTAGGCTATACAGTATACTCTTTTGATCCCGTGAGGGAAATTTGGTCTCTGCATTTATCCCAATTTGTGAATTAGTGAAACATACAGTGAACACACAGTGAGGTGAAGCACACTATATTTTACTATTGATCTATCTGTTATTCATGACTCAATAGCATAGCCTACTTATTTGTTCGTATGGGTTTATCTGGAAGAGACTTTGACAAGTAGCCTATAGGCTACTAGGCCTACCACGGCAAGTCACCGTGAGGATGACATCTGATCTCAGTGCAGTCCGAGCAATAGGCCCACTGTACTGTAAGCATTGTTGCCAGCAGATGGCATTTGTGAGGGACTTTTTTTACATTTTAATCCAGCGAGGAATTGCGAACGGGATACCAGTTAGCGGTGTAGGCAGGACGGGAAGCCAAAGTAGCTACTTCTGACAAAGGATTTCCACTCACAAGAGAAAGGTCCACACACACACACACACACGCGGATACAGCTGCGCAGGCTGACTCTTCCCTGCCAGGAGTCGGCTACTTATGGCGTTGTTCCCCTGCCCGCCACTGGGCTCTGTGGTTACTGGACTGACTGGCTAACCGGTAGGGATATGACCGAGAAAAACGGGACACGCTGAACATTACGGACAAAAGAGAGGGGAGAGAGCTATTGTTGCAATGAAGGATCTACAACAGCGAGACAAAGTATAGGCAAGAACTTCGTTTTATTGTCCTCTATTTTGTTTTCTTTGGAGATGCATTGACGAACGTATCCGTGGAATTGTACTGTACTGAGGGTCTATGCAAAAAATTTTTGTTTGCAAATCGTCTGAACAAAGGATACGCTCCGGAATTTTGGATCTTCACACAAGAAGTAAAACAGGGGTCACACGAATAGAAAAACACGCCTGATCTGATAGTAAAGACCGCTGGCATCATCACGGAGTGATAAGACAGACATCGAAAGTCATTAGAGGAAATGGGGTGAGTCTGAAAGCGGAGTCGTTCTATGGCAAGTTGTAACCTCAAACCGCTTAGGCTAGGCTACTGGAACTGAAGGAGTGAAAAGTTCTGAATGAATGGGTGCCAGAAAATGTTGTCTCATGACTGTTGAGGCTCCAAGACAACATTGTTTCCGTCCAGCACAGCACCACAGCCTATAGGTTTTTGGCGAACATGTGACTGTTCAAACTACAGGCTAGCAAGAATAGAATCGGCCACTTTCAGCGAGATCAGCATTCTTCAAGTTCTGTTAGACTGTTTGGAAAGCGGCTGCAATGTTTTGCACATTCATTTCGATCGTTTAGAAATGTCCGTGTGTGGGTGTAAACGTGATCATGACACGGACTGAGCCATTGTAGGCTATCCCTTGTATACGACCAGACTTCTCCGGCATCCAACAACACACTGTATCTTACTGTAACTTGTAGTGAAGTTTCAACAAATAGGCGATAACTCCACGAGTTATAGCGCTCCACGGATGTATGACGACTTATACATGTATTTGCCTTAAACCTGCAAGAGGTTATTGACAAAATATGTTGCGCAGATGTTTTGGCACACTGATCAGCACAGTTTCTCCAAATGTGGCGTTTCAAGTAGCGTGGAACTTGTGCAGCCAGTAATATTCAGGACGTTGTGTAGCACAGACGATGATGGGGGAACAATAACGAAGTGAATGGTCCACGGTGGCTGGATGCGTTGTGTGGTCAGCATCATTATCCCGCATCATTACCCTGCTCAGTGTTTTATGAGGTTATGAATATGAGATGCCTGCGTTTATCAGCATCTTAAATGGCAGTGACCTGGGGAGGATTTAGAAAGCAAAGCCTGATATCATGAAATAGGCCGTCCGATGTAGTTACAGGTCAGACCTGCACCGTGCAATGTCCAATGAAGTCCAACCAATGGTTCGTTGTAAACTCTGGGCTGTTTTTTGCAAATACTGCCATCCCATAATACAGCTCAGTTGACCGAGCTTGGACCCGCATTACCTAGCAACGAGAAATGGAGACTGGTAGCCTACTTTGATACTATACTGCTACTGCTACTAGGCCTACTCATCTTTATTTGTATAGCACCTTTCACACAGAATGCAGCTCAAAGTGCTTTACATTTGGAGCATTTAATACAATAATAAAGACACAAATGTAAACAAACAAACAAAACAAGAAATAACATGTCAGAGATTTAGAATGAAGTAAAAATGAGCATTCACAAGATGGTACGGAGATAGAGAGATGAGTGGAGACTGTTACTTTGCTAATGCAGATTCTGATGCGTTCTCTCTCTCTCTCTCCCCCCTCTCTTCTTCTCTCTCTCTTTCTCCCCTTCTTTTCTTCTCTCCCTCTCTCCTCCTCTCTCTCCCCCCTCTTCTCTCTCTCTCTCCTTTCCTTCTCTCCCTCTCTCCTCCTCTCTCTCCCCCCGCTCTTCTTCTCTCTCTCTCTCTCCCCTCTCTCTCCTTTCCTTCTCTTTCTCTCTCCTCTCTTTCTCTCCCCCCTCTCTCCTCCTCTATCTCTCCCTCTCTCCTCCTCTCTCTCCCCCCTCTCTTCTTCTCTCTTTCTATCTCTCCTTCCTCTCTCTCCCCCTCTCTTCTTCTCTCTTTCTCTCCCCCCTCTCTCCTCCTCTATCTCTCCCTCTCTCCTCCTCTCTCTCCCCCCTCTCTTCTTCTCTCTTTCTATCTCTCCTTCCTCTCTCTCCCCCCTCTCTTCTTCTCTCTTTCTCTCCCCCCTCTCTCCTCCTCTATCTCTCCCTCTCTCCTCCTCTCTCTCCCCCCTCTCTTCTTCTCTCTTTCTATCTCTCCTTCTCTCTCTCCCCCTCTCTTCTTCTCTCTTTCTATCTCTCCTTCCTCTCTCTCCCCCTCTCTTCTTCTCTCTTTCTATCTCTCCCCCCTCTCTCCCCCTCTCTTCTTCTCTCTTTCTCTCCCCCCTCTCTCCTCCTCTATCTCTCCCTCTCTCCTCCTCTCTCTCCCCCTCTCTTCTTCTCTCTTTCTATCCCCCCCTCTCTCCTTCTTTCCTTTTTCCCCTCTCTCTACTCCTGTCAGTTTGCTCATAAGAGCAGATGTGTGTTCTGTATGTCCACAGCTGGATGTAAAGCAGTTCCAGTGCTGAGCAGTGTGTGTGTCTATTTATAGGTGTAATCACAGAGGGAAGTTCAGGTGTGTGTGTGTGAGAGAGAGAGTGTGTGACTGAGACTGTTCTGTTGTTTCCACATTTCTTTCACCGGTTACTCTCCTGACTTCTCCCAAACAGAACAGGAGCCACGTCTGACCAGTAAGCATGCATCCTCAGCAAAGAGAACGGTAAGAGATGTGTGTGTGTTTGGGATGTGTGTGTGTGTGTGTGTGTGTGTGTGTTTTCCACATGCTGCAGGGTTTTGTAGTTTTTGTGAAAGTTTGTGCTGCATGTATTTGTGTTTGAGTCACCATGGCGATGTCCTGTATGTAGAGTATGTCATTTATCCATTTGTCCACTAGACAACACACAATCACCCACGGCAACACACACAATCACCCACGGCAACACACACAATTACCCAAGGCAACACACACAATCACCCATGGCAACACACACAATCTACCACAGCAACACACACAATCACCCACGGCAACAAACACAACAATCACACACGGCCACACACACAATCTACCACCGCAACACACACAATCACCCACGGCAACACACACAATCTACCACGGCAACACACACAATCACTCACGGCCACACACACAATCACCCACGACAACACACACAATTACCCACGGCAACACACGGCCACACACACAATCACTCACGGCCACACACACAATCACTCAAGGCCACACACACAATCACCCACGGCAACACAGCTGGTGCCAGCTCAGCCATCATTGGCAGTTTTCTGATGTTCAGTCGAATCTAATCAGTTAGGGCTTTCAGACATACGTGTAAGACCGGAAGTTCTGCGGATGTTAAACGGTGGGGCCGTATATCTGAACAACATAAACGGTCATGGAAGTCTGAACTTAGCCGGTTGTTCTACTGCTCCCCTCCTAGTATTTCCTCCGGACATTATGTAAATGTGCTGTGTCTGAACGAAGCATAGAACATGCGGTTAAATTCACACCTAGTGATGACGTTTCTTTCTTGCGTCTATGTGATGGGGGCACTTAAATCTGACTTAAAGCCATAAATGCCAGTGTCATGATGGAGTGGCATAGTGCTGTCCAGAAAATCTCCGACCTGGAAAGATGCAGACATCACGGAGCTACTGTCCATGAGGGCAGACAGCATTGTGATAGAACACGTGAAGGGAATGGCAAGAGACACGTTGATGTAGCCTAGAACCGCATCACAAGGCCAAAGGAATTTAAAAGACCAAATCAGGCGCTGAAAAGGTAGTTTAATTGTTAGCCAACACGGTCGGTTTTCTGTTCATTGATAGCCTTCTCATGACCTCACTGCTGAGCCCAATATTGTTGAGAATAATATGCCTAGAGAAAATGAAAACGAACAAAACACAACTTTGTTTTAAGCTCCTTACGTAAATGCAATATAGACACAAGAGGATGCTTTTGGAAAAATAAACCATGAAAAAACAAATCACTTCACTGTAATGTTAGTATTTTGTTTGTTGTTTAAAAACGTATGATGGCCTTTTAGTCTTGAGTTAGCCTACTGAATTGGCTGGTACCATAAAGTTTGTGCATGCTCTCTCCAACGCAAACCAGATTTGGGGTTCCATAGCCAAGTAATTCTGCTATATAACGTTGAAAACAGATAAATGTGTTTATTTGAAGCACACCTACAGCTTCAAGTATGTGCACTTACGTGACTACTTCAAGTATTAGCCTACAATAGATTTTTCTTCTTTAGCCTACATAATGCATACATTTTATGAACAAAAACAACAGCTGTGACAGCGGCCGCAAATATTCTGCATCATATCTCGCCTCTTGTGAACTCTACAAGCCCACACCCCTCACTCGACAACCACACAGAGATTCTGTAATGTGCGTATGTCGTTCACACATAGGTCCGTATAAGGTCCGCAGGTTAGCATCATATCTGAATCATCCGAATGGTAGAACCTCCGTCTGACAAACCTCCGCATCCAGAGTAGGGTTGGGTATCGTTTGGGTTTTATCCGATACCGGTGCTAAATCGATACTTTTAAAACGGTGCCGAAGCGGTGCCTGAACCGGTACTTTGTTTTTAAAATATTTTAAATTAAAATGGTCTAAAGCATGAATTGCTTTTTTTTTATTGATAAGACAAATTTGAACATGAAATTGAACTGTTATATTCAATTTACTATCAATATCTCATTGCTCCTACGAATAATACATTTAAATGTTAAAACAGCTTGCCATGCATGCACACACAATAGTAAGCTCTGCTTTCAAGTTTACCCAGTGTAGGCGGTTTGCCATAAGGTATGTTAAAACCGCTTGCCATAGAACTGCCAGGTCATGGACAACGACAATTGCAAGCAAGCTAATCTAACAGGGACTCTCCAGTTAATTCAGTGTGTTCCCAAATGCTTCAAGAAATTTCATGTCTTAAAGGAACACGCCACCCAATGTCAGTAGTAATATATGTTCTTACCTTAACTTTCACGAGTTGAGTCATACCTCTCCCGTGTCGGTACGTGCACTCAAACGCTCTGGTGCGCGGCGCGAATGTGTTAGCATGTTGCTATGCTAGCGGGCTCAGACAGCCAAAAGGGAGGATAGAAAAGGATAGCCAAAGAGGGAGGAAGATAGCAGTAATCAAAAACATCCACGTTTTCCCTACTTAAATAGAGTTGCACGAGTAGTTGATAAAAATGTGTAAGGTCGCACAACATGAAACGTGGCGATTTCCCAAGCGAATAAACAGGAGAACTACAATGTGTGGCGCAATAGCACTTGGGAGTACTTCGACCTAGCGTAGTAATATTAATTAACACCTAATTGTAGATCCTATCCGAAACCGAAATCCACGTTGTTGTTCGATGCAGTTACTACCGTTTGCGTCGGCACCGGTGCCATATTAGAACTGTGTTTCGGTGCCCAACCCTACTCCGGAGGTTATATCTGAAAGCCCTTAGTGTGTGTGTGTATGTATATGTGTGTGTATTTATGTGTGTGTTAGGGCTGGGCGATATATCGGTATTACGACTACGACCGATATATTTTTGAAAACGATATGTAGTTGAGACAATATCGTAATACCGGTATTATGTCAAATAATGGGCCATTTTATCAAAGCCACTTGCTCTTCTGTGTTCAGACCATTCAGATAGCCGCAGCTCTGCTCAACTGCGCCCCTTGCGTGTGCACGTTCTCCCTCGCAGCACTACAAACTTTCAAACATGACGGACACTGAGTCAGATTTTGTTTACCTTGATCAGAGGTTGGTGCTGATGCCTTTTCCGTCGGCACATCAACGGTTAGACCGAGAATTCTCGTTGTGAAATCAAAATTCCACTGGAGCTCCAAGCGGTTTTGTACGCAGATTTAAGTTACAACACTGTTTAGCAGCTACAGCTCTTCGACATAGCCTAGTTAATTTAAATACACTGATGAATGCTTGCGTTTAGCGACAGTAGCAGATCTAAAGTCCTCAGGGATTTTATTAAGAGGATATGCACGCGACTCGCGAGCAGTTAGGGCATCATTTTTTATGATTCCTGAAACCCCATTCAATCGTGCATAGGGATTTTTCTTACGAACCGGAACATGCAAAAATGAACAAAACGACGGTAGCGTTGAGTGACTCAGTTACGTTGTTTAAGTAGCCTAATTTTTTACAACTTTTTTTGTTGTTGATAACATGTCTAGGCCATCATAGTCTACATTTGCTTGTCATCTAGGCCCTATCAAACCCTTACAGGTAAAAAAACTGCATTGTGTGACAAAACTGCAGGTTTTTTCAATATTGTTGTGCCCAAAATAGCCTATTGCATTGTGCAGTACAATGTAGGCCTGTGTTGTCAGTCAGGGTCAACTTTTGGTCTTTTGTTATTTGCACAGCTTTATCAGAGCAACTGTAGCCTATGCCTATTGTAGGCCTATGTTATTGTTTACACTTTTTTGCACAGCTCTGTTAGAGCAGTCTGAAATTAATATAATTAAAACTGGCTGTGTTGTCATAATTGTTGTGTTGAGTGAATATATGAAGCACTTTGCTCTTTCTGTTTGAAATATCAATATCGTATCGATATCGTATATCGCCAATCAGCCCCAAAATATCGGGATATCAGTTTTGGTCCATATCGCCCAGCCCTAGTGTGTGTGTGTATGTATATGTGTATGTATGTGTGTGTGTATGCATATGTGTGTGCATGTGTGTGTGTGCGTGTGTATGTATTAGGGCTGGGCGATATGGACCAAAAGTCATATCCCGATATATTTAGGTTGAATATACAATATATATCCCGATATTTTTTCCGCAAAGTTAGAGCTGTAAAATGAAATGTTCAGTCAAATATGAGTAGTTTTATTGAAAACTCACTACTCAAATAACAATAAAATGCAAACATAAAACTGGAGTGCCTTTTTTGAAGTCAAAGCTCCATAAGGTGCACATTTAAATAATAATAAAAAATATCTTAAATAAAAAAAAGCCTATAAAATAAAATAGGCCGATCTTTTTCTGAAATAAATATATTTATATGAGAAAAGTAGCGTGCAGTTTCACAGCAGTGCAGAGAGGGGAGCAGTGCAGAGAGCTTCGGTCAGCGGCTTGCGTGGAGCAACGATCACGGCGCAAATTTGAACTATATCGATATATGCGATATGGTCTAATTCCATATCACATTTTTAAATATATCGATATATCTTTTATATTGATTTATCGCCCAGCCCTAGTATGTATATGTGTGTGTATGTATATGTGTGTGTATGTGTATGTATATGTGTGTGTGTATGTGTGTGTGTATATGTATATGTGTGTGTGTGTGTATGTATGTGTTGAGCAGATGTGTGTGTGTGTTGAGCAGATGTGTGTGTGTGTGTGTGTGTGTGTATAGCCCTAAACCTCCAGACGTGTGTGTGTGTGTGTATAGCCCTAAACCTCCAGACGTGTGTGTGTGTGTGTGTGTGTGTATAGCCCTAAACCTCCAGACGTGTGTGTGTGTGTGTATATACAGTATAGCTAGGGCTGGGACAACGCGTCGACGTAATCGATGACGTCGACGCAAAATATGAGCGTCGATTCGTCAAGCATAACGTGCTGCTAAATATTTTAAATTTTACACCTTCAGTGTTTTTCATACGTTGACTAATCTGTGGCTGGGCACCACGAAATCAAAACCGGCCACCACACATTGATGTTCTATGTTGTAGGCCTGCTATTTAAATTAAAGATAAGATAAAATAATTTCATTGAGCTGCACTTGCCACTTACTCACACAGCCTTTCCTCGCCCCGCCCGCTCTCTCTCGTAACGAGCCCGCTGCTCCTCCTCTGCATGTGCATTTAACAAAATATTCACGATTGTTGAAGGATTGTTGTTGCCACATAGAAGCACTGCATAGAACACAGTGGGCTACATTGCTATTAAATCCGCTTAGCATAGTGACCATGCTGCGCAAATTTGTTCAAAACCGCTGCATTAAAGTTAAAGTAAACTCTGCTAAGGTCTTATCACAACATAGTACATTGAGGAGACTAAACGAAGTTAAGTTACAGTATGCAATCAAGCAGTAACCTTATCTCAAAGCTAACGTTAGAATACTGTTTGGATGTCAAGTTTAGCATGCTTACTTGCAGCTGCTTGTATTACTCATGCAGGGCTCATTTTATTGACTCTGTTTGCAAAATCCAGATGGAAATGGAAAAGTGTTTTCCAAGACTCAAAAGTGCTTGTCCAAAGGAGAAGTACAAACTGTTATTTGAACTACGTTATGAATTGCATCCACACATGATTCCCACAAGAACGTCTTAAAATTACTAACTGAAACTTTATTGAATGCTACCGCTGACTCTGACTAAGAATACATTACTTTGCACTTGTAGTTACTTGCACTTCAGTCTTTTATTTTGGAATCTTAAGAGCAATAAACATATATTGCAATGTTAAATAATTCATGTTTTTTCATTCAGATATGTAAATAAACATGTATAAGTTGCTATTAGTGAATTAATGGGGAGATAATCGATAATCGAATCGAATCGAAATCGAATCGGACTGAAAAAATGAATCGTTAGATTAATCGATGCATCGAAAAAATAATCGCTAGATTAATCGTTTAAAAAATAATCGTTTATCCCAGCCCTAAGTATAGCCCTAAACCTCCAGACGTGTGTGTGTGTGTGTGTGTGTGTGTGTATAGCCCTAAACCTCCAGATCAGCTTCATCAGCTCCATGTCTGTGTTTGTCTGTGTCTGTGTGTGTGTGTGTGTGTTTGTGTCTGTGTGAGTGCGTGTGTGTTAGTGTGTGTGTGTGTGTGTGTGTGTGTGTGTGTGTCTGTGTGTGAGAGTGTGTGTGTGAGAGTGCATGTGTGTTTTAGTGTTTTTGTGTGTGTGTGTGTGTGAGAGAGTGCATGTGTGTTAGTGTTTGTGCGTGTGTGTTTGTGAGAGTGCATGTGTGTTAGTGTGTGTTAGTGTTTGTGTATGGTGTGTGTGTGTAAGTGTGTGTGAGAGTGCATGTGTGTTAGGGCTATATTTTGGGTCACCAGCGCATGGCGTAAAGTTCGTTATTCACCGGCGCGAAGTTGAATTCGTTATTTTGCACGTTTATTTTTTAAGCATTGCGCCCAGGGGTGTGGCAATTGACAACCTAGGGAGGGACCTGGCGCATTGTCTAAAAATCGCTATCATACACCACCTAAACCTGGTCAGAAGTCAATGGCGAGTTGTTCATATGCTATTTTAAGAGCGCATGTCAACAGTCATATTGGCAGGTGCACGCACCATCCTTCTATCATTCATGAACGCACACCAGCGCACGTCCATGCAAAGCATTACAAATTGCACGATTACAATGGGAAACATAATTAGAATAAAGATATTACGAAATACTGTACATCTCATGATGAGTAGTTATTCACCATCATTTGCAAATTGGAAATGACGGTTAAAAGTGATTAGGGGAGAGGCGAGAGACACGTATGGAGCACAGCTGAAGATGCACTGTCACGAGATATAAGCAACTCCTCTGCAGGATAAATGTTGTTTTATTCAGTCATTTGAGCAACATTAGGGTAAGTGTTGCTTTTTCCAGCCTATGTTTTCGATGGTAACCCATTGTCAGTCAATAGTGAAAGTAACTGCATATAACTGTCTTGTCGTTGACTGACTCCTTGGTGAAGTTAGTTTCACTTTGCCAATGAGTTCAAATAATAGACGAGTGCAAATGCGTGAAGGCTATGCTAGGTTTTAGTAAAGCATGGTTTAAGAATGACTATTCCATACGGTCTCGCAAGCAGCCTCCTTCAAATGCGCCTTTGAATGCCAAAATACCGATGCATTTATTTGACATATCGCGCGTTGCGCCGTTAAAGGGAATGACAGGTGTCATTCTCATTGGTTTAAAATGATGTTACGCCCCAAACACACCCATATGACTGATTAAAAGACCCAGGAACACCTTGTTACGCCATGCGCTCCACTTTTGAGAACGAAACCCCTCCCAATGTGATCTGGACATCCTACTAAATTTGAATAGACTTTTGACGAGTGACGATGCACTTTAGAATGTCATGATAGGGCCCTTTGTGTGTGTATGGTGTGTGTGTGTAAGTGTGTGTGAGAGTGTATGTGTGTTAGTGTGTGTGTGTGTAAGTGTGTGTGAGAGTGCATGTGTGTTAGTATGTGTGTGTGTGTGTGTAAGTGTGTGTGAGAGTGCATGTGTGTTAGTATGTGTGTGTGTGTGTAAGTGTGTGTGAGAGTGCATGTGTGTTAGTATGTGTGTGTGTGTGAGAGTGCATGTGTGTTAGTATGTGTGTGTGTGTGTAAGTGTGTGTGAGAGTGCATGTGTGTTAGTATGTGTGTGTGTGTGTGTGTGTAAGTGTGTGTGAGAGTGCATGTGTGTTAGTATGTGTGTGTGTGTGTGTGTGTGTGTGTAAGTGTGTGTGAGAGTGCATGTGTGTTAGTATGTGTGTGTGTGTGTGTGTGTGTGTGTGTGTGTGTGTGTGTGTGTTAGTGTGTTAGTTTCCTGTCATGGTTTCCCCTTTCTGCTGCCAGGGCGTCCTTTTCTGTGTCAGACGGCAGAGATGGACACACTCTCTGGATACAGTCTCACTCTTACACTCATACAAGCACACAAACACTGTCATTCAAACACACACTCTCACTATCACACAAACTCTCACTGCGACATTCAAATACACACTTTCCCTGTCACTGAGAGCGGGGTAGGAATGTGGTGTCACAGCACTGTGTGGTCTCTCTCTCTCTCTCTGGGGCTGCTGTAACTGGAGGGTTGCCGGTTCGAATCCTGACCAGTAGGCACGGCTGAAGTGCCCTTGAGCAAGGCACCTAACCCCTCACTGCTCCCCGAGCAACGCTGTTGTAGCAGGCAGCTCACTGCGTCGGGATTAGTAAGGTTAGGGTTAGGTTGGGTTACACTGGCAGGTTAAATACAGACTAGATTTTTTTTTTATCTTAATATAAGATAAATAACACTTAGATTTTATTTTTTGCAGTGAAAAAAAAAGAAAACATTGTGGCAAAGGCAACATAATTCTAGCTAATCAACACATTGCCTCAGGGATCAAATGTCAATAAGTTCAATGGAGAATTTCATACTCAACCTTTAACAGAGGGCAGACCCTCCTCACCTCACCTCCCTGACGTCATCATGGTATTCCAGAGTATATGATAAAGCGTTCTTTAAAGCGTTCTTTAAATTGCATGCATTATTATTCCATAGACATTTGCCCTTTTTACTGTAATATACAGCATCTCTCACCCGAGCCCCCTGAACTGACTATATGAAATGAGAGAGAGAGAGAGAAAGAGATGTGCAAGACACACAGTTGAAATAAATGAAACAATGTAATCAAATATATCAGACAATGTAATCAAATATATCAGACAATTAAATCAAATATATTAATGATGTTCCACGTTATTTGCCTCGCCCCATGTTGCCGCGGTGATTTCCACTGCGGCAGAAATCATTAGCGTCTGTGCTTATTAAAAACATCAGCTTCAGTTTGAATCATCGGCCCAGCAGAACAGCAGCCTACTGAGATAAGAGGCAGTGGAGGCAGATGGAGCCTCCACACACACACTGACACACACACACACACACCGCGGGGCAAAACCATTTCATCTGTCACTTCCATTTGCAGATGAGCAGCCACAACTGGGCAAAGTGAACCTCGTAAACGTCAGATGAATCCCAAACAGTGTGTGTGTATGTGTGTGTTAACAAGCACAGCTTTACAGAAACAAATACACACTCACACAAATACACAAAAGATGCACAGACACACGCATGCACGCACGCACACACTGTGGAGAGAAATACTAAACACACACTCCCCTGACATGCCAGCACAAACTTTATGGAAACAGTGGATGTCTTGCAAAATCCAACACAGACTGTGCAGGAGCACTAGCTACTCTACCCATTATACAGAGAGAGAGAGAGAGTAATGTGCTAGCTACTCTACACATTATACTTATACAGAGAGCGAGTAATGCGCTAGCTACTCTACACATTATACAGAGAGTAATGCGCTAGCTACTCTACACATTATACAGAGAGAGAGAGAGAGAGTAATGCGCTAGCTACTCTACACATTATACAGAGAGAGAGTAATGCGCTAGCTACTCTACACATTATACAGAGAGCAAGTAATGCGCTAGCTACTCCACACATTATACAGAGAGAGAGAGGGAGAGTAATGCGCTAGCTACGCTACACATTATACAGAGAGCAAGAAATGCGCTAGCTACTCCACACATTATACCGAGAGAGAGAGAGAGAGTAATGCGCTAGCTACGCTACACATTATACAGAGAGAGAGTAATGCGCTAGCTACTCTATACATTATACAGAGAGCAAGTAATGCGCTAGCTACTCCACACATTATACAGAGAGAGAGAGGGAGAGTAATGCGCTAGCTACGCTACACATTATACAGAGAGCAAGAAATGCGCTAGCTACTCCACACATTATACAGAGAGAGAGAGAGAGAGTAATGCGCTAGCTACGCTACACATTATACAGAGAGAGAGTAATGCGCTAGCTACTCTATACATTATACAGAGAGCAAGTAATGCGCTAGCTACTCCACACATTATACAGAGAGAGAGTAATGCGCTAGCTACTCTATACATTATACAGAGAGAGAGTAATGCGCTAGCTACTCTACCCATTATAAAGAGAGAGAGAGAGAGTTATGCGCTAGCTACTCTACCCATTATACAGAGAGTAATGCGCTAGCTACTCTACACATTATACAGAGAGCGAGTAATGCGCTAGTTACTCTACCCATTATAAAGAGAGAGAGAGAGAGTTATGCGCTAGCTACTCTACACATTATACAGAGAGAGAGTAATGCGCTAGCTACTCTACACATTACACAGAGAGAGAGAGAGAGAGTAATGCGCTAGCTACGCTACACATTATACAGAGAGTAATGCGCTAGCTACTCTACACATTATACAGAGAGAGAGAGTAATGCGATAATTGCTCTAGAGCCACGCTAGCAAAGTAATATCAAAACACTGTCTGCACTGTGCTTATGCTGTGTGTGTGTGTTGCCCTGTGCATCTACATCCAACAGCTGGCCCTATCCAGGGAAGGCGAGTATGTGTGTGTGTGTGTGTGTGTGTGGAGGCCAGATCCCCCTGAAGGAGAGGCTTAGGGTGTGTGACTCACACAGCCCGCTTAGCCTGATACGACCAGACATGTGAGCATCGCTGGAGGTGACACACACACACACACACACACACACACACACACACACTGGTCCAAGGATGCTCAGGATTGCTAAGGGGCTTTGCCACAGGAGCTAGTAGGCCAGATGTTCCTGTCTCCCTACTACTACCACCTGTGTGGCCAGGCTGATGATATCTCTCAGGCGTTCTGTGTGTGTGTGTGTGCGTATGTGTGTTTGTGTGTGTGTGTGTGTGTGTGTGTGTGGGTGTTTGTGTGTGTGTGTGTGCGTGCGTGTGGGGAGTTCACTGACTCGCTGAGGCTCCCTACCACCACCTGTGTGCCAGGCTGATGATATCTCAGGCGTGGGATGATAAAACAGAGAGAGCGGATTAATCTAGCTGAAGGCGTCCAGTACCCTGGGTGTGTGTGTGTGTCCTGGGAAGGAGCCAGGACCGCTGGACACGCTGGACGGAGAAACATTCGGTGGTGTGTGTGTGTGTGTGTGTGAACAAAGAAGAAGCTGTGTTATTACTGTGCAGGGAAGATTAGCCAATCAACACGTTGGTTGACCAGCACTAAGAGGGGCCCTCGTTTACGACCGTTTTCCTGCGGCATTATGGGAAGGTGCCAGTGAGCAAGTTAGCGCGCAAGGGCACGTGTGTGTGTGTGTCCTTATTCACTCCCAATGAAGCGTTTGGTGGCGTGCATGTCTTACTATGCCATCAGCAGGTGAGTGTGAGACAGCTTTACACACACACACACGTCTACAAATGCTTCATAACTATGTGTTTGCACAGAGGAAGATCAATCTGAAGTTATTGTCTCACACACACACACACACACACGCGCGCGCGGCGCATCACAGGATGGGGCGAAGGAGAGAAGCCCATCGCACTGACATTGACTGTGTGTGTGTGTATGTGTGAGACACAGCCTTGTTCAGTAAATGTGTGTGTGTGTGTGTGTACGTGTGTGTGTGTGTGTGTGTGTGTGTGTGCATTCTGTGTGATGCAGCCTTGTTCAGTAAATGTACTCTGGCCTTCCTTTTGGACAACGTTTTGAGTTCTGATCAAATATGATGTAATTTAATAAACAAGGTCTGTTTTTTTCCTCCCTAGATATTTTTCATCAGTGTATTGCTCTGATCCTTCAGACTGATGCAGGAATGTTTGTCGGTGTGTGTGTGTGTGTGTGTGTGTGACTATGGACTATGTGAAGGGAGGACACAAAAATAAAGAATGTGAAGGACAATGCTTCTGTACCAGACACACTTACACACACACACACACACACACACACACACACACACACCGACCCACCACTGGGTTGTTTTGTCTGTGAAGCTGTGCGAATGGCCCGGCTGACGTGATTGGTGGAAATCCTATAAATAGCTGGTGGAAGTGCATCTCTGATTGGTGGAAATCCTATAAATAGCTGGTGGAAGTGCATCTCTGATTGGTGGAAATTCTATAAATAGCTGGTGGAAGTGCATCTCTGATTGGTGGAAATCCTATAAATAGCTTGTGGAAGCGCTGCGATCTCTCAGGCTGGGAGCAGTTGTGCGTTTGGGCGCATGGAGATCAGATGCAGCATCGACAGGCACAAACACTAACACTCACACACACACTCACGCACACACACACAGTCATATACGCGCACACACACTAACAGGCATGCACACACACACTAACACGCATGTACACACACACTAACACACACTCACGCGCATATACGCACAAACACACACTAAGACGCACACACACTCGCATGCACGCACACACTAACACATGTACACACACTAACACGCACGCACACAAACACACACACATGCATGCACACACACTAACACATTTACACACACACTAACACACATGCACGCACACAAACACACACTCACACATTGCACGCACACACACTAACACATGTACACACACACTAACATGCACGCACACAAACACACACCGACACACATGCAGATACACACACTCAAACACATACA
Organism: Alosa pseudoharengus; assembly: GCF_046254945.1. Classification (NCBI taxonomy): domain Eukaryota; kingdom Metazoa; phylum Chordata; class Actinopteri; order Clupeiformes; family Clupeidae; genus Alosa; species Alosa pseudoharengus. The sequence continues at coordinate 40,888,355 of NW_027468576.1, read as the reverse complement.
CATACATGCGTACACTAACACACAAGCCCAAACACATACACACCACATGTGTGTGTGTGTGTGTGTGTGTGTGTACAGAACATGGTTTATAAGGACCTCATGCTGTGTGTGTGTAAGTGTGTGTGTGTGTGTGTACAGAACATGGTTTATAAGGACCTCATTTTGTGTCTCTGCCATAGCAGATCATATGTAGATCATAAGAGCACTTAGCTTCTCAGGTTAACATAGCAGATCATATGTAGATTATAAGAGCACTTAGCTTCTCAGGTTAACATAGCAGATCATATGTAGATCATAAGAGCAGTTAGCTTCTCAGGTATTAGCTTCTCAGGTTAACATAGCAGATCATATGTAGATCATAAGAGCAGTTAGCTTCTCAGGTATTAGCTTCTCAGGTTATCAACAGACATTTGCACTGAGCTGTTCCAAGGATGCTTTGTGAGTTAATGGGGCTAATGGTGTGTGTGTGTGTGGGGGGGGGGGGGGCTAGATGAATGTGTGTGAGCTGGCTAATGGGGCTAGGTGTGTGTGTGTGACCGCACTGGGCTGTGTTGGCTGCGCTGGGCTGTGTTGACCCTAGGTGTGTGTGTGTGTGTGTGACCGCGCTGGACTGTGTTGACCCTAGGTGTGTGTGTGTGTGTGTGACCGCGCTGGACTGTGTTGACCCTAGGTGTGTGTGTGACCGCGCTGGGCTTGGCTGCGCTGGGCTGTGTTGACCCTAGATGTGTGTGTGTGTGACCGCGCTGGACTGTGTTGACTGCACTGGGCTGTGTTGACCACACTGATGGTGTGATGGCTACCGTGGAACTCTGTGGAACTGTGTTTGTAGGTCAATGAATGTGCTTTGTGTGAGTGTGTGTGTTTATGTGTGCGAGAGAGAGAGAGAAAAGAGTGTGTATGTGTGCCCAAATATGTGTTACTGTGTGTGTGTGTTTATGTGTGCGAGAGAGAGAGAGAGAGAGAGAGAGAGAGAGAGAGAGAGAGAGAAAAGAGTGTATATGTGTGCCCAAATATGTGTTACTGTGTGTGTGTGTGTGTGTTTATGTGTGCGAGAGAGAGAGAGAAAAGAGTGTGTATGTGTGCCCAAATATGTGTTAGTGTGTGTGTGTGTGTGTGTGTGTGTGTTGCTGATAAGTCCCACTCTGCTCAGTGGGCTGATAACTCTCCCTGAAGGGACCTTGGCACCGTCGGCCTCCATGGAATGTTCCAGCTGGCTGCTGAATGAAAGCCCTCAGCTCAACACAGCCCTGAGCTCCAGTGTGTGTGTGTGCATGCGGGCGCTTGGTCTGTTTGTGTGCCTGTGTGTGAGAGAGAGATTTGTGGTGTGTGTATGTGTGTGTGTATTGTATGCATACAGGTCTGTTTGTGTGTGTTTAAATATATGCGTTATATGCTGTGTATGTGTGTGTGTGGTGTGTATGTGTGTGTGTTTAAATATATGCATTATATGCTGTGTATGTGTGTGGTGTGTATGTGTGTGTGTTTAAATATATGCATTATATGCTATGTGTGTGTGTCTGGGTGTGTGTGTGTGTGTGTGTGAAGGTAAGGTAGATTTGGTTTGCAGTAGAGTGAGTCGGCTGCTTCCACACACACAGACAACGGGCCCTATCATGACATTCTAAAGTGCATCGTCACTAGGGTTGCAAAGGGGCAGAACATTTCCGGTAAACCAGTTTACCAGTTAAGCTGGGGAATTTTGGAAATATTCCAAATTGGAAACTTTCATGGAATTAAAGGAAATTATGGGAATTAATGGGAATTTACGGGAATTAACTGGGAATTTTTGGTAACTCCTACTGTTTCATATACAGACATTAACATTTTGTTTTGTAATAAGCAATATGATTTGTTTGTTCGTATTTTCGCTTAGCTTAGCATACAAAGATGGCTAACATGCTAGCGGGAATCCCATTCTCTGCCTATGGTTTACTAGCGTGCTAAGCTAGCAACACTGAAACCACTGAACTGCCCAATATACACCACGCCACTCAACAACAAAATCCAATTGGTTGGAACATTGACTGACAATCAGTTTGTTCAGTTAGAATCCCAGAAAATGGTAAAACAAATAAAAATACAATGACAACATACCACCCCAACCAAACCTTATAGATTATGTAAATTATATATAAATTGTCAAGCTTAATCAGACAGATTAATCGTCCCATTACAGTTTATGCAAAATGACGTACACCCATTTGAATGAAGACTCTGTTTGCAAACTTTCACCAGTTATTCCCACATGAGATGACTTTTTCACTGGGAATTTATCTTCCCCATGCACATGAACGCATCATAGGTTTCCTATTTGTCTAGTAGCCTATGCTGATTGCTGTGTGCATGGGATTGACGTACAGTATGTGCAGGGTAGAAATGTGACTGAAATTGCATTAAATCAGGTTGTTTTAACTAATATTATGCTGCAAGATGGGGTTTTGTCCACTACATTTAAGTTCCCTGTTATAGACTAACTTGCCATATTAAAAATTCCCAGTTTATTCCCATTAATTCCCGTTTATTCCTGTTCATTTCCGTATATTCCCGTTAATTCCCATGGAAAGTTTCCAACTTTTGAAAATTCCCGAAATTTTGCAACCCTAATCGTCACTCGTCAAAAGTCTATTCAAATTTAGTAGGATGTCCAGTTCACATTGGGAGGGGTTTCGCTATCAAAAGTGGAGCGCATGGCATAACAAGGTGTTCCTAGGTCTTTTAATCAGTCATATGGGTGTGTTTGGGGCGTAACATCATTTTAAACCAATGAGAATGACATCTGTCATTCCCTTCAACGGCGCAACGCGCGATATGTCAAATAAATGCATCGGTATTTTGGCATTCAAAGGCGCATTTGAAGGAGGCTGCTTGCGAGACCGTATGGAATAGTCATTCTTAAACCATGCTTTACTAAAACCTAGCATAGCCTTCACGCATTTGCACTCGTCTATTTGAACTCATTCGCAAAGTGAAACTAACTTCACCAAGGAGTCAGTCAACGACAAGACAGTTATATGCAGTTACTTTCACTATTGACTGACAATGGGTTACCACCGAAAACATATGCTGGAAAAAGCAACACTTGCCCTAATATTGCTCAAATGACTGAATAAAACAACATTTATCCTGCAGAGGAGTTGCTTATATCTCGTGACAGTGCGTCTTCAGCTGTGCTCCATACGTGTCTCTCGCCTCTCCCCTAATCACTTTTAACCGTCATTACCAATTTGCAAATGATGGTGAATAACTACTCATCATGAGATGTACAGTATTTCGTAATATCTTTGTTCTAATTATGTTTCCCATTGTAATCGTGCAATTTGTAATGCTTTGCATGGACGTGCGCTGGTGTGCGTTCATGAATGATAGAAGGATGGTGCGTGCACCTGTTTGTGTGTGTTTATATATGTTTGCATTGTACTGTATACTGTGTGTGTGTTGGGTTTGGAGTGTATAGAATCAGGGTTGAGCACATTTAAAGTTTTGATGGAATGGGTTTACTATTCAGATGTTGTTCACATGTAGTTATGACTCACCTTGGTGTTCTGACATATGCAGCCACATTAAAGAGGGAGTACAATCCATTTGGTAGATCCCATACACAAGAAAATAAAAATATACCATCCAGCATAGATCCACATACATTAGAAAATAGAAATATACCATCCAACATAGATCCACATACACTAGAAAATAGAAATACACCATCCAGCATAGATCCACATACACTAGAAAATAGAAATATACCATCCAACATAGATCCACATACACTAGAAAATAGAAATATACCATCCAGCATAGATCCACATACACTAGAAAATAGAAATATACCATCCAGCATAGATCCACATACACTAGAAAATAGAAATATACCATCCAGCATAGATCCACATACACTAGAAAATAGAAATATACCATCCAGCATAGATCCACATACACCAGAAAATAGAAATATACCACAGGTATAATTCTGTTTAGCATACAGAAATATCACATGGGGATGAATTCTAGTCAGCATAGATATAAACACATATACTAGGGGCCCGTCCCATTTCTCCCCCTTAAAACTTCCACTTGCTTTTGATTGCCCTCAACATTAAAGGCCCTCGACACGGGAAGTGGAGCTGAAGATCTTTCCCTATGAACTGGGACGCCACTGTGCAAATTAGCGTAGCGAACGTGCTCACCTACGTCATGCGCAGCACCGACGTGTCTACCGGTAGTAGCCTGCTACTATTTTCATTCAGGAACATGCCTGTTCCAGTGGTCATTGTTGTGTGGGCTGTGCTGGTTTATCTACGTCTGGTTAATCAACAAAGATATTCGTGTTCATGTGAACGCCAGACCACACACCTTAAATATTGACGAAACTACCCAGATCAGATAACATTATTTGATGGGCAGACTCTCTCAAAGCACTCAGCAGATATCATGAACATCATCAGATAGCTTCGTGAGATATTTTCTAACATTAGTGTTCAAAATTCAACAGTCCATCAGATGTGCATCAAACTAACATATTCCAACATATTTCGAAATTTTAATATGCTTATTTACGAAAATATATGAACATTTTGGCCTGCTCGCTGAGCTCGCACGGTATCCTGGGTAATTTCATCTCCCACTTTGTTTTAAGCCTGCATCGGTCCTGGCTATATTTTGAGGGTTGATTTTAAGGGGAAAATAGCACTTCCCCTTGCTCCCTACAGTAATGGGACACCCTAGCCTTACACGTGCACGCGCAAAAACGAGGGTTAGGGCAAAAATCTAGGGGTAGGGGAGGTATTGGGACGGGCTCTAGGAAATAGAGCTTGGGAGCAAGGCATAAAAAAAAAATTTCTTGGGTTCCGGTTTCCGACCGACCCCGTCAATTTATGTGCGACCCAAATTTATTTTATGAGCTTGGGGAAGAAATAACACTAAATAGTCTAGGCTACATTAAATAAATCCACAAATAAAAGGCGAACTATAATTACATTAATTACCCCTTGCGTTATGTATAGGGATGAGCGTATTCTCTCTGTTACAAAGTAGCCTATGCACAGCTGTTCACGAAGACGATTGTTTTCGTCACTTACCAAGGCACTCGCAATTTTGTCCAAACACCGCAACTTTTTCGCAAATTTGACCAATCATAGTAGTTTCACTGTGAAATGTCACCTACCGCAACAGTCGCGCAGAATATTGAGCCAGATGGCACACTTACTTCTGCACCTTCTGCATATGACACCAAAGACTGCCCTAAGTGTTCATTCCTCTGCAGTTTTGATGACAATAAATCGAAGGCTAACGTTAATGATCTGCTTACTTGCATCTCAACCTGGTGTTGCTAACCTACCTAGGCTATGAAAGTAAGTTAATTAAGGCCTACTTGGTTTACTGACATTTGAGTAGGCTATGCAACCCATTGGCAAACGTTTACCTGGATATGTCCTTTTAGCTTATGTCATGTTTATGTCAAGCTTATGTTTGCTAGCTTGTGGGCTTAGTTTGAGTAGTGCTACCAAAATCATAGAAATTAATAAAATTGCAAGACATTTACCTCTTCTATGATCCAAGAATGATTTCATTCGAGTTGTTTTTTTTAACATTTATTTTAACTAATGACATAGAAGACATTCCCAATTGTATCCACATATGGTAATGCACTATGCAAAAAGTGATTTACACTCGTAGCCGAACACAGTGAGATGCAAGCCTTCCAATCCACTCAGAAATGTAATTAGGATACTCTCACGACCTTAAAGGGGCAGGCAGTCAATTAGACGTACACCACCAATGTAATGACATTAAACAGAAGTGTAGTCAAATAGTTTAAATCAATATGAAATTACTAGATACTTACTTGGATATTAGTAATTATGCAGGCCACAGACTATGAATTATTAAATATATGAACTTAATATGAATTACAAAATATATAAATGTATTGAAACATATGACATGATGCCATCTCTTTAGGTGACTGTCTTTTTTGGACAGTTCTACTATACTGCTTTGTGAATTACCTCAGTCAAAGCATTTTTACAAATAAAGTAGGCCTACTTTGATTTTCTGTAATCCTTACTGTTTACCTTTGATTATCCTTTTTAATAAGCATCAAGATTATCAGTGTGATTTTGGTCTTACTACTGTAACCTTAATTGCCCTAAATTTAAACTATTTT